>NC_058080.1:408203815-408515940 GCF_014858855.1 Bufo gargarizans | reverse complement strand
TCCCATTTAAAGCCCCCAAGATGCACCCTTACAGTAGAAACAATCAAAAAGTGACCCTATTTATGAAACTACGGGATAAGGTGACAGTTTAGTTGGTACTATTTTGAGGTACATATGATTTTGAATCACTCTATATTATGTTTTTTGTGATGCAAAGTAACCAGAAAATGGCTGTTTTGGTACTGTTTTTATTTTTTACAACATTCATCAGGGTAGATCATGTGTTATTTTTATAGAGCAAGTTATTATGGATGCAATGATATCAAATATGTTTATTTTCTTCGTTTTTTGCTTCAGTTTTATATAATAAAGCATTTTTGAAAAAAAATATGTTTTTGTCTCTCCATTTTCTGAATGCCATATTATTATTTTTTCTTGTACAGGGGCTATTTTTTTTGCAGGAAAAGTTGATGTTTTTTTGGTACCATTTTTGGGTACATATGATATTTGAATCATTCATTATTACACTTTATGTGGCAAGGTGACCAAAAAATTGGTTTGTTTTGGCACCATTTTTATTTATTTATTTTTACAGTGTTATGTGACACTTTTATAGAGCAGATCATTATGGTTGTGGAAATGCCTAATATGTATGCTTTTTCTTATTTATTTAAGTTTTACACATTAATAGCATTTGTGAAACAAAAAAAAAAAGATGTTTTAGTGTCTCCATAGTCTGAGAGTAGGGTTGAGCGAACCCAAACTGTAAAGTTCGGGTTCGTACGTAACTTTAGGATTTTTGGACCCGGACCCGAACATTTCAGTAAAAGTTCGAGTTCGGTGTTCGGTGCTTTCTTGGCATTTTTTTCAAAGGCTGCAGAGCAGTCAATCAACAAGCGGTTAACTGTCTGACCTTAGAAGCCATCACAGCCATGCCTACTAATGGCATGGCTGTGATTGGCCAGTGTAGCATGTGACCCAGCCTCTATATAAGCTGGAGTCATGTAGCGCTGCACGTCACTATGCTGTGTTTAGTGTAGGGAGAGGATGCTGCTGGTGATTTCAGGGAGAGAATAGGAGAGAGTCTTTGCTCAAAATCTGAATCTAACTCAGCGATCTACATACATCGTGTTTTGTGGGTGCAGGGCACAATTTTTTTCTCCTGCCCTGGGCCCATTGACCCGAAAAAAATGAATAAGTTTAATAACTCAGTTAGGTGGGCGGCGGTGGCAGCCATTTTATGCAAGCTCAGTGCACCAGCACTGCATCTCAGCTTTTGGGACATTGAAAATCCCAATTTTTTGGGCAATATCCAACATCTGTATTAGTCAGTGTGCAATTTAA
This sequence comes from Bufo gargarizans, assembly GCF_014858855.1. NCBI lineage: Eukaryota > Metazoa > Chordata > Amphibia > Anura > Bufonidae > Bufo > Bufo gargarizans. Next base: position 408,514,656 of record NC_058080.1, on the reverse strand, counting down.
GCTAGAAGTACAGCCATCATTTTCTGGGGTTTTAAAAACACACTTTTTTGGCAAAAAAAAACTATTTTCAGGCCTTGCAGCATCAGCACGTGTGAAAATACAGACCTATATACTGCTGTCAAATTCAGTTGTTAAACAAACACTCGTTTAGGCAAAAAAAAAAAAATAGCTGTCAGCCTTTGATGCAGATGTCATTGTGAGATACACCCTTAATACATTTGGGTCAGATTCAGAGATTTGAAATACCGCCATTTGGTGCACCAATCTTTAATTCAGGCCTACTATGGGTCAGGCAGTGTGAGATACACCCTGTATATACAGGGATTATATTCTTTCAATAATAAAACACCCTTTTTGGGTAAAAATACACAATATTTCAGGCCTTGCAGCATAAGAACGTTTGAAATTCCTGGGTTATATACTGCTGCCATATTGAGTTATTAAACAAACACCCATTTGGGCAAAAAAAGTTTATTTGGCAGCCTTTGCTGCATATGTCATTGTGAGATACACCCTTAATATATTTGGGTTAGATTCAGAGATTTGAAATACCGCCATTTGGTGCACCAATATTTAATTCAGGCCTACTGTGGGTCAGGTCGTGTGAGATAGACCCTGTATATACAGGGCTTATATTCTTTCATTAATAAAACACCCTTTTTGGGTCAAAATACACAATATTTCAGGCCTTGCAGCATAAGCACGTTTGAAATTCCTGGGTTATATACTGCTGCCATATTGAGTTATTAAACCAGGGGTGCACAACCTTTTTTGGTCTCGGGGCTGCATTGTTACATTGCTCTATTTCAAGGGGTCGCGCAAAAAAAAAGTTAATCAGCACTTGTTTGCATCAGTCTATTACACAGGCTGATGCAAAGTAAATAGGGAGGAATGATCACTACCACAGTCACTGCTCCCTCATTCAGTTCTGTTGATTATTGGCAGCAAATTCCTGATTACACGGTGAGATATGCATGGTGACAATAATTGTACGTCTTTCATCCCGATAAAACATGCAAATCAGCCGACTAACGAGTGATGGCTTGTTTATCAGCTGATCAGCGGCAGTGGCGTGCCTAGGCTGTTTGACACCTGGGGCGGGTCCTTTCTCTGGCACCCTCCCCAATACTTAAAAAAAAAATCATAACCCCTCACAGTAGTATTGTCCTCATTGTTTTGTACAGATGTGTGCCCCCTAACAGTCATTATGCCAACATTGTGCCCCCTTTATAGTAGTTATGCCCCTTTCACAGTAGTAATACCCTATCTGTGCCCCTTCACAGTTGTAATGCCCTCTTTGTGCCTCCTTCACAGTAATAATGCCCCTTAATAGTAGTAATGCCCATTGTCCCCTTTCACATTAATAATGCCCAATGTGCCCCCTTCACGGTAATAATGCCCTCTGTGTCCCCTCCATAGTAGAAATCCCCATTGTGCCCCCTTAATAGTAGTAATGCCCTCTGTGTTAGTAATGCCAATTGTGCCCCCTTCACATTAGCAATGACCATTGTGCCCCCTCCAGAGAAGAAATGCCCATTGTTCCCCCTCCAGAGTAGAAATGCCCATTGTGTCCCCTTCACAATAGTAATGCCTTCTGTGCCCCCTCCAGAGTAGAAATACCCATTGTGCTCCTCCATAATAGAAATGCCCATTGTGCCCCCTTCACATTAGCAATGGCCATTGTGCTCCCTCCAGAGAAGAAATTTCCATTCTGCCCCCACCAGAGTAGAAATGCCCATTGTGCCCCTTCACATTAGCAATGCCCATTGTGCACCCTCCAGAGTAGAAATGCCCATTGTGCCCCCTTCACATTAGCAAAGCCCAGTGTGCCCCCTCCATAGAATAAATGCCCATTGTGCCCCCTCCAGAGTAGAAATGCCCATTGTGCCCCCTTTACATTAGCAATACCCATTGTCCACGCTCCAAAGTAAAATATGCCCATTGTGCCGCCTTCAAATTAGCAATGGCCATTGTGCCCCCTTCACATTAGCAATGACCATTGTGCCCCCATTAAAAACAAAAAACAAAAAAACAGGCAAACACAGTACCTACTCACCTTGTTCCGTTCCGGAAGCTCACATACCTCTATTCTCTGCCATCACAGATCACGCTGCAGCACGGTGTGGGTGGAGCTTATGCAGATTCCCGGGCTGCAGGCTCCACCCACACATGCTGGCAGCACGATCCGTGTCTGCAGCCTGAATGGTGGAGCGGGGAGAAGTCTTCCTACTCAACCATTCAGGGCCTGAAGGAGGGGAGGAGCGCGGAGCAGTGAGCGACAGAACTGCAGCTCCCTGTGCTCCAACAATGAGTGCTTCCATCTGTATTGATGGAATTGATTGCTTCTGGCACCCACCTGAGAGCGGCACCCGGGGCAGACTGCCCCCCACGCCTCTCCCTTAGTATGCCACTGCTGCAGAGTGCTCCTTGAGAAGAAGTTAGAAGCGCTGATAAACTGCGCCTGCCTTCTCCTCGGCTCCCCCACTCTCACCAATAGCCAGGGACCCGTCCTGCTCCAGACTCCTGCTATAGTACAGGGGCAGGAGCTGTCTTCCTTCCCTGTGTGGCGCTCCAGGAAGAAACACAGCTGATCGCATGATCAGCTGTGTTTCTGTCCAGCAGGACGGGGGCCGCAAACCTTGGCTCCGGGGGCCGCATGCTGGGGCCGCAGGTTGTGCACCCCTGTATTACACAAACAAACAAACCCATTTGGGCAAAAAAAGTTTATTTGGCAGCCTTTGCTGCATATGTCATTGTGAGATACACCCTTAATACATTTGGGTTAGATTCAGAGATTTGAAATACCGCCATTTGGTGCACCAATCGTAAATTCAGGCCTACTGTGGGTAAGGTCATGTGAGATACACCCTTTACATACAGGGGTTTGGTTCAGGCATTTGAAATACAGCCATTTTGAGCAAAGACATCTTTAATTGAGGCTTAGTAAGGTTTAGGCCATGTGAGATACACCATTTACATACTGTCGTTCTATTCTACTGTTAATTAAACACCCAACCTAAATTCAATAAATATGAGGAGAGCGTCAAATAAGGGACGTGGCCCAGGTCGTGGTGCTGCTGGTGGAGCTCCTGTTGCAGGGAGAGGACGTGGTCGATCTGTGCCAGCTACACCCACAAGTGAAACCCCTTGCTCAGGTGTGAGTAGGAGACAGAACCTGCAGCGGTATTTTGTCGGGCCTAATGCGGCTCTATGAATGTTGAGGCCTGAACAAGTACAGGCGATAGTAGATTGGGTTGCTGACAGTGGATCCAGTTCCTTCACATTGTCTCCCAACCAGTCTCCTGCTGAAAGACCACAGTTGGCACCTGCAGGTGACGTCCATCAGTCTTTCACCTCACCCCCTTGCAAATCAGCCAAGCAGTCTGAGCCCCAAGTCATGCAGCAGTCTCTTCAGATTTTTGGTGACTCTGTTAGCAGGGTTTCCGAGGGACATCCACCTAGCCCTGCCCCAGAAGTGGAAGAGATTGAGTGCACCGATGCCCAACCACTTATGTTTCAAGATGAGTACATGGGAGGATCATCGCAGCACGTCTTGGATGATGACGAAACACAAGTGCCAACTGCTGGGGCTTTCGAAAGTGTGCAGACAGACAAGGAAGGCAGGGGTGAAGACTGGGTGGAAGATGATATGGAGGACAATGAGGTCCTTCACCCCACATGGAATCAAGGTCATGCGAGTGACCTATGAAGTTTGGAGGAAGAGGCGGTGGTCGCACAGAGCCACCAGCACAGCAGAAGAGGGATCAGGGTGCAAAAGCAGAGCGGCCGTCCTCTAGACAGTACTCCTCCTACTGCCTACCACAGCAAGGGACCGAGCACACCAAAGCCAGCTCCAAGGAGTTCCCTGGCGTGGCAGTTCTTCAGACAAGACACGAGTGGTTTGCACGCTGTGCAATCAGAGCCTGAAGCGAGGTATAAACGTTCTCAACCTGAGCACAACCTGCATGACCAGGCATTTAAGTGCAAAGCACGAGCTGCAGTGGAGTAGACACTTCAAAAACCAAGAAAGGTTTCTGGCTCCTCCTGCTTCCTCTTCTGCTGCAGTCTCGGCCTCTTCATCCCCCTCTGGAGTGACAGTGCCACCTGCCACCCTGCAAACAGATGATCTGCCAGCAACACCAACACATGGGTCAGCAAGCATCTCCACAATGTCCCACGGAAGCGTTCAGCTCTCCATCTCCCAAACGCTGGAGAGGAAGAAGAAGTACCCACCTACCCATCTGCGATTCCTAGCCCTGAATGCCAGCATTTCTAAATTACTGGCCTTTGAAATGCTGTCATTCCGTCTGTTTGAGACGGATAGTTTTAAAGGCCTTATGGCGGTGGCTGTCCCACAGAATGTCATGCCCAGCCGCCACTTTTCCAGGAGAGCCATCCCTTCCCTGCACAACCAAGTAGGGGGCAAATTCAGGTGTGCACTGCACAACGCCATCTGTGGCAAGGTGCACCTCACTACCGATACGTAGACCAGTAAGCACGGTCAGGGACGTTATATCTCCATAACAGCACACATTGCAGGGCGGTTCAGTTTGCCTCCTACTCTGCTTCCTCACCCTCTACCAGCTTCTCATCCGGTCAGCGTAACACCTTCACCACCAACTTCAGCACAGCCAGGGGTAAATGACAGCAGGCATTTTTAAAACTTATCTGTTTGGGGGACAAACCCCACACCTCGCAGGAGCTGTGGACGGGCCTTGAACAACAGACCGATGAGTGTGGTTTGTGCCAGTCAGCCTCAAGCCCTGCCTGGTGGTGTGCAATAATGGGCGAAATCTCGTAGCAGCTCTGGGACTAGCCGGTTTGACACACATCCCTTGCCTGGTGCATGTGCTGAATTTGGTGGTGCAGAGATTTCTTAAAAATTACCCCAATATGTCAGAGCTGCTGCATAAAGTGCGTGCCGTCTGTGTGCGCTTTCGGCGTTCTCTCCCTGCTGCTGTTCGCCTGTCATCGCTACAGCGTAACTTCGGCCTTCCCGCTCACCGCCTCATATGCGACCTGCCCACAAGGTGGAACTCCACCTTGCACATGCTGGCCAGACTGTGCGAGCAGCAGCAGGCGATAGTGGAGTTTCAGCTGCAGCACGCGCGGGTGAGTTGCTCGGCGGAACAGCACCACTTCACCACCAATGACTAGACCTCCATGCGAGACCTGTGTTCCTTGTTGTGCTGTTTTGAGTACTCCACCAACATGGCCAGTGCCGATAACGCCATTCTCAGCGTTACTATCCCACTTCTATGCCTCTGCGTTACTATCCCACTTCTATGCCTATGCCTAAACACTCCTGGCGATGATGGAAGAGGATGTGGCACAGGAGGAGGAGGCGGAAGAGGGATCATTTCGTAGGGTTTCCGGCCAGTCATTCCCAAGTGGCTCCGAGGGTGGGTTCCTGCACCCACAAACCCAAGGTACACAATTGTCCAGCCAGGGCACAGTTCTGGAGGATGACGAGGTGGAGGATGAGGAGGATGTTCACAGCAGGGTGGCACCCAGACCAGCTCATGGCCATCACTGGTGCGTGGCTGGGGGGATACAGAGGACACAGATGATACACCTCCCACAGAGGACAGGTTTTTTCGTTGCCTCCTGGCAGCCTTGCACACATGAGTGATTACATGCTGCAGTGTCTCTGCAATGACCGGCAAGTTGCCCACATTCTAACTTGTGCTGATTACTGGGTGGCCACGCTGCTGGATCAGCCCTACAAGGACAACGTACCGTCCTTAATTCCGTCACTGGAGCATGATCGTAAGAGCACGCTGGTAGACGCGCTGCTGGTGGCATTCCCACCTGACAGCGGGGCCACAGTGGAAGCACAAGGTGAAGGCAGAGGACTAGGAAGAGGTCGCCAGTGCAGCTGGGGCACCGCCAGCAACTCATAAGGCAGGGTTAGCATTGCCTAAATGTGGAAAAGCTTTGTCAGCATGCCACAACAACCACCATCACCAGCTGATATGGAACGTCTTAGCAGGAGGCAGCATTTCACCAACATGGTGGAGCAGTATGTGTGCACAAGCCTACACGTACTGAATGACGGGTCTGCCCCCTTCAACTTCTGGGTCTCCAAATTGGGCACATGGCCTGAGCTTGCCCTTTACGCCTTGGAGGTGCTGGCCTGCCCTGCAGCCAGTGTATTGTCTGAACGTGTGTTTAGCACGACTGCAGGGGGTTATCACAGGTTATATTTCCCAATGTTTTGGGGTGTACCCTAATTTTAAAAAAAAAATTAAAAACCAAACACCAGTGTAGGCTGCCTCTTCCTCCTCCGTCGCATCCACCTACACCGCCACATCCACCGCCTCCTCAACCTCGTACTCCATATGAACCTCGTCCACCTGTATCAAGATTATTATTTTATTTTTTTGCGTATTTTATGTTATTTAAAGTCATTTCCCTATCCTATACTTGCCATGCTCTTAACCACATTTTGATGCAATTTGCAGCCCTCTAGCCCTTATCATGACATTTTTACAGCTATTTTAGTGCTCAAAAGTTCAGGTCCCCATTGGCTTCAATGGGGTTCAGGTTCGGGGTCAAGTTCAGGTCCCGATTGAAAATAACAAACAAAGGAATCCCTCAGGGGGTTGCTACGCCAATATAGTGCAACAAATTGAAATTAAGTGGTCACTAGGACCTAAGAGTAACTTTGCAACACGTCTGACTAGTGTTAAAACTAAACTTTATTTCACTATATTAAAAGTATCAATAGACTTCTTGGGAACATTCATTAAAATCCTCAGGAGTTCAATGGGTCAGGGTCATATGCCATGTATTGATATACAAATATGTGTGTTTGCACTCCATGCTATTACTGGCTTGACAGATTGTGCACCATCTGGGTGTCCAGATAGTTTCACTAGGCGCCCTGAACAACTCCTGCCTAAAAACTAAAGTCCTGTGTCCCTACATGTTTCGCCAAGCCTCTCAGCATCTTCAGGGGAAACTGTACAGGTACTGAGTGGGGGGCGGGGTCTGGGCTTTTTTCGGGTCCCGAACTCGAACTTTTTTTTGAAGTTCGGCCCAACCCGTCGAACCCAAACATCCAGGTGTTCGCTCAACTCTACACATCACCAAAAGAACACTATACCCACAGTGAAGCATGGTGGTGGCAGCATCCGGCTTTGGGGATATTTTTCTTCAGCTGGAACTGGGGCCTTAATTGAGCTAGAGGGAATTATGAACAGTTCCAAATACCTTACTCTTTACGGTCGTTACAAGAACCAATACCCGACCTCCCGGGTTAAAGTTCCGAACCCGAGCCGCTTGATTATAGACCTGACTCTGGGCTTGCTGAGCTGCCTCCATATGCACTCTAACCAGTGGAAGGGCCGGACCGGCCTACGGGGATACCAGGAAATTTCCGGTAGGCCGCCGGCCGGGGGCGCGGGCCGGTCCTGCCGCAAGTTTTTTTTCAAAGAAGGGCGACAACGGCGGGCCCCTCTCCTCATCGGGTGACCGTGACACCAGTCTGATGGGGTGATGAGAGCCTCAGGCAGCTGCCGCTCTGCCTGGGCTTCGCGTCCATGAGGGTGCACCGCCCGGGCACAGCATGAAGAGAGGGACTGGCAGGAGAGAAGCGCTTCTAGTGTAGCGTGACAGGAAGTGTTCACTTAGTGTGCACTTACTTTCAGTCCGGCCGGGTACAGGAAACAAATGCTCCCGTACCGCGGACCGAACAGAGCTTGGCCACGCTACACTAGAGGTGGGGGGGAGAAGCGAGTGACAAGGGAGGAAGGGGGGAGTGAGAGTGACAAGGGGGGGTGAGAAAGAGAGTGACAAAGGAGGGAGGGGGGAGAAGAGAGTGACAAGGGGGGGGGGAGATTGACATCCATCACAATGCACCCCTTGCACACATACACAGAAACACACAATGCATCCCTTACACACACTCAATGCACCCCTTACAGACACAGACACCGCATCCCTTACATACACAGAAACACACCTTGCAGCCCTTACACATACAAACACAAATTCACACAACGCATTCCATACACACATTCAAAAAAAAAAAACACACAATACATACCTTATACACAAACACAAGCTTCTTTCTATCCCTCACACGAAAACACACTGCAATCCACTACACACACACTGCATCATCTACACAAACTGGTATTCCTATATACTACTTTTTATAAGCACACACATTAGATTCTCTACAGCAACACATAACACATCCCCTACACACTTCACCCACTGTGAACAAACTCATGGGTGGTACATTTAGGTGGACTTATGGGTGGGCCTTATGGGCATACTCACCGTCAGGCCCTGGTGCCCAGACATTGAGCTGTGTAAAGGGCCCCAAAAAATGGAGCTGCTTCCTGTTCTTCCAGAACATTGATTTCTGTGACCACAGTTACAAACAGCCTCCAGAGAGCCTATTCTACACAAGACCAGTGGAACCAGACTGCAGCTAGAGCGCATCATCATCCTCATCTGGTTGTAAGGAGGCAATCTAGTATATTATTCATGGCACTAATCTCTAATTTACCTCACATTAAAGGGACACTATAATCCCCAGAACCACTGCAGCTTAATGTTATTATTGCCTGTCCCTGCAGGCTTTTTAATGTAAACACAGCGGCACTGCAGCACTGGCGTTAGTTAATATGGCAGATCATATGGGTGGGGCATTGTGATGTCACATGGGGGGGGCGGCAAACTTTTCTTTTGCCTGTGTTTTATTCACACACGTAGATTTACCAGCTCAGCAATCAACTTCACCTTAGTTGAAAGTCCTGGTGTTCAGTTCACACCATGCTGCAGGTCCCTCATAAAGAGTCCAAGTCCAGACGTGTGTTCACACTTTGCAAACAGGTTCAAACTAAAGTTTAAGTCCAGGATTTAGTCAACCTTTCTTCCCCAAACAGGTCACAAATCTTCATCCAGGCACAAGCATCATACCTTAACACAGACAGCGGTATCCCACACTCTAGCTGCCTTTAATGAGAGTTGGGCTTCTGCAAAGCCCAGACTGGCAACTGAAATCCGTCTCGTGCTTGACCTCACCTTTTAGTTTGTAAAGCAAAACTTCAGTGTTTATTCACACATAAGTTAAAAACAAAATTACAGTTCGCAGTCTTGGTGTTAGTTCACACAATGGAAAGTCCAAGGAACAAAGCAATTACCTTGTTAGCCGTTTTTTCACCAGCGTTCCACAACAGGCTTTAGGGGGCCTGTTTCCCAGAATGTGGCTCTCAGCCCTCCAGCATGGCACAAAGCCTCAGATCCCAAACACAGACTGTACACTCCCCTGTCAGAGAGGAGTAATCCACCCCACCTGACAGTGCTGACTGCTTTTAAACCTGCCAAGACCCGGCCTGGAACGTGCTGAAGTGTCAGACTGCAATCTGCAATACTGACACTTCAGGAAAAAAACGTCTCTGGTGACACGTACCGGACATCAATGATGGCCCCTTGTTCCTTCCTAATATATATATACAGGGAGTGCAGAATTATTAGGCAAATGAGTATTTTGACCACATCATCCTCTTTATGCATGTTGTCTTACGCCAAGCTGTATAGGCTCGAAAGCCTACTACCAATTAAGCATATTAGGTGATGTGCATCTCTGTAATGGGTGTGGTCTAATGACATCAACACCCTATATCAGGTGTGCATAATTATTAGGCAACTTCCTTTCCTTTGGCAAAATGGGTCAAAAGAAGGACTTGACAGGCTCAGAAAAGGCAAAAATAGTGAGATATCTTGTAGAGGGATGCAGCACTCTTAAAATTGCAAAGCTTCTGAAGCGTGATCATCGAACAATCAAGCGTTTCATTCAAAATAGTCAACAGGGTCGCAAGAAGCGTGTGGAAAAACCAAGGCGCAAAATAACTGCCCATGAACTGAGAAAAGTCAAGCGTGCAGCTGCCAAGATGCCACTTGCCACCAGTTTGGCCATATTTCAGAGCTGCAACATCACTGGAGTGCCCAAAAGCACAAGGTGTGCAAAACTCAGAGACATGGCCAAGGTAAGAAAGGCTGAAAGACGACCACCACTGAACAAGACACACAAGCTGAAACGTCAAGACTGGGCCAAGAAATATCTCAAGACTGATTTTTCAAAGGTTTTATGGACTGAGATGAGAGTGAGTCTTGATGGGCCAGATGGATGGGGCCGTGGCTGGATTGGTAAAGGGCAGAGAGCTCCAGTCCGACTCAGACGCCAGCAAGGTGGAGGTGGAGTACTGGTTTGGGCTGGTATCATCAAAGATGAGCTTGTGGGGCCTTTTCGGGTTGAGGATGGAGTCAAGCTCAACTCCCAGTCCTACTGCCAGTTTCTGGAAGTCACCTTCTTCAAGCAGTGGTACAGGAAGAAGTCTGTATCCTTCAAGAAAAACATGATTTTCATGCAGGACAATGCTCCATCACACGCGTCCAAGTACTCCACAGCGTGGCTGGCAAGAAAGGGTATAAAAGAAGAAAATCTAATGACATGGCCTCCTTGTTCACCTGATCTGAACCCCATTGAGAACCTGTGGTCCATCATCAAATGTGAGATTTACAAGGAGGGAAAACAGTACACATCTCTGAACAGTGTCTGGGAGGCTGTGGTTGCTGCTGCATGCAATGTTGATGGTGAACAGATCAAAACACTGACAGAATCTATGGATGGCAGGCTTTTCAGTATCCTTGCAAAGAAAGGTGGCTATATTGGTCACTGATTTGTTTTTGTTTTGTTTTTGAATGTCAGAAATGTACAGACGTGGACAAAATTGTTGGTACCCTTTGGTCAATGAAAGAAAAAGTCACAATGGTCACAGAAATAACTTTAATCTGACAAAAGTAATAATAAATTAAAATTCTATAAATGTTAACCAATGAAAGTCAGACATTGTTTTTCAACCATGCTTCAACAGAATTATGTAAAAAAATAAACTCATGAAACAGGCATGGACAAAAATGATGGTACCCCTAACTTAATATTTTGTTGCGCAACCTTTTGAGGCAATCACTGCAATCAAACGCTTCCTGTAACTGTCAATGAGACATCTGCACCTCTCAGCAGGTATTTTGGCCCACTCCTCATGAGCAAACTGCTCCAGTTGTGTCCGGTTTGAAGGGTGCCTTTTCCAGACTGCATGTTTCAGCTCCTTCCAAAGATGCTCAATAGGATTGAGGTCAGGGCTCATAGAAGGCCACTTTAGAATAGTCCAATTTTTTCCTCTTAGCCATTCTTGGGTGTTTTTAGCGGTGTGTTTTGGGTCATTGTCCTGTTGCAAGACCCATGACCTGCGACTGAGACCAAGCTTTCTGACACTGGCTAGTACATTTCTCTCTAGAATTCCTTGATAGTCTTGAGATTTCATTGTACCCTGCACAGATTCAAGACACCCTGTGCCAGATGCAGCAAAGCAGCCCCAGAACATAACAGAGCCTCCTCCATGTTTCACAGTAGGGACAGTGTTCTTTTCTTGATATGCTTCATTTTTTCGTCTGTGAACATACAGCTGATGTGCCTTGGCAAAAACTTCGATTTTTGTCTCATCTGTCCACAGGACATTCTCCCAGAAGCTTTGTGGCTTGTCAACATGTAGTTTGGCATATTCCAGTCTTGCTTTTTTATGATTCGTTTTCAACAATGGTGTCCTCCTTGGTCGTCTCCCATGTAGTCCACTTTGGCTCAAACAACGACGGATGGTGCGATCTGACACTGATGTTCCTTGAGCATGAAGTTCACCTTGAATCTCTTTAGAAGTCTTTCTAGGCTCTTTTGTTACCATTCGGATTATCCGTCTCTTAGATTTGTCATCAATTTTCCTCCTGCGGCCACGTCCAGGGAGGTTGGCTACAGTCCCATGGATCTTAAACTTATGAATAATATGTGCAACTGTACTCACAGGAACATCTAGTTGCTTGGAGATGGTCTTATAGCCTTTACCTTTAACATGCTTGTCTATAATTTTCTTTCTGATCTCTTGAGACAGCTCTTTCCTTTGCTTCCTCTGGTCCATGTCGAGTGTGGTACACACCATATCACCAAACAACACAGTGATTACCTGGAGCCATATATATAGGCCCAATGGCTGATTACAAGGTTGTAGACACCTGTGATGCTAATTAGTGGACACACCTTGAATTAACATGTCCCTTTGGTCACATTATGTTCTGTGTTTTCTAGGGGTACCATCATTTTTGTCCATGCCTGTTTCATGAGTTTATTTTTTTACATAATTCTGTTGAAGCATGGTTGAAAAACAATGTCTGACTTTCATTGGTTAACATTTATAGAATTTTAATTTATTATTACTTTTGTCAGATTAAAGTTATTTCTGTGACCATTGTGACTTTTTCTTTCATTGACCAAAGGGTACCAACAATTTTGTCCACGTCTGTATATTTGTGAATGTTGAGATGTTATATTGGTTTCACTGGTAAAAATAAATAATTGAAATGGGTATATATTTGTTTTTTGTTAAGTTGCCTAATAATTATGCACAGTAATAGTCACCTGCACACACAGATATCCCCCTAAAATAGCTAAAACTAAAAACAAACTAAAAACTACTTCCAAAAATATTCAGCTTTGATATTAATGAGTTTTTTGGGTTCATTGAGAACATGGTTGTTGTTCAATAATAAAATTAATCCTCAAAAATACAACTTGCCTAATAATTCTGCACTCCCTGTATATATATGTGAAAAAGGCCAAGGCAGCACTCAAATATCCGTGAAAAAAAGGGTTATTTTAATCACCCATGTGGTACCCCTTTTTTTCACGGATATTTGAGTGCTGCCTGGGCCTTTTTTAGACATATCTATAAGGACCGGGTCCGTGGTCTGCTTCAAGGAATTGCACCAGCTTTGATTTGTGTGCTGCTCTTCAAGTTTTTACATATATATCTACAGGGCTTTTTTTCTCAGAGAAAAGGTGGTGGAACTCAACCCCCCCTCCCCTGGCCACGCCCCTACCCACCCCTAGGACCGCCCCCTAAAACCGCCCCTTTAGAGAACAGGGATGCAAGTAAAATTGCCAGTGACGGTCGTGACAGCCAGGCTGCCAGTGCCCGCGGCCGCCGCCGCCCTAGTCCACACATGGGCAGCGCAGCGTGGCCTGGCCCCTTCCTTCCCTATTCCCCTAATTGGCCAATTCAATCTTTTTTAATTTAAAAATGAAATAAATGAAAAATTGCCTTTTTCCTTTTGTTTCCTTTTCCTGCCTGGTGCCGCTCTGCCTCCTGACTCCTGCTCGTGCTGACACCCATGACACTAAACTGCAGGCCGCGCCTCCAGTAGCCGCCCTGCCTGCTGGGGGGGCCTGTCAGTGGAGCCGGAGGCGGGGGATCCCGGGTCTGGGGCCGCAGCAGCAATGGAGTCGACCTGGGGGCGGGGTTTTGGGCCACTCTCTCACTCTCTCCGCCGTTGTCAGTGGTGGGCGGGAGCTGGGCGGGCCTGAGTCAGTGGAGAGCCGGAGGTGCCGGAGGCTGCAGGGACTGAGCAATCATGTAAACTGTAAGTAAGCAGCCTAAGCAGGGCCGGTGCCAGGATTTTTGTCGCCCTAGGCAAGATATAAATTGCCGCCGCCACCTCCCCCCCCCCCTTATCAGACGTCACATATCTTCCACCCCTTTCTCAGCTTTTAAATTAAAAGAACTGCTATGCTTCCCTTACGGTTATTCAAGCTTCTTGTAGCTGTCTTCTTTTGCGGAACGGAATTGCGGACCCATACATTTCTATGGGGCCGCACGATGTGTGGCCCCGATCCGGAATTGCGGACCCGGATCCGCAATTCCGATCCTGAAAAAAATTGAACATGTCCTATTCTTGTCCACAATAGCGGACAAGAATAGGCATATTCTCTTAGTGCCGGCAATGTGCGGTCCGCAAAATGCGGAACGCACATTGCCGCTGTCCGTGTTTTATGGATCCGCAAAACACACACGGATGTGTGAATGGACCCTAAATGTGAGGTAAATTAGTTTCCAATGTAGTATTAATAACTAAACAATTACATAATAAACATATTGCATTGTCTACTTACCACCAGGACAATAAGATGATTTGGTCTCTGGCTGTAGTCTGGCTCTTGGTCTGGCTCTGGGGACTCCCTTGTCACTCTCTTCTCCCCCCCCCCTCCCTTGTCACTCTCATTCTACACCCCCCCTTGTCACTCTCATTCTACCCCCCTTGTCACTCTCATTCTACCCCCCTCCCTTGTCACTCTCATTCTACTCCCCTTGTCACTCTCATTTCCTCCCCCACGTCACTCTCATTTCCTTCCCCCTCCCTTGTCACTCTCATTCTACCCCCCTCCCTTGTCACTCTAATTTCCTCCCCCCCTTGTCACTCTCATGTCCATTCCCCCTTCCTTGTCACTCTCATGTCCATTCCCCCCTCCTTGTCACTCTCATTTCCATTCGCCTCCCCTTGTCACTCTCATTTCCATTCCCCCCTCTTGTCACTCTCATTTCCATCCTCCCCCTTGTCACTCTCATTTCCATCCCCCCCCTTTCTTTTCCAAAAAATTATCTGCAGCAGAAAAGAACTATGATATTGGAAATAGGGAACTGTTGGCGATTAAACTGGCGTTTGAAGAGTGGCATCACTTCTTAGAGGGAGCAATCCACCTCGTCACGGTAATTACGGATCACAAAAACCTTCTGTACCTAGAATCGGCTAAGCGTCTCACCCCTAGACAAGCTAGGTGGTCGCTATTCTTTACCAGATTTAACTTTGTAATCACCTATCGTCCTGGGGCAAAAAATACCAAGGCAGACGCATTGTCTCGTAGTTTCCCTGGAGGGGGTAATGTTAGTGATCCGGTACCTATTTTACAAAGAGGAGTGGTTGTCTCTGCTGTACACTCTGTTCTAGAGGGAAAGGTGTTAGAGGCCCAGGGGGACGCCCCGGTCTCTTGCCCCTCAGAGAAATTGTTTGTACCGTTAAACCTGCGTCTTGAGTTATTGAAGGAACATCATAATTCGGCACTTGCTGGGCACCCGGGTAGTAAAGCAACCTTGGAGCTATTGTCTCGTCGTTTTTGGTGGCCAAGGTTGCGTCAGGATGTAATAGATTTCGTGTCTACTTGTTCTACTTGTGCACGCGCGAAAGTCTCTCATACACGTCCAGCAGGGTCTTTATTGCCACTTTTCATCCCCAATAGACCATGGACACATCTATCAATGGATTTCATCACTGACTTACCTTTGTCTGCGGGTAAAACAGTTATCTTGGTAGTAGTAGACAGGTTTAGCAAAATGGTACACTTTATTGCGCTACCCGCACTTCCTAATGCTAAGACTCTTGCTCAGGTGTTTATCAGTGAAATCGTGAAGCTTCACGGGGTCCCTTCCGATGTGGTTTCGGATCGGGGAACCCAGTTTATTTCTAAGTTTTGGAAAGCTTTTTGTACCCGTTTAGGGGTACACTTATCCTTTTCCTCAGCTTTCCATCCTTAGTCGAATGGACAGACTGAGCGTACCAACCAAAACCTAGAAACATATTTAAGGTGTTTTGCGTCTGAAAACCAAGAGGTGTGGTCATCATATTTACCGTTAGCCGAGTTTGCCATAAATAATCGCCGTCAGGAATCCACTGGCAAGTCACCATTTCTTGGTGCATACGGTTTTCATCCCCAATTTTGTACTTTCAAAGAGGGGGGGTCTTCTGGGGTTCCCGAAGAGGAACGGTTTTCTTCATCTCTTTCATCGGTATGGCAGAAGGTGCAAGCGAACTTGAAAAATATGAGTGGTAAATACAAATGCATGGCCGATAAGAAACGGTCGCCAGGTCCGGACCTAGGAGTGAATGACTATGTGTGGTTGTCTACTAGGAATATTAAGTTGAAGGTTCCCTCTTGGAAACTGGGTCCTAGGTTCATTGGTCCTTATAAAATTGTAGCCGTCATTAACCCTGTGGCTTTTCGCCTGGAGCTACCTCAGACTTTTAAGATCCATAACGTCTTCCATAAGTCGTTGCTCAAGAAGTATGTTCCACCTCTAGAACCATCACCGCTGCCACCTCCTCCTGTTGTTGTGGATGGTAATCTGGAGTTTCAAATATCCAGAATTGTTGATTCTCGTCGGGTCCGCCGCTCTCTTCAGTATCTGGTGCATTGGAGGGGTTACGGTCCAGAGGAAAGAATGTGGGTTCCAGCGTCAGAGGTAAACGCCAACAGGTTGATTCAGGCTTTCCATGTCTCTCATCCGGAGAGACCTGGTCCTGAGTGTCCGGAGGCCCCTCGTGAAAGGGGGGGTACTGTCACGACGGTGTCAAGAGCCACGTCTGACTCCGTTATACCCGGGGTCAGGAAGTCGCAGCGGGTGGCTGCGCGCTCTATGTCTAAAGATCACGGTGTTTCTTAGTGTTTGTTTTCTGTGTTTGCCTTGCTATCCTTTTTGTCTCACTCAGGGATCCGTAGCTTCTCCTCCTCAGCTGTTTCTTGTCTGCCACTCCCAAACTCCTTATATTCTCCTCTCACACTTCTCTTGTTTCCAGTTATAGAGCTTCCTGCCTGGACATCTATGCTGACCCACTGGAGCTGAGAATCTGGTTGTTGTTCCAGAGTGCTACCCTCCGGATCCCTGTTGGGCTTTTGTTGTCTCCTGTTGTTGCCCACCTGGGATTATATGTTTAGTTTGTATTGTCTGTCCTCCCCTTGGTGTTTTCCTTTAGAGCTAGTGGTGCGGACTAGTGTTCCCACCGCCCTGTTCACTATCTAGGGCTCATCCTAGGGAAAGCCAGGGTTTTAGGCACGTGATCGGCGTACGGGTGAGGAACCCGTCTAGGGACGACAGGGCAGCCAGGCGCCAGCCGCAAGGTGAGTCAGGGGTCACCACCTTCCCTCTCACTAGGGCAGGGCCTCCCTCTTTTCCTCCCTCCGTGTCACGTATGTGACAGTTACGCCGATCGTGATATTATAACTGGCCCTTATTTTTTTTTGAGAGAAAAATAAAATAAAAAATATATATAATTTTTTTTTTTTTCTCTACTTAGAATCCAATATGGATCCTATTGCTGCTTTGGCAAAACAGCTTCAAGGCCTGTCTTTGAAGGTGGCAGGATTGAAGGCGTCTGTCCTCCAACAGCAGCAGCAAATGCAGCAGACCGTAAGCCCAGCGGTTGCTATGGGTAACCAGGTTGTTCTTCCTGACAGATTCTCTGGGGGAAGGGACAAATTTGTGTTGTTCCGTGAGGCCTGCAAATTATATTTTAAGCTGCGCCCTTACTCCTCAGGTAATGAAGAACAGCGAGTGGGGATTGTTATTTCCCTGCTTCAGGGGGACCCGCAATCCTGGGCGTTCTCGTTACCCCCTGGTTCCCAGGCTCTCCGGTCAGTGGAGGGATTTTTTGGGGCTTTGGGTCTCATATATGATGACCCTGACCCTGGCTGAGTCGAAGTTACGGAGACTCCTACAGGGAGATCGGCCAGCAGAGGAATATTGCTCAGAGTTCCGCAGGTGGGCTACGGATACTCAGTGGAACGACCCGGCTCTCAGGAGTCAGTTCTGCTCTGGGTTATCTGAAAGGGTTAAGGATGCTCTGGCGCTGTATGAGACCCCCCTTTCCCTTGATGCTGTTATGTCCCTCTCTATCAGGATAGATAGACGTCTTAGGGAGAGATCGAAAATTCCTGAGCAATCGGTAACCTCTCCCAAGCAGCAGTTAGTCTGTACTGACTTGGATGAGCCTATGCAGCTAGGAGGAACTTCTCGTCAGGTCCGTCCTCCTGAGGTTCGCCGTAGGTGGGGGGCTTGTTTTTTCTGTGGGGGGAAGGGTCATTTCATTAATGTCTGTCCCTCCTTTCCCAAAAACAAAAGACCGTCGGAAAACTACTAACCCCAGGCTGTGCGGAGGATGTCAGCCGGGGGGTAAACGTTTCCTCCATACGAACATCTCAATTTGTGTTGCCAGCGGTTATTCTTTTTGGTGTTAAGACGGAGTCTATTTCTTTTTTTCTAGACAGTGGTGCAGGGGTAAATTTGATAGATGCCCATTTTGCCCGCACTATGGGTTTGTCTCTCTGTACGCTGCAGAGACCCATTCCCATATTCGCTATTGACTCTGCTCCTCTGTCTCAGAGAAACCTCACTCACGTTGTCCATAACTTACATCTTCGGGTAGGGGACCACCATAAGGAGCGTCTTTCATGTTACGTTCTGGAGGGCCTTCCCTCTCCTGTGGTATTGGGTCTTCCCTGGTTGGTAGCGCACAATCCAGTGGTGGATTGGCAGGCCAGGGAGATATTGGAGTGGAGTGAGCATTGCAGAGAGAATTGCTTAAATAACAATTGCTTAATCGCCTCCATAGCTTCCCTACCTACATTTATTTCGGACTTTGAGGACGTTTTTTCTGAAAAGGGTTGTCAGAAGCTACCACCTCATCGTCCTTATGATTGCCCGGTTAACCTGATTCCCGGTGCAAAATTACCCAAGTCCAGGTTGTATAATCTTTCGGGTCCCGAGAGACAAGCCATGAAAGATTATATCTCCGAGAGTCTGGCCAAGGGACACATCAGACCCTCTTCTTCACCCGTGGCTGCAGGGTTTTTCTTTGTTAAAAAGAAAGATGGGGGCCTGCGTCCTTGCCTAGATTTCCGTGAGCTAAACCGGATAACCGTCCGAGACCCATACCCTCTTCCTCTCATTCCTGACCTTTTTAATCAGATTGCGGGTGCTAGGTGGTTCTCCAAACTTGATCTTAGGGGGGCCTACAATCTGATTCGTATCAAGGAAGGGGATGAGTGGAAGACAGCTTTTAACACCCCTGAGGGGCATTACGAAAATTTAGTCATGCCTTTCGGTCTGACCAATGCCCCTGCTGTCTTCCAACATTTCGTTAATGATATTTTTAGTCATCTCATCGGCAGGTTTGTAGTCATATACCTAGATGATATCTTAATTTATTCGGCTGATCTGAAAACACATGAAGTACATGTCAGGCAAGTACTGCAGGTCCTACGGACGAATAAATTATATGCGAAAATTGAAAAATGTGTCTTCGCCGTTCAGGAAATACAATTCCTGGGATATCTATTATCTGCTTCAGGTTTCCGTATGGATCCTGGGAAGGTCCAGGCAATTTTAGATTGGGATCTTCCTGAGAACCTTAAAGCTCTACAACGGTTTTTGGGTTTCGCAAATTTCTACAGAAAGTTTATTAAAAATTATTCAGTGATCGTTAAACCCCTTACTGACATGACTAGGAAGGGGACTGATTTTTCTAAATGGTCTGACGCCGCTAAAATTGCATTTTCCTCTCTAAAAGAGAGATTTACCTCGGCACCTGTCCTAATTCAACCTGATGTCTCCCAGCCTTTTATTGTTGAAGTTGATGCGTCGGAGGTGGGAGTGGGGGCTGTATTGTCACAGGGTCCGTCTCCTGGCAAATGGCGTCCTTGCGCTTTCTTTTCCAAAAAATTATCTGCAGCAGAAAAGAACTATGATATTGGAAATAGGGAACTGTTGGCGATTAAACTGGCGTTTGAAGAGTGGCATCACTTCTTAGAGGGAGCAATCCACCCCGTCACGGTAATTACGGATCACAAAAACCTTCTGTACCTAGAATCGGCTAAGCGTCTCACCCCTAGACAAGCTAGGTGGTCGCTATTCTTTACCAGATTTAACTTTGTAATCACCTATCGTCCTGGGGCAAAAAATACCAATGCAGACGCATTGTCTCGTAGTTTCCCTGGAGGGGGTAATGTTAGTGATCCGGTACCTATTTTACAAAGAGGAGTGGTTGTCTCTGCTGTACACTCTGTTCTAGAGGGAAAGGTGTTAGAGGCCCAGGGGGACGCCCCGGTCTCTTGCCCCTCAGAGAAATTGTTTGTACCGTTAAACCTGCGTCTTGCGTTATTGAAGGAACATCATAATTCGGCACTTGCTGGGCACCCGGGTAGTAAAGCAACCTTGGAGCTATTGTCTCGTCGTTTTTGGTGGCCAAGGTTGCGTCAGGATGTAATAGATTTCGTGTCTACTTGTTCTACTTGTGCACGCGCGAAAGTCTCTCATACACGTCCAGCAGGGTCTTTATTGCCACTTTTCATCCCCAATAGACCATGGACACATCTATCAATGGATTTCATCACTGACTTACCTTTGTCTGCGGGTAAAACAGTTATCTTGGTAGTAGTAGACAGGTTTAGCAAAATGGTACACTTTATTGCGCTACCCGCACTTCCTAATGCTAAGACTCTTGCTCAGGTGTTTATCAGTGAAATCGTGAAGCTTCACGGGGTCCCTTCCGATGTGGTTTCGGATCGGGGAACCCAGTTTATTTCTAAGTTTTGGTAAGCTTTTTGTACCCGTTTAGGGGTACACTTATCCTTTTCCTCAGCTTTCCATCCTCAGTCGAATGGACAGACTGAGCGTACCAACCAAAACCTAGAAACATATTTAAGGTGTTTTGCATCTGAAAACCAAGAGGTGTGGTCATCATATTTACCGTTAGCCGAGTTTGCCATAAATAATCGCCGTCAGGAATCCACTGGCAAGTCACCATTTCTTGGTGCATACGGTTTTCATCCCCAATTTTGTACTTTCAAAGAGGGGGGGTCTTCTGGGGTTCCCGAAGAGGAACGGTTTTCTTCATCTCTTTCATCGGTATGGCAGAAGGTGCAAGCGAACTTGAAAAATATGAGTGGTAAATACAAATGCATGGCCGATAAGAAACGGTCGCCAGGTCCGGACCTAGGAGTGAATGACTATGTGTGGTTGTCTACTAGGAATATTAAGTTGAAGGTTCCCTCTTGGAAACTGGGTCCTAGGTTCATTGGTCCTTATAAAATTGTAGCCGTCATTAACCCTGTGGCTTTTCGCCTGGAGCTACCTCAGACTTTTAAGATCCATAACGTCTTCCATAAGTCGTTGCTCAAGAAGTATGTTCCACCTCTAGAACCATCACCGCTGCCACCTCCTCCTGTTGTTGTGGATGGTAATCTGGAGTTTCAAATATCCAGAATTGTTGATTCTCGTCGGGTCCGCCGCTCTCTTCAGTATCTGGTGCATTGGAGGGGTTACGGTCCAGAGGAAAGAATGTGGGTTCCAGCGTCAGAGGTAAACGCCAACAGGTTGATTCAGGCTTTCCATGTCTCTCATCCGGAGAGACCTGGTCCTGAGTGTCCGGAGGCCCCTCGTGAAAGGGGGGGTACTGTCACGACGGTGTCAAGAGCCACGTCTGACTCCGTTATACCCGGGGTCAGGAAGTCGCAGCGGGTGGCTGCGCGCTCTATGTCTAAAGATCACGGTGTTTCTTAGTGTTTGTTTTCTGTGTTTGCCTTGCTATCCTTTTTGTCTCACTCAGGGATCCGTAGCTTCTCCTCCTCAGCTGTTTCTTGTCTGCCACTCCCAAACTCCTTATATTCTCCTCTCACACTTCTCTTGTTGCCAGTTATAGAGCTTCCTGCCTGGACATCTATGCTGACCCACTGGAGCTGAGAATCTGGTTGTTGTTCCAGAGTGCTACCCTCCGGATCCCTGTTGGGCTTTTGTTGTCTCCTGTTGTTGCCCACCTGGGATTATATGTTTAGTTTGTATTGTCTGTCCTCCCCTTGGTGTTTTCCTTTAGAGCTAGTGGTGCGGACTAGTGTTCCCACCGCCCTGTTCACTATCTAGGGCTCATCCTAGGGAAAGCCAGGGTTTTAGGCACGTGATCGGCGTACGGGTGAGGAACCCGTCTAGGGACGACAGGGCAGCCAGGCGCCAGCCGCAAGGTGAGTCAGGGGTCACCACCTTCCCTCTCACTAGGGCAGGGCCTCCCTCTTTTCCTCCCTCCGTGTCACGTATGTGACAGTTACGCCGATCGTGATACAGCTGTAGTCCAAAGTATGCACTCCAGGATAGTTAAGGGAACAGAGTGCTAGCTGGAAGGTAGTCAAAAATAGTAACGTCTACTTATTAATATTAATTATTAATATTCATTTTTTACATTAATATTTCCTTTAACATTTACAAACATTCAAATATGTGATGACGTCACACAAGATCCATCTACTGTTACAAGCTGATACACAAGCTGTTCCTTGGGCAGTGCTGGCCGAGCACCATGGAGCACAAGTATGTGAATATATGAAAAAAGCTATTCAATAATGATAAAACAGTCAGTTCTATAATTAATTCCATAAGGTTTACCTGAATTCAAAGTAAAAATCCAGTATGCTTCTCCGGCAAGGAGTAATTTTTCTTCTAGCTGAGCTGTGAATTGTTTTGCTTCATATTAGATTTGATTTTTTTTTCAATATCCTCTTGCTTCCTCCTGGTTCTTGAAATTGCACTTTGGATTTGATACATATTTTTGATTTTTATAACAGAGAGATTTGAACTGTTTTGCTTTATACTCGCTAGCAGCTACTCTGTACGACTGGTCCTTCCTATCCCAGCAGATGAGTTCCTTCAAATGTTCTCTCTCTGTGCTGTGTGGTCTGAACAAAAGATTCTCTTAGACACTAGCCTTAACAATCATCGAAAATATCCTAAACAGCCGGGGTGGGACTCAGCACCTCCACCTTAATAGACCTGTTCTGCTTTTAACCCCTTAGTGACCATTCATATGCATTTTTACGGCAGTCACTAAGCGGTTCCCCGTGCAGCGGGGACACGACTCTCACATGAGAGCCGCGGCCCTGCTCTAACAGCCCATACGGCTGGCGAGGAGAAACACGCATCAGGGAAATTGCTTCTTTTCCCTCCCTGGTTAGTATGACGCATCTATTTATGTCTATTATTTGTATTTATGCATTGACTGTGGCTATACCAGTAGACTGTATTGATTTCTATTTACAATTTGATACCCGTATGGGCTAACTAATGTGGGTTCAACCTTTTACTCAGTTAGTAGTCTGAGTTGTTTTTTCTACAGTAATCCCTGGTTCTTGCCATCTTGCACTGGTCACTTTATCATTATATAATTATTGGAGGCACCTTACTGGCCAACGGGGGTTTCTTTCACAGTACTCAACCGCAAGATTTTATATATGGTGTTTATTGTTATTGTTATATTGTGTTTCAATAAAGTGATGCTTTGTGATATTACATGTGTGGTCTATGTGATTTGGTAGAGACACTACGGCCCTGAGTCAACATATGTAGCGTCGCCATAAAGTGGCCTGAGAGAACCGTAGCTCAGATGTGGTGGTCCAGCCTGCCGCAGCAACCGCTGCATCACCCACTAGCATGCACCCAGTTTCTGTCAGTCAAGGCTCCACCACTTCAGCTGAAGGAAGCTGTCTGTCCTTCCCATCATCTGCTGGTCCAGCTGCTCCTGCTCCTCCTCCTTCTAGTCAGTCATTCCATCATCAATCGATCACCAAAGCGATTGCCAAGCGACAACAGTATGCATGCACACATCCATTGACGCAGAAGCTGAACGTACTCCTGTCCAAGTTGATGGGGCTGCAGTCCCTCCCTTTCCAAGTGGTGGACTCTGCACCTTTCAGGGAACTGATAGCTTGTGCCGAGCCGAGGTGGAGAGTCCCAAGCCGTCATTTTTTTGCCAACAAGGCAGTACCAGCCGTGTGCAAATATGTAGAACAGAAGATGGGTCAGTCCTTGAGCCTGTCAGTGTCTGCCAAAGTGCACAGCAGCGCCGACTTGTGGAGCTGTAACTAGAGTCAGGGACAGTACATGTCCTTTACAGCCCACTGGGTGAATGTGGTTCCTTCACAGCCACACCAGCAACTTGGCCAGGTGATGCTGCTTCCGCCTCCACGTTGGCATGCCTTTGGTCCAGCGACAATGTCCACCTCTGCCCCTCATCCTCCACCGTGTCCTCAGCCTAAACTGTAGGGACAATTCACGGTGCCCCTCCAGCATACCACATGTGCAGGGCACGATGGTGTCATGCTGTTCTGCACCTCGTTTGCCTGAGGGCATGGAATTGCTCCATGTCCTTCAGTAAGAATCCTGGCTTTCTCCGCGACAACTGAAAATTGGAACCATTGTGACCTACAATGGGAAGAATATTGTGGCGGTGCTGCGTTAAGTAGGTCGAAGCCTTGTGCCCTGCATGGCACACGTGTTCAATTTGGTTGTCAAGAGGTTACTGAAGTCTTCCACCCATCTGCAAGACATCCTAAAAATGGCCAGGAAACTTTGCATGCACTTCAGCCACTCGTACACAGCAAAGCAGACCCTACTTGAGCTGCAGCGGCAGGATGGCATCCCCTAACATAGGCTAATATGTGACGTTTCCACCCGTTGGAATTCCACCCTCCATATGTTGGACCGACTGTACGAACAGAAAAAGGCCATCAAGGATTTCCTGATGATCCAAGCGGACAGGAGTTCTCCCCTGTGTAACTTCCATGTCAGCCAGTGGCAGCTCATGGCCCTTTGAGGAGGCCACGTTATTTGTCAGTCGCCAGGACTACAGAATGACCGATGTCCTTCATGTCCTTGGAACAGATGCTGATAAATCTGGCTGGTCATGGGACTGGAGACACGGCGCCTAGATTTCAAGGCCCCATGAGCTCTGTAGGGGCTGAACTGGAGGAGGAGTAGGAGGAGGACATTGGAGCACAAGCAATGTGTAGCAAAATAGGTGGTTTTTCTACTCAGGTGACCGAAGAGGAAGAGAAGGAGCAGCCATAGGAGCTACAGGGTAATGAGGAAGAGGAAGCAGAGGACCCAGTCACACCGTGGCAGTATGCAGTGGAGATGGAGGCAGATAGTCCCCCGAGTCACTTGCACAAATGGCCCGCTGCATGCTCACTCGTTTGAGTAGTGACAGCCGAATTGTCACCATTCGGCAAAGGGATGACTTTTGGCTCTCCACCTTGTTGGACCCTCGATACCGGTCCAAAATGGGGGCCTTTTTTACACTCACTGAGAGAGAGGACAAATTGAACTACTATAGAGACATCCTATGTAGTCAGTTGGCCGCTGCATCTGCGCCATCGTCCATCCTCTCGTAGGTCTGACCGGGTTGGGGCCCTCTTCGCTCACACTCCACTGCCATGGCTGCTGGGGAGGGGAGGGGTGGGGTGGGGTGGCAGGTTCAGTACCAGCTCCATCAGCAGCAGCCTGAGTCTATAGTTTCTGATAAACAGCTTTCTTCGCCCGCATAGTGAAGCAACTACTCACCAGCATCAGCATCTAGTCCTGGAGCAGAACCTGAACCAGCAGGTTGTGCATACTTGGAGTGCACCCTGCCAGCCGAGAATTGAAGATCCACTGGACTACTGGGCAGCCAAACTGGATTTGTGGCCGCAACTGGCCAAGTTTGCCCTGGAAAAGCTGTCCTGCCAGGTCAGTAGTGTGGCATCAGAGTTGGTGTTTAGTACGGCGGGGGCCATAATTACTAGTGTTGAGCAAGCATGCTCGGTTGAACTGCTTTTTGGCTCGAGCATCGCTATGCTCGGCACATGGTCGTACTCAGCCGAGTACCGCATGTGCTCGAGCGCCATGCTAGAGTCTCCTCCCGCACGTTTCTCGGCTGCTATGTTCGGCTCATTATTAGTCAGGGAGAGCTGCGCTTAGGAAGGGACAGATAGTGTAGGGAGTGTGATCGCAATCTATTTAGTTGAAAAACGTTTCAAAGACCCAAAAGTCCTTTTAAGGACTATTGTGTGTGGTGACAGCAATATAATATAGCTATCTTTTTTTTCCATACTTTAAATACTTTTTCTATAGAGGGTGTCTGCAGTGACTTATGACATCTGTGCAATACCTTGTGTGTGTCAGGGCCAGAAATAGAAAAATATAAGTGAAATCTAGTATATTTTTTCCATACTTTTATGTACTTTTCCTATAGAAGGGTGTCTGCAGTGACTTCTGATATCTGTGCAATACCTTGTGTGTGTCAGTAGTGATGAGCGGCAGGGGCAATATTCAAATTCACGATATTTCGCGAATATTTGGGCAAATATTCGCCATATATTCTATAATTTGCGAATTCATAATCTCCAGGGATTATTCTCTTGATTGTGAAAAATTGCATAAAATTTGCCTATAAGATTTGCATGAACTGGTATTTTTATTAAAAAAATCTAATATTTGCGATTACGAATATATTTTGCGATATTCTAAATATTCGCGAATTCTCGAAGTGCCGATATTCACGATTAAAATTCGCAATTAGAATATTCATGATCAACACTATGTGTCAGGGCCAGACATAGAAGAAAAAAAGTGAAATCTAGTATATTTTTTCCATACTTTTGCGTACTTTTCCTATAGAAGGGTGTCTGCAGTGATTTCTGACATCTGTGCAATACCTTGTGTGTAACGGCCAGAAATAGAAAATATACACTCACCTAAAGAATTATTAGGAACACCATACTTATACGGTGTTGGACCCCCTTTTGCCTTCAGAACTGCCTTAATTCTACGTGGCATTGATTCAACAAGGTGCTGATAGCAGTCTTTAGAAATGTTGGCCCATATTGATAGGATAGCATCTTGCAGTTGATGGAGATCTGAGGGATGCACATCCAGGGCACGAAGCTCCCGTTCCACCACATCCCAAAGATGCTCTATTGGGTTGAGATCTGGTGACTGTGGGGGCCATTTTAGTACAGTGAACTCATTGTCATGTTCAAGAAACCAATTTGAAATGATTCGAGCTTTGTGACATGGTGCATTATCCTGCTAGAAGTAGCCATCAGAGGATGGGTACATGGTGGTCATGAAGGGATGGACATGGTCAGAAACAATGCTCGGGTAGCCCGTGGCATTTAAATGATGGCCAATTGGCACTAAGGGGCCTAAAGTGTGCCCAGAAAACATCCCCCACACCATTACACCACCACCACCACCAGCCTGCACAGTGGTAACAAGGCATGATGGATACATGTTCTCATTCTGTTTACTTCTGCTGTTGTAGCCCACCTTTCTTTCCCATTCTGACATTCAGTTTGGAGTTCAGGAGATTGTCTTGACCAGGACCACAACCCTACATGCATTGAAGCAACTGCCATGTGATTGGTTGACTAGATAATCGCATTAATAAGAAATAGAACAGGTGTTCCTAATAATTCTTTAGGTGAGTGTATAAGTGAAATCTAGTATATCTTTTCCATACTTTTATGTACATTTCCTATAGAAGGGTGTCTGCGGTGATTCCTGACATCCGTGCAATACCTTGTGTGTGTCACAGCCAGAAATAGAAAAAATATAAGTGAAAACTAGTATATTTTTTCCATACTTTTCCATACTTTTCCTATAGAAGGGTGTCTGCTGTGACTTCTGACATCCGTGCAATACCTTGTGTGTGTAAGGGCCAGAGATAGAAAAAATGTAAGTGAAATCTAGTATATTTTTTCCATACTTTTCCATACTTTTTCCATATACTGTGCTTGCTGTGAACTGTGACATCCGTGCATATAACATTTAATATGAAGAAGGCGAGCATTAAGGGACGGGGAAGTGGCCATGATGCTGATGGTTCACGCAGAGGCCGTGGCCCTGGGTGCGTTGAAATTGTGTCTGCTGCCATAGCACAAGGAAAACAATCATCCACAATACCTAGCTTGATGTCTCAGTTTGCAGGGCATTGCAGGACAAAACTCTTGAAGTCAGACCAGTACGACCAGGTGATCGGTTGGATTGCAGCAGATAATGCTTACAGTCAGTTAAGCACCACCCTGTCTTCCACCAAGTCCAGTCTAAGTAGCCAAGAGTCTGGTCAGCAGAATCCTCACCCTGATCCTCCCACCATGGAGAGTCTGGCCAAACAAGTGATCCCACACTCTGATATTTCGAGGAACTCTTTTCATCGCCATTACTTGATTTGGCCCTCTCGCCAAGCACTCTTGAAGAGGGACATGAGTTCTTGTGCCCTGATTCCCAACCTCTACAGCATCCACAGTCACAAGAAAAAGACGGTGGGGAACGGCAATTAGTGTCTAATGAGGTGGATGATGATGAGACACAGTTGACGTTGAGTCAACCACAATTACTGTCTCAAGAGGTTGATGAAGAAGATGATACAGAGTTGTCAATCACTGAAGTTGTGGTTGGGTCAACAAATTAGGAGGAAGATCACAGTGAGGAAGTGGAAGAGGACTTGGTGGACGATGAGGCAGTGGCGGATCCAGAGCCTGGTCTCGGGAGGGGCACTTTCAGATTATTTTCTGTCCGCCGCCACAAAACAATGGTGCTTATAGAACAGACTACACAGTGTAGAGGTATACTGTATATTGTGTGGCATAGTGTATGCTATATGTGTATAACAAACATATTTCACATGAAAACTTACAATTACTTGACTTGGCCCTTGGCGATCTCGGACACCACTTCAACACTTTGGCTGGGGGCTCGGCGGAACTGATGTGTTTTATCCTAATGAGAAAGATTTCATAATAAGGATTTGGACAAGTGGCAGAGGAATAGCAGAGCAGGGAGAGGATGGTGCTGCTACTAGGGGGTCATACCATGGGGGAGTAATAAAGCCCACCATAATGTCCCCCCCAGTAGAAATAATTCTCCTTATAATGTGACAGTGCAAAGAATACCCCCCTTGTAATGCCCCCAGTTGAGCTAATGTCCCCATAGTGCCCCCATAATGTGCCAGTATAAAATACCCCTATATAGTGCCCTTAGTAAATGCCCCATAGTGCTCCACACCCTCCTTCCTCCTAGTGCCCCCCATAATGTACCAGTATAACATGCTCCAGTAGATGCCCTCAGTATCCCCCATAATTAAAATATAAAATACCCCTTCTTAGTGCCCCCTGTAGATGACCCCATAGTACTCCTCTCCCCCCTTCCCCATAGTACCCACCATAATGTGTCCCAGTATAAAATTGTACTGTACAGAGTGCCCATATAAAATACCCCTTCTTTGTGGCCTCAGTAGATGCCCCTATAGTGCCCCAATCATGTGCCAGTATTTACAGCCCCCCGTGCCACTATTAAACAGCCCCCCCGTGCCACTATTAAACAGCCCCCCACGTGCCAGTAATAACAGCCCCCTGTGCCAGTATTATTAGCCCCCTGTGCCAGTAATAACAGCCCCCCTGTGCCAGTAATAACAGCCCCCCTGTGCCAGTAATAACAGCCCCACCTGTCCCAGTAATAACAGCCCCTCTGTGCCAGTAATAACAGCCCCTCTGTGCCAGTAATAACAGCCCCCCTGTGCCAGCAATAACAGCCCCCCTGTGCCAGAAATAACAGCCCCCCCGTGCCAGCAATAACAGCCCCCCCGTGCCAGCAATAACAGCCCCCCTGTGCCAGTAATAACAGCCCCTCTGTGCCAGTAATAACAGCTCCCCTGTGTCAGTAATAACAGCCCCCAGTAATAAAAGCCCCTCTGTGCCAGTAATAACAGCCCCCAGTAATAATAGCCCCCCTGTGCCAGTAATAACAGCCCCCCTTTGCCAGTAATAACAGCCCCTCTGTGCCAGTAATAACAGCCCCCAGTAATAACAGCCCCTCTGTGCCAGTAATAACAGCCCCCAGTAATAACAGCCCCTCTGTGCCAGTAATAACAGCCCCCCCCAGTAAAAGTATTGTATATAATAAAAAAAAACTAAAAAAAACACATACTTACCTCCATGTCAGCGATGCGATGCAGGCCTCTTCCGGTCTGTGTCCTGCTCTGTATGGCTCAGGCGGCGCTATGACGTCATTACGCTGCCTGCGCTGGCCTCTGATAGGCTGCCGGCCTAGTGCCTGCAGCCTATCAGAGGAAGGGAAAGGGACACGCCTCTCCCTCCCCTGCCGCAGCACAGGCATCTGTATCAATGTACTGAGGACGGCGAGGATTGCGTGTTTTGTTTTACAGAATTTCAAATGCCTGATTCAAACCCCTGTATGTACAGGGGGTATCTCACACGGTCTGAACCAGTGTAGGCCTGAACTAAATATTTCTTTGCACAAAAAGGCTGTATTTCAAATGGCTGTATTTCAAATCTCTGAATCAAACCCCTGTATGTAGAGGGGGTATCTCACATGGTCTGAACCAGTGTAGGCCTGAAGTAAATATATCTTTGCCCAAAATGGCTGTATTTCAAATGTTTGACTCAAACCCCTGTATGTAGAGGGAGTATCTCACACGGTCTGAACCAGTGTAGGCCTGAAGTAAATATATCTTTGCACAAAATGGCTGTATTTCAAATGGCTGTATTTCAAATCCCTGAATCAAACCCCTGTACGTAGAGGGAGTATCTCACATGGTCTGAACCAGTGTAGGCCTGAAGTAAAAATATCTTTGCACAAAATGGCTGTATTTCAAATGCCTGACTCAAACCCCTGTATGTAGAGGGGGTATCTCACAAGGTATGAACCAGTGTATGCCTGAATTCAATATTGGTGCACCAAATGGTGGTATTTAAAATCTCAGAATGTAACAGAAATGTATTAAGGGTGTATCTTACAATGGCATCTGCATCAAAGACTGCCCAGTAAATCTTTTGTGCCGAAGCGAGTGTTTGTTTAACAACTGAATTTGACAGCAGTATATAAGCCTGTAATTCCACACGTGCTAATGCTGCAAGGGCTGAAAATAGTGTTTTGTCAAAAAAGTGTGTTTTTCAAACCCCAGAAAATGATGGGTGTATTTCTAGCTTAAATTGCACACTGACTAATCCAGATGTTGTAGACTGCCAAAAAAAGCGTTTTTTGTAACAGAACATGAAAGCTGTATAGATAAGCTTGAACTTAACCGTTGCAGATCTAGAAAATACTGTTTTTTGAAGAAAAAAAGTGTGGTTTTCAAACCACAGAAAATTATGGGTGTATTTCTACCTTAAATTGCACACTGACTAATCCAAACTAACCCACCTAACTAACAGAATTATACAAGTTAGTTTTTTTGGACGATGAGCTCAGGGCAGGGTAAAACGATTGTGTCCTGCACCCACACAACTATTTGTCTGTAGATCGTTGAGTTAGATTCTCTCCTATTCTCTCCCTGAAATCACAAGTCCAGCAGCATCCTCTCCCTACACTTGTAACAACAGAGTGACGTGCAGCGCTATGTGACTGAAGCTTATATCGAGCCTGGGTCACATGCTGCTCTGGCCAATCACAGCCATGCCATTACTAGGCATGGCTGTGATGGCCTCTTGGGGCAAGTAGTATGACGCTTATTGATTGGCTGCTGTGCAGTCTTTCAAAAAGCGCCAAGAAAGCGTGGAACACCGAACCCGAACCTGAACTTTTATGGAAATGTTCAGGTCCGGGGTCCAAAAATCCTAAAGTTCGGTACGAACCCGAACTTTACAGTTCGGGTTCGCTCAACCCTATTAACAAGTTGTCCCACATTTTCGCTTTAATCATTTTTCCCACATTTCCACTCTATCATATTTAATTTGAAGCAAATAACCTCCCTTGGATGTGGTCTCTCTTTCTCACGCTCCCTCTCTCTGGCGTGGAACCCTGATTCGCCGATAACCGTGATCAACATAGTAGGCTCACAAAAGAACATCGAAAGTTGATAGAGAAGATATCCAAATGGATGGTGGACGTCACAGGGACATGCAATCAGGCAGAAGTTATCTAAAGTCAACAAAGCGGCAGCAGGGCCTCTCCTGTCTAACCTTTCCAAATCCTAAATACCCCAGTGACATTCTCTATAATTTTGTATTAATCATTCCAATAACAGGGCATCTTAAAAATCCTGTATTGTTATTTATCGTCACTACCTTCCCGAGTCGGGAGTCGGTAATTGCCTCGCGCCCCCTCCTTTTCTTCAATTCTTCCGTTTTAATAGCTTCTCCCACATTTCCGCTCAATCACAATAAAATTTCATGCATTGATCTCCCTTGGATGTGGTCTCTCTTTTTCACGCTCCCTCTCCGGGGTGGAACCCTGATTCGCGGCTAACCGTGATCAATATGGTAGGCGCAGAAATGAACATCGAAAGTTGATAGAGCAGATATCCAATTGGATCGTGAACATCACCTGGACGTGCGACATGGTAGGGCAGTATGTTTGCACACACCTACACGAACTGACTGATGGTTCTGCCCCCTGCAACTTCTGGGTCTCCAAATTTGGCACATGGCCTGAGCGTGCCCTTTATGCCTTGGAGGTGCTGGCCTGCCCTGCATCTAGTGTATTGTCTGAACGTGTGTTTAGCACTACTAGAGGGGGTTGTCACAGGTTATATTTCCCAATGTTTTGGGGTGTACCCTAATAAAAAAAAAAAAAAAAAAAAAAAAAGCAGTGTAGGCTACCTCCTCCTCCTCCACTGCCACTTCCACCTACACCGCCACATCCACCTCCTCCTCAACCTTCTACTCCATATGGACCTAATCCTTCTAGATCAAGATTATTATTTATTATTTTTACGTATTTTATGTTAAAGTCATTTCCCTATCCACTTTTGTTTGCAGAGCACTTGTCATGCTCTTAGCCACATTTTGCTGGCATTTGCAGCCCTCTAGCCCTTTCTATGACATTTTTACAGCCATTTTAGTGCTCAAAAGTTCAGGTCCCATTGACTTCAATAGGGTTCGGGTTCGGGGTCAAGTACGGGTCAAGTTCAGGTCCCGAACTCCAAACTTTTTTATGAAGTTCGGCCGAACCCGTCAGACCCAAACATCCAGGTGTCCGCTCAACTCTATTTGCAACCAAGTATTAAAAAGTGAAAGTTTGATTTATGATTATTATTGTGTCCCATTACTTTTGGTCCCTTAACAAGTGGGAGGCACATATGCAAACTGTTGTAACTCCTACACCGTTCACCTGATTTGGATGTAAATACCCTCAAATTAAAGCTTGCGATCTGCCATAACTTGCCAAATCTAAGTGTTTTCTTAAACCCAACCAGATGGAATTGTTCTCTGATAAGCGACAACCTAGTAAAGTTCTCCCATTCTTTATCTGTGGGAACAGTATTCCCCCCCAATGTCCAACTATATGCTTCCTAGCTTGGAACAATAGTTGCGTTGCTACCTCTCTATGTTGTGGGGCCTGCACGCCGTCCATCACCTCCAGAACACATTCCTCAAAATGTCTAGGTACTATAAACTGGTGATATTGTCTGCACCATATTTGGAACTTTATTTTATTTCAGGGACTATAAAAAATATGATAATGTGGAGTAACACGCAAAGCTATAAGAAAATAATAGCATGGATAAATAAAAAACTTGAAAAATGTAACATCTTCCAAATCACAGATCCGTGTGAACTCACAAATAGCATAATATCGTCCACATATAGATTTTTTCCTCATATGTACCATATCTAAACCCCACAATTCGCGGGTCTTGCCTGATCATATCCGCAAGCGGCTCAATAGCGGCTCAATAGCTATAGCAAATAGCAGAGGGGAAAGGGGGCATCCCTGCCTAACCCCCCTGCCAATTGATATACTACCCGAATATTGCCCGTTTACTATCACCCTCGCGGAAATTTCGGTATACAATAGCTTTACCCATGCAACAAACTGGTCCCCAAGTCCCATCTTCTTCATCACGTTAAACAAAAAGGGCCATTCTATTGTATCAGAAGCTTGAGGCGTCAATAGTTACAATCAGCCGTTCTCCACAATTTGTAGGTTCAAACTGGGTATTCACAAAATATCTGATAATATTCTCTGTAATAGTTTTCCCTGACATGAACCCTGATTGATCCTCATGAATAAGCACCGAGATCACACTTCTAAGTCTGGTTGCCAGAATTTTGGCTAAAATTTTATTATCGGTGGTAATCAAAGATATGGGACAATAAGATTCCATTAAGGCTGGGTCCTTACCCGGCTTCAAAACTAGTGTAATTAAGGCTTCTCGCATGGAATCTGGCAACTTCCTTATCTGTTTCGAAGCCGCCCACATCCCAAGCAGTTTCGGTATTAATATTTCTTTATATTAGGCATACACCTCAAACGGAATTCCGTCCATTCCTGGGGTCTTATTCTTTGCTGTCACTTTTAACATATTCTTCACTTCTAGAGGGGTTAAGGGGTCTTCCAAGGACTTACTTTGATCTAATGTTATCTTTGGGATACTGATTTCATCCACAAAGTTTTGTATTTGCTCTGTATTTTTTTTGGTATTACTACTGTATATCGGCAAAGTATTTTTAAAATAGTTCTATTTTAATAGTTTGTTCTGTATTTTAGTTCCCAATTCATCCACTAAACAGTAGATATACTTGTTCTTATTTGTTTGGGTCGCTGCCAAGGCTGCTAATTTTTTCCCGGGTATATGTGCATATATATAATTATCCCTTACTTGATTTTCTTTTTGCTGTTCTGCCATTGTTAATAATTCATCCTTTAATCCAAAAGCCTTATCTATCCAAATGGTATAATTTTGCTCTGTAGGGTTTTCAATATACTTTTTTTTCCACTTTCTTCTCGTTTTCCCATTTTTTTTATTTTCTCTCTTGCTCCTTTCTTATATATTGCTGTATATTTTATTATAATCCCTCTAATAAAGGCCTTTGCAGTCTCCCATATCATGTTAACAGTCGTTGATCCATCATTCATCTCAAAGAACTCAATTATCTCGCCCAAGATCTTACTGTGTATATCCATCATATTTATCCATCCTATATTTATATTCATCTTTCTTTTTTTTATTATTTGTGTTCTAATTTTAATATTAATTGGATTATGATCCGAAATTCCCCGTCTCCTATATGTCACCCTTCTATTTCTAGTGAGCCTTTCTCATTTGTGAAAGCTAAATCAATCCGTGATAAGCTTCTGTGAGTTTTTGAGAAACACGAGTATTTCCATGAATTGGGGTGCATAACCCTCCAAATGTCAATCCATCCCATCTCTTTGGTAACATTCTTTAATTTAGATCCCGTACAGGGCCCTTGGATATTCCCTATTCTACATCTATCTAAACTTGCATCCATTATATTGTTGAGGTCCCCCACCACCAATAGTGATTTATCCCCTGCATTAAGTGTAATCTCATAAATTTTTTATAGGACGTCAATTTTAAACGGTGGCGGTATGTACACACTTGCTATTAACCATGCTCTTCCTTCCAATATACAATCTATCAGAATATAGCATCTGTGATTACTTTCAGTATTTTTATATCTATATCCCGATGTATCAGTATACTTACTCCTCTTGCGTACGCTGAATATACTGAATGGAAAGCATGTTGCATCCATGGTCTACCCACTCCATCCATTGTCTCTCCCGTCAAGTGTGTCTCCTGTAGGCAGACAATAGCGGGACGTGACCTATGTATTGCGTCAAAGACTGCCACTCTCTTTATGCCCCTACTCAGCCCCCTAATATTCTAGGAAACGATTCTCATAAATTTCCTTTATGTTCCTAATCCTACCCCGCAATCGGGTACCCCCAATACCACCATGATGTCTCGGCGCGTAGGCAGTGGCACCAGGGGAATTGGTTAAACAAAAGTAGAGTCTAGAGGGGCGGGGCAGGGTCCGTGGAGGACTGGTGCAGGGGGGGGGGGGGGAATGGGGAAGTGAGAGAGAGAGAAAAAAATGTTTTTTCTTCTTCTCAGCAACTAATAGGTTTGGGGTGGGAGGAGGGGGGAGAAATGTAATGTATAAATAAGATGATTGTTGAATATTTATGTATAACTTGAAAATTTTTTGATTTATTAATAAAAATTAAAAAAAGCTTGCAATCTGCAGTTAAAGCACATCTTGTTCTTTTCATTTAAAATTTATTGTGGTGGTGTAAGAATTGTGTCAATGTCCCAATATTTATGAACCTGACTGTACATTAGCATCATATTCCTGTGTGCTGCTGGGACTGGGGTGTACTTCCTATTGTTATGTCTGTACACCAGTTATTCATTGATGACTGAGTTATTGATATTATCTGAGGGGCTCTTGTCTCTATTGAAACACAGGTGGGCAGGGATGTCATATGATTGCTACTCTGAACATGTTTTCTGCAATGCATGCTGGGATATTTACATTTACTTTGTATCTGCTCCTCCCCACACAGCCTGTCTGAGGGAGCTCCTCCAGGGAGGCATGTCATGGTGAACAGTAGGGGTGAGTGAATCGACTTCTGATTAAACATCCTAAGTCGATTTGCATAAAACTTTGTTTCAATACTGTACGAAGTGAACACTCCGTACAGTATTAAAATGTATTGGCTCCGATGAGCCGAAGTTATTTTTACAGGAAATGTTTTTTCACAGTATAAATCAATTTCTGAAGTTATTATGCGATATCTCACAAGACTTTGCGAAGTAATAACTTTGGCTCATCGGAGCCAATACATTCTAATATTGTACGAAGCGCTCGTTTCATACAGTATTGAAACAAAGTTTTATGAGAATCGACTTCGAATGTTTCATCCAAAGTCGATTCGCTCATCCATAGTGAACAGGTTAGAAAAATTATATACATTTAGTACATGTCACATGATATAAATACTTCATGATTTTGGCTATTGTCTAGGGCAGTGTTTCCCAACCAGCGTGCCTCCAGCTGTTGCAAAACTACAACTCCCAGCATGCCCGGACAGCCTTTGGCTGTGCAGGCATGCTGGGAGTTGTAGTTTTGCAACACCTGGAGGCACGCTGGTTGGGAAACACTGGTCTAGGGCACTTTGGATTATTGATACTTAGGGTGGCCAACCCCTTTAATGTTTATTAATTCAAACAGCTATTTCACTATTGTTTTTAAATATAACAGTTTTCCAGCTACACCAATGACTTTGAGGTATAAATAACAAAATAACAGGTTACCTTTATTCTAGGGGTTAGCACATTTATAGCGATAACATATAAATAGATGATAGATCTATAGATCGATAGATATTTTCTTTACTACTTTTAACGTTTTTGAAACATAAAAGCACTTGGTACCATTTGCTAACGTTTTATTCCATTTTTATAAATAACTTTTGAATGGGAAAACAATAACTTGTGTAATTTTTCTCTTTTCTAAATTATTTTTTAATAATATATTTAAATTTTTTAATTTTAAATGTTTTTATCTTTTTAATTCCCACAGGAGAACTTAATATATAATACACTGGTATAATACACTACAATAGTTCTGTATTGCATAGCATATTATGCAGTCTGAGTCTGATAGGACTCCTTTTTCACCCTGCCAACGGAAGGGTTTAATGGGTGTACAAAGATGGTAAATGTTGGGGCCTGGCATTGCCAATATGTGATTCCTTTGCGGAGTGCTACTGGGGGGGAGGGGACTGAGAATGATGCCTCTGTCAAAATCATTAGATTCTGTGTTAACTATTGACTGGAGCATCTAAGTAGTTAAATGACCAGGATCAGAGCTAGCTATGATCCTATCCATTGCAGCAGTCTGTCAGATATATGTTACAGCTGACACTTCCTGCAGATGGCATGCTTCTGTGCCTGTGCCATTGTGATGCAGCAATAGTACGGTATTTCATGTTCATGTTAAGGCCCATTCAGCCAGGACATAACAGTTTAACACAGGGCAGGAAGGGGTTAAAATATGTTTACCCATTGAAATGACCCAACAGGATAAATTATTTTTTCAAGCGAACAGTTAGTGGAACTACAGCATGACTGGATTGTCACTCGCTAAACTAGTATGGTCTTTGTAGCAGGTTTCTCCCCAGGTTTCTGTTCGCAGTGTAATCTTCATTTAGTGGTCATTGCACTATGGTAATCTGGAGGTAAGTGGAGGTCAGTTCTTACCAAAGTGAAATGTCAAATGGCAAGTGAGGTCAAATATCGACAGCACCTGGCTGTCCTTAACCTTCTCCCGACCACCTAATGCAGGGAAGGGTCCTACGGGCAGCCGGGTTATTCCTCATTGACGCTTCGGCGCGTCATCCCGCGAGAGCCGTGATTTTGCGTCAACGCGCATGCGCACGCGTTCACAGTGATGCACGGTTGACAAGTTAATCTACAGCCTGCCAGCGGCGATCATTCGTTGGCAGGCTGTGGATGCAATTTTTTTAACCCCAAAAAAGTATATTAGACGCTGTTTTGTTAACAGTGTCTAATATACCTGCTACCTGGTCCTCTGGTGGTCCCTTTTGCTTGGTTCGACCACCAGAGGACACAGGCAGCTCTGTAAGTAGCAACAATCACCACACTACACTACACCCCCCTGTCACTTATGAACCCCTTATTAACCCCTGATCACCCCATATAGACTCCCTGATCACCCCCCTGTCATTGATCACCCCTCTGTAAGGCTCCATTCAGATGTCCGTATGTGTTTTGCGGATCCGTGGATCCACGGATCCGTAAAACATGGACACCGGCAATGGGCTTTCCGCATTTTCCACATTGCCAGAACTATATAGAAAATGCCTTTTCTTGTCCACAATTGCGGACAAGAATAGGACATTGTTCTATAGGCTCTACAAAAAACGCAGTGTTCGCCCGATCAGGCCTGATCTTGTGCGCACACTTGTGTTCAGTCCGCCCCACCGCAGTGACAGAATTTTTTTTTCTGAACACTGCAAAAACACTGTAAAATCGCTGCAGCGCTATAAAAAGATCACTTTTGAGGGGCATGCCGAGTTCATAGAAGATATTTTTTTGCCACAAGTTGGCGGAAATTTTTTAGTTATTTTTTTCTTACAAAGTCTTATATTCCACTAACTTGTGACAAAAAATAAAATCTTACATGAACTCACCATACCCCTCACGGAATCCAAATGCGTAAAAATGCCCTGTCAAATCCTAAATGTACTCATTGGAATTTGGGCCCCTTTGCGCATCTGGGCTGCAAAAAATTGTCACACATGTGGTATCTCCGTACTCAGGAGAAGTAGGGCAATGTGTTTTGGGGTGTATTTTTACATATACCCATGCTGGGTGAGAGAAATATATCAGTAAATTGACAACTTTGTATAAAAAAAATTAAAAAGTTGTCATTTACAGAGATATTTCTCACACACAGTATGGGTATACTCTCCTGAGTACGGCGATACCACATGTGTGACACTTTTTTGCAGCCTAGGTGCGCAAAGGGGCCAAAATTCCAATGAGTACCTTTTAGGAGGGCATTATTAGACATTTGGATTCCAGACTTTTTTTCGCACTTTAGGGCCTCTAAAATGCCAGGGCAGTATAAATACCCCACATGTGACCCCATTTTGGAAAGAAGGGGATAGAGAGTTATTTTTTGTCACAAGTTAGTGGAATATAAGATTTTGTAAGAAAAAAAAAAAACATTTTCCGCTAACTTGTGTCAAAAAAAAAAATTCTATGAACTCGCCATGCCCCTCACAGAATACATTGGGGTGTCTTCTTTTCAAAATGGGGTCGCATGTGGGGTATTTATACTGCCCTGGCATTTTACGGGCCCTAAAGCGTGAGAAGTAGTTTGGAATCCAAATGCCTAAAAATGCCCTCCTAAAAGGTACTCATTGGAATTTGGGCCCCTTTGTGCACCTAGGCTGCAAAAAAGTGTCACACATGTGGTATCGCCGTACTCAGGAGAAGTAGGGCAATGTGGTTTGGGGTGTATTTTTACATATACCCATGCTGGGTGAGAGAAATATCTCTGTAAAATTAAAACTTTGTATAACAAAATGTGAAAAGTTGTCTTTTACAGAGATATTTATCTCACCCAGCATGGGTATATGTAAAAATACACCCCAAACACATTGCCCTACTTCTCCTGAGTACCGCGATACCACATGTGTGACACTTTTTTGCAGCCTAGGTGCGCAAAGGGGCCCAAATTCCAATGAGTACTTTTAGGATTTCACAGGGCATTTTTTAGGCATTTGGATTCCAAACTACTTCTCACGCTTTAGGTCCCCTAAAATGCAAGGGCAGTATAAATACCCCACAAGTGGCCCCATTTTGGAAAGAAACCTCAAGGTATTTCGTGAGGGGCATGGTAAGTTCATGTAAAATTTTATTTTTTTGTCACAAGTTAGTGGAATATGAGACTTTGTAAGAAAAAAAAAAATATTCAATTTCCGTTAACTTGTGACAAAAAATAAAAACTTCCATGAACTCACTATGCCCATCAGCGAATACCTTAGGGTGTCTACTTTCCGAAATGGGGTCATTTGTGGGGTGTTTTTACTGTCTGGGCATTGTAGAACCTCAGGAAACATGACAGGTGCTCAGAAAGTCAAAGTGCGCAAATTAATTTTTTTGCACCATAGTTTGTAAACGCTATAACTTTTACCCAAACCAATAAATATACACTTATTGCTTTTTTTGTCAAAGACATGTAGAACAATACATTTAGAGAAAAATGTATATAGAAATGAAAAATTTTACAAAATAAAGTGAAAAATGTCAGCAGCAATGAAATACCACCAAATGAAAGCTCTATTAGTGAGAAGAAAAGAAGTTAAAATTAATTTGGGTGGTAAGTTGTATGACCGAGCAATAAACGGTGAAATAAACGGTGAAAGTAGTGTAGTGCAGAATTGTAAAAAGCGGTCTGGTCATTAAGAGGGTTTAAGCTAGGGGAGCTGAAGTGGTTAAATAGGCAGCTGAGCTCAGCAGAGAGATCTCTGTTTTGGGGATCTGAGGCTTTTTGCCATGCTGGAGGGCTGAGAGACGTACGCTGGGGAAACAGGCCCCCTAAAGCCTGCTGTGGACTACTGGAGGCAGAACTTCTAGCAAGGTGACTTGTGTTATATGAACTTTCCATTGTTTGTGAACTAACACCAAGACTGCAACCAGGGCCGGCTCCAGGATCATGTGGGCCCTTGGGCAAAAAAGTCTCAGTGGGCCCCCTTACACAGTGGTAACTCTCTGAGTACAGATAATACAGTAGATATCACCTGCAGTCCTATGTAATAGCATAGATAACACAGTCATGGCTATCTGAGTACAGAAAATGTACAGTTGCAAGAAAAAGTATGTAAACCCTTTGGAATAATATGGATTTCTGCACAAATTGGTCATAAAATGTGATCTGATCTTCATCTAAGTCACAATAATAGACAATCACAGTCTGCTTAAACTAGTAACACACAAAGAATTAAATGTTACCATGCTTTTATTGAACACACCATGTAAACATTCACAGTGCAGGTGTGAGGCCTGGACGGATAGCTATCATCGAAGGAAAAATGAATTCCCAAGTTTATCAAGACATTTTGCAGGAGAACTTAAAGGGAACCTGTCACCGGGATTTTGGGTAAAGAGCTGAGTAAATGAGTTGCTAGATGGCCGCTAGCACATCCGCAATACCCAGTCCCCATAGCTCTGTGTGCTTTTATTGTGTAAAAAAAACGATTTGATACATATGCAAATTAACAAAAAAGAGTCATATCTTACTTGTGTGACCAGAGAAGAGTCATATTTCCAAGCTCTGACTCATCTCAGGGTAATTTGCATATGTATCAAATCGGTTTTTATACACAATAAAAGCACACAGAGCTATAGGGACTGGATATTGCGGATGTGCTAGCAGCCATCTAGCAACTCATGTCCTCAGCTCTATACCCAAAATCCCGGTGACAGGTTCCCTTTAAGGCCATCTGTCCACAAGCTGAAGCTCAACAGAAGATGAGTTTTGCAACAGGACAACGACCCAAAGCATAGACGTAAATCAACAACAGAATTGCTTAAACAGAAGAAAATACGCCTTCTGGAGTGGCCCAGTCAGAGTCCTGACCTCAACCCGATTGAGATGATGTGGCATGACCTCAAGAAAGCAATTCACACCAGACACCCCACTAATATTGCTGAACTGAAACAGTTCTGTAAAGAGGAATGGTCAAGAATTACTCCTGACCGTTGTGCACGTCTGATCTGCAACTACAGGAAACATTTGGTTGAAGTTATTGCTGCCAAAGGAGGTTCAACCAGTTATTGAATCCAAGGGTTCACATACTTTTTCCTCCTGAACTGTGAATGTTTACATGGTGTGTTCAATAAAAACATGGTAACATTTAATTCTTTGTGTGTTATTAGTTTAAGCAGACTGTGATTGTCTATTGTTGTGACTTAGATGAATATCAGATGACATTTTATGACCAATTTCTGCAGAAATCCATATCATTCCAAAGGGTTCACATACTTTTTCTTGCAACTGTAGTAGTGTTACCTGCAGTCCTATGTAAAACTTCAGATAACACTAGTGCTGATAATGTGATAGTGTTACCTGTAGTCCTATGTAAACCACAGATAACACTAGTGTAGATCATGTATTAGTGTTACCTGCATCCTTAGTGTGCCTCCCTGTGCCTCTACCACGGACTCTATTCTGGCAGTGCTGCCTTCTCTTCCATCTTTATCTTGCCCCGCACAGAATGTCCTGATGCAGCTGTGTCAAGACAAAGGGAACACTGTGGGCATAGTGATGGTGACAGACGCACAGGGACAGAAACACACACACAGGGACAGACACACACAGGGACAGACAGACACACACACACACACACAGGGACAGACAGACACACACACAGGGACAGACACCTGTGCGATCATCAACCAACTTCTATCTAATGTGTGGCCACCTTAAAGGGAACCTGTCATGTGGATATTTGATTATAATCCAACTAATTATATACAATCATTAACTACTAAAAATTTCCTTAGATGTATTCACTTACTGGTGTGACAGATGGTTACCGCATAACATACACACAAAGATGCCGCATGCTAATGAGCTGATTCGAGTCCAGTGTGATGTCATGGAGTCCAGCGTATATTTAATTCAGAGCTATAGCCACTCCCCTGCCCACCTGCTGCTGATTCCTATGGAAACAAACTGTCATTCAGCAGCAGGTGGGCGGGGAGAGTCAGGAGCTCATGAATATTCATGACTCATCATTATCAGCTGGAGCTTTTCAGTACAAGATGTTGGCAGATTGACTAGGTCAATTAAAGAAAGTGACCCAGCATTTTGATAAGCGAATCAGTCACTTATTTATGTTGCCCTTAGTTAGGACACCATAAAACTGGTGACAGGTTCCTTTTAAGGGGGCATTAAAAGGGAATTCCACCTTTAGTTATGCTCCAACCTTTTGTTACCTTATAATATGACTCCCACTGATTCCCAGTACTGAGGGAACATGGACTGAGGTTTAAAAGGGAATTATCAACATGTACCAAAAGGTGGTCTAAACCGTAACCCATTAGGCACTGGCTAGACTGTGAGATGGAGTCTAAGCAATACCTCAGGCCTCATGCACACTGCCGTTATGCGTCCGTTCCGTGCATTGGGGACCACAATTTGTGGTCCCCAATGCACTGGCAACGTCCGTGCGGCGGCCGGAACAGATTGAGACCCATTCAACCTGAATGGGTCCATGATCCTTCCGCTCCGCACAAAAAGTAGAACATGTTCTATTTTTTTGCGGTGTGGAGGCATGGACAGAAAACACTACGGAAGCACTCAGTAGTGCTTCCCATTGAGCGATTGTGGACCCATTCAAGTGAATGGGTCCGCATCCGTGATACACGCGGCCGGTGTGCATGAGGCCATAGACACAGAAAGGGGCACACACACAGGGACAGACAGACTAACATACACACACAGGGACAGACAGACACACATCATGGCCCTCAGAATACACCCAGATCTGTATGATAAACCCCCTTAATTGCACCAGATTCCACTCCACTTGAACCCCACTGCCCCTGAGTGCTCCACCTGCCCACTCATATATGAGCTCCATATGCTTCCCCTCACAAAGTTCTATGTTCTCCAGCAGCACATCCTACCTCACTCTGCATCTTGCAGGCACACACAGCCCCTCCTCCTTCAGCAAGCTGCTGCTGCCGTCAGGGTTTATCATGTGACCATGAAGGAGCATGTGACCAGTGATGTCACAGACCTCCTTCTAACAACTACATTCTAGCATAGGATCGATCATCTACCGAAACTCCATCTACCCTGTTCTGAGTTCTGGTGCCGCTTACCCCAGCAGTGCACATGGCGAAAAATTGTCTGCATTGCTGGGGTAAGCTGCCCTAGAATTTAAAACAGGCAGGGCACAGCTGCAGGAGCGGCACAGTGGGCCCCCCCATGAGCAGGGGGTCCCGACACTTGCCCAGGTTTGTCGGGTGGTGGCGCCGGCCCTGACTGCAAAGATACGCGATGTTTTGTGCAATTGCCTCAAGTGTGAATAAATGCTGATGTTTTGAGTTAAGAACTTGTATTTTGCCTCTGTACTGCACCCGCTTAACCTATCCACCAGAGCGAAACCCCACAATATATATATCATAAATACTATACAATAATTCTGCACATATTGAGCCCAGAAAGAGTAAAGAATTCAAAGAACAACTTAAATATTTTGCTGAATCTTTTCTAAATCAGTTTACTCAGCTCTTCCTGCTCTATATCATGCTACCTAGAGATTACATTTTCAATGTGACAAATTTGTTTTACTGTATACCCCCAACTATGTGACATCATTAGTAGCACTATTTGTAGTACTTCTTTGTAGTAGAGAATTTTACAAAATATATAAACATGTTTTATTTGAAATATTCATTTTTAACTTTGACAATTTCTCCAATTTCAGCACAAATTCTACACATAGCTTTTTATCCTTTCAAGTGTTTTCTGAAAAAGTGAACCGCACGTACAACTCCTTTGTAAGTGCAGACATTGTAATGATATCATTTCAAACACACTACACAATTACTACTTTTCTGCCACCTCTAAAATATGTAAAATATCCTAGATACACAGCATGAATTTAAAGTCATTGTATATTTTACATGTATATTTCTAAGAGAAAATACAGGAGAGCTCATTTGTAGGGCTTTGAATAGAAATCTAAAGGATTTAAATGGTTTAATATTTTAATAGAACTTTTACCAGGTGAGTCATTATTTTTTCTGCTTTTAATTCCTACTTATGGTAATACAATTTATATTGTGTATTAACAATACATAATGCACACATACATATGTCTATATAATAGGTAAAAGACCTTCAATTGACAATCATTTCTGAATTATTGAGATCATTTTATGTTACAATTTCACTTACTTTTAGAGAACACCTAAT
The DNA here is from genome assembly GCF_014858855.1 of Bufo gargarizans. NCBI lineage: Eukaryota > Metazoa > Chordata > Amphibia > Anura > Bufonidae > Bufo > Bufo gargarizans. Next base: position 408,469,889 of record NC_058080.1, on the reverse strand, counting down.
TAGTCAGTGAATCAAACATCAAACATTTATATAAAAGAAAAGAATGAAAGATTTTACATTATGATTACCTTTTACCTTTTTAAAAAATGAACTTTTTTATACTTGCTATGGAACATTCACATAGGATCACTCCTGACAAAGCAAGAACTCTGTGTTATGCCTAGTGCAAGATCGGGGAGGCTGGCTCATAACTCTAGGATTCTCTCTTTGGCTGATTTGGAACTTCCTTTTAAGCTCCACATCTCTTTCCCTGCAATAGGAATAAAACAATGTGAGCAAATTACCAGTTTGAAATCGCAAATTGAGTATCCAAACGGGCGAGTTTCAACACTGAGAGGCATTAACAATTTGGAAAAGAGCTTGCTGCTCACTGAGCAAGCATTCTATGGGGTAGATGAGGGGGAGGGTGAAAGTGAGAAGGCTGAGGAAAGTGAGGTAGCTAGCTGGGTAACAGAAAGCGGGGTTGATGGAAGAGTGCCAGGGAGGCTAGCCCTGATCTAACACACCCCAAGAAGTTTGCAAGGTTGGCAGATGAAAGGGGTGTCAGTTCAAGGACAGCAGTGCTGCAGCCGGACACTTCCTCTGCCAGTCAGGGGAATGTCAGCTCCAGTAAGCAGGGGACCAGGAGAGCAGGGCTGGGCAGACAAGTGCTGGTAGTGGGAGACTCATTTATTAAAGGTACAGATAGGGCAATCTGTCACAAAGACCGTGATCGCCGAACAGTGTGTTATCCTCCTGGCGCTAGAGTTCGACACATCGCGTATCGGGTTGACAGATTACTGGGAGGGGCTGGAGAAGATGGGAACCAATGACAAAGTTAGAGGAAGGAGGAGAGTCCTTAAAAATGATTTTAGGGATTTAGGTCAAAAGCTTAGGGCAATGACCTCAAAGGTAGTGTTTTTCAAAATACTGCCTATACCACGAGCTACACAAGAAAGGCAGTGGGAGTTTAGGGAGGTTAACAAGTGGCTAAAGAACTGGTGTAGGAAGGAGGGGTTTGGGTTCCTGGAGAACTGCGCCAACTTCTCTGTTGGCTACAGGCTCTATCGTAGGGATGTGCTGCACCTCAATGGGAAGGGGCAGCTGTGTTGGGGGGAAAGATGGCTAGAAGGTTGAAGGAGTGTTTAAACTAGGGACTGTGGGAGGGTAATTACCATATAGGATGGGGAGATAGTGTAGATAGAGACCGGGGGCAAGGTAATGGGACTGGGGGAGGAATGGAAGGAGGGACTAGAACAGTTCAGAAGGAAAGGTGTAGGGTCAAAAAAATACATAAACCTCTTAATTGTATGTATAGTAATGCTAGAAGCCTGACTAATAAAACTGGGGAACTGGAATTAGTGATGAGTGAGGAGGACTATGACATAGTGGGAATAGCTGAGACATGGCTGGATGATAACTATGACTGGGCAGTTAATGTACAAGGTTTCAGTATGTTTAGAATGCAAATCACCCGTACATACCAAATGGTAAAACACTTGGTAACACTGACATGGAAAAGGACCTGGGAATTTTAATAAACAACAAACTAAGCAGTCAAAACCAGTGTCAGGCAGCTGCTGCCAAGGCCAATAAGTTAATGGGTTGCATCAAAAGAGGCATAGATGTCTGTGATGAGAACATAGTCCTACCACTTTACAATTCACTAGTCAGACCACAAATAGAGTACTGTGTACAGTTCTGGACATCTGTGAACAAGGCAGACATAGCAGAGCTGGAGAAGGTTCAGAGGAGGGCAACTAAAGTAATAACTGGAACTACAGTACCCTGAAAGATTATCAACATTAGGGTTATTCACTTTAGAAAAAAGTTGACTGAGGGGAGATCTAATTACTATGTATAAATATATCAGGGGACAGTACAGAGATCTCTCCCATCACCCCAGGACTGTGACTGTGATGAGGGGACATCCTCTGCATCTGGAGGAAAGAAGGTTTGTACACAAACATAGAAAAGGATTATTTGCGTTAAGAGCAGTGAGACTATGGAACTCTCTGCCTGAGGAGGTGGTGATGGTGAGTACAATAAAAGATTTAAAGAGGGGCTTGGATGAATTTCTGGAGTATAATAATATTACAGGCTATAGCTACTAGAGAGGGGTCGTTGATCTATGGTGTAATTCTGATTGCCTGATTGGAGTCGGAAAGGAATTTTTCCCCCCTTAAGTAGGGAAAATTGGCTTGTACCTCAGTTTTTTTTTTGCCTTCCTCTTGATCAACTTGCAGGATAACAGGCCGAACTGGTTGGAGAAATGTCTTTTTTCGGCCCTATATACTATGTTACTATGTTACACATGAGAGCCGTGGCCCTGCACTAACAGCCCGGACTGGCAGGAGTGCCGATCCGGGCTGTTTAGCACTTTACATGCCACGGGCAATGGTGCCCGCCGCATGTAAAGTGCTGACAGAGGGAGCTGACTCTCTCTGTCTCCCATCAGCACCCCACAAATGTGTGTGAAGGCTGGCAGGGGTCTGATGTAGGCCTTAGACCATTCCTTAGTAATTTCCAGCAGGCTGCACCTCTCTGGCGCAGCCTGCTGGTCAATGTCAAAATAGCATTGCCATTAAAATGCAATGCACTATATAAAAGCAATCAAAAAGCTGCCTGTTATAGTCACCTTGTCGGACTATTAAGTGGTAAAAAAATTTTAAAAAAAAAATCATACTCAAACCCATTAAAAAAATTACGCTTTTTTTCCCATTGAAAAATAAATCTTCCTCATATGGTTAGTATTGCCACGACCGTAATGACCCTGACTAAATAAATATCATGCAAATTATCCCCTATGGTGAATGGCGTAAAAAAAATAAAAATATAGAATTGCTCATTTATTCTTAGTTGCCACCAAAAAAATTCATGAACAGCGCCCTCCATTGGTCACATAGTCTTATGACAAGACTATTCGCTGTTGTGAGATTGTGAAAACTCAGATCCGATGGTATATTCTAACTCTGAGGCGCACGGCAACGGGCACTGACTGGAGCGGACTGAAATCCTAGAGAGCCCAGACAGATAAGAACAGGTTTTTTTGGGAACCAGACACCCTAAGCAGGGAGGAATCATTTGTACTGTTCACTTCAGATGGATGATGAAAAATAACGAATATTCTAAAAAAACTACTATATAGCACTATATTTGATATACTGTAGTGTTATACAGTATATTAGTTTTTAGAATATTCATCATTTTTTTCCACCTGAAGTTATGATTCTTCCCTGCTTAAGTTGCTTGTCAAGCAACTTAAGCAGGGAGGAATCATGACTTCAGATAGAAAAAAAATGACAAATATTCAAAAAAACTAATAAATAGCACTATATTTATAGTGCTATATATTCGTTTTTTAGACTATTCAGCATTTTTTTCCATCTGAAGTCATGATTCCTCCCTGCTTAAGTTGCTTGTGGGCCAATGACTCATTGGCCCACAAGCAAGAAGCAGGGAGGAATCATGTGTTCAGATGGAAAAAATGACGAATATTTGAAAAATGAATATATAGCACTATATTAAAAATAAGTGCCGATATTCACGATAAAAATTCGTAATTCGAATATTCGCGCTCAACACTAATTTGGACATAGTTTGAAGCAAAACCACTCTGAACGTGACACGGCAAAAGTTAAGCAAATGTAAGAAACTTTGCAGCAGCTTTTTAGAAAAAAATGTGCAGAGCAAATACTGTATAGTGATTATAAAATCATTAGCGAGCACATCTAATTATTATCTAGATCTCAGTTGGACTGCTAGTTGATTCCTTCTCATCACAAAAAAAAAAAAACGAAATAAAATAATGCCTTATACTGTGTGTTTAAAAACAAAGCAACTGTTTACTACTCCCCAATTGCCTTCTGTACTTTGGCTTCATTTGGAAGACAAGTTTTGATACATTTTGATTCAATTAATTTAGAATCGATTCACTCATGATAGATATTTAGATTCACCATTAAAGTAAAATGATGCTTGATGACTGTGTATTTAAAAAAATAACAACTGTTTACTCCTCCCCAGGCAAACTGTAATTTAATTTGCCTATTCTCAAATGGCATATTTGAAAACAAATCTCTGCTCAAAATTGTTGTATATTTTATGCACTTTCAGCTTGTCTGATATTATTGAGGTTTACATATTATGCTACCTGAAGTGCTGTTCTGCTTGTACCAGCTGCACAATTCATCAAGTGCGGCATGAAAAATGAAAAAAAATTTTAAGACAAACATAAAGGTGTGAACATTTTTAGCTGAGCTTACAAGTTATCATCTGCATCCGTATGGTACACAGTAAGATATTCTAGATAACCTGATTAGCATTCACATCTTGTGCTTGCAGAAATAGTGTTTTCTGTTGTACCTTTCTTTGGAAGTAAAAAACAGCATGTGATTAAGGTTAAAAGCAGAACAGTATTTATAACAACAAAAACAGGTATACCATGTAAACAGCTGGATACTTTTGACTATACTGTATACTTCTCATTGACTGTGAGACCAAAATGAAACTACTTAGTATATTATGTAGATTTATTTGAGATTGAAATAAAGGATGATTTTAATGAAAAATACAAGCAAAATATCTGTGGATCACTACAGCTGGATAATTTGGATCAGGTGCTCTTGGTCTTTGTGACCCACCCAGCCACAGAAGAGGAATCAATAAGTAAAACAATTAGACCAGGCACTCAAATATGTAGTCAAAAATGAGAAATATTTATTTAATTAATGCAAAATATTTAATCAAGCTCCCTAAAATAGCGTTAATTCATAAGTATAGCAGCATAAAGATCAGATATAACATAAATGGCAGCAATTATTCATAAATATAGCAGCATAAAAATCACATAAAAACACATCACATGAGTAACAGCGATGGGTACTCAGCAAAGTGCAAAAGTACAGAAGATAGCAGCAATAATAATCAGAGTCCAGAATGTGGACAACCGCAATCAATGTATTAAATCTTTAAAAGTAGTAATCTTGTGTATCCGGATAACACTTTTAAATAAACAGATTCTCAGATAGTCATAGTTCCATATAATGTTGCTACTGACTTTCAGTAGCAGCGCACAAGTGGATGTCACAGTCCTTTAAGGAAGACAGAGAAGACTAAGAGGCACAGTGCGGTAACGTACCAAGGTGGCGTCCCACCTATTGTTGCAACTGTGTTAGTATTACCTCAGTCTAGTCGATGTCCACTTGTCTTTGTGCGGGCTTGGAAATTCTTTTTTTTTTTAGAAATTGAATTTTTTGCATGTTATATTTGTTATTTTTTTGCATGTTATATTTGCTGCTTATATTTAAAACACATATTAAATGCATAGAAACTGCACCATGGGAAATCCGGGTTTTGTAAATTTCTCTGGGATGATGTGATTCCAGTCTGGACTTTAACATCTACCTTGATTAGGATATAAAAGGAGAAGGGGAAACACTGCAAGGTTACCACTGAGGAAGGGGTCATTTTAATATCCCCGAAACACGTATGGGTTATACCTTGCAACGGCATGCTGGTAAAGAAGTTTTCCTGAATTTTAAAGTAAAGACGGCTGCATCAAAGACCGGCAACCATTGGAGAGAGCTCTGACGATACGAAGCTCCAACAAGAGCACAGTCAGCTGATTATACGAGGCTCCAACAAGCACCCAGTCAGCTGATATCCGGTGCATTACGAATTTCCAAGCCCGCACAAAGACAAGTGGACATCGACTACACTGAGGTAATACTAACACAGTTGCAACAATAGGTGGGACGCCACCTTGGTACGTTACCGCACTGTGCCTCTTAGTCTTCTCTGTCTTCCTTAAAGGACTTGTGACATCCACTTGTGCGCTGCTACTGAAAGTCAGTAGCAACATTATATGGAACTATGACTATCTGAGAATCTGTTTGTTTAAGAGTGTTATCCGGATACACAAGAAGATTACTACTTTTAAAGATTTAATATTTGGATTGCGGTTGTCCACATTCTGGACTCTGATTATTATTGCTGCTATCTTCTGCACTTTGCTGAGTACCCATCGCTGTTACTCATGTGATGTGTTTTTATGTGATTTTTATGCTGCTATATTTATGAATTATTGCTGCCATTTATGTTATATATGATCCTTATGCTGCTATACTTATGAATTAACGCTATTTTAGGGAGCTTAATTAAATATTTTGCATTCATTAAATAAATATTTCTCATTTTTGACTACATATTTGAGTACCTGGCCTAATTGTTTTACTTTTTAATGAAAAATAATCATATTTTCTGTATATGAAATAGAAAATATAATAATTTTCCATGACAAACCATCCAGTGCTTAGATAGCTTGGATTAAAACACATTGTATTTAAGGTTTGATGGCACCTTGATCTTGATTAGGTTTGATCGAGCACCAAAGTACTCGGGTGCTCGAGTAGAACACTTTGAGATGCTAGGGGTGGTCTACCGAGCACCCGAGCACAATGGAAGTCAGTGAGAGAACCAGAGCATTAAATCAGGCACCCCTTGCTCTGAAGAGGGGAGGGTGTCTGGTTCACAGGAAAAGGTCAGAAATTGATGGAAAAAACAATGAAATGGTTCGGGAACAGCATGAGGAGGATGTCTGGATGCATCTTGGACTCCCAGGTCGCTGCTGGGAACGATGTTGTCCGAGTAGAACGCCACTTTTGCAGACTGACAATAATACGCACAAAACCGAAGATAAAATCGATTTTAGAGTTAAAATTGTTAGGAAACATTCTTTCCTGTATATTTACTTGTATATAAAGTGCAAGTGATGCCAAAAATTACAATTAAGTGGCACTGCAATACAACCTGTATATAACATATGTGGGGATTTGCTCTGGTAGGCAGGTTAGCGGACACAGCATAGAGGCAATCAAAAAGTATTTAACTTAAATAGTTCAGTGTTAATTCACACAGGAGGCAAAACAAAATAACAGATAGCAGTCTTGTTCACACTATGGAAAGTCCACAGAACACAAACCTTGTTAGCAATTTTTTATCAGCGGTCCCCAGCAGGCTTTAGGGGTCTGATTTCCAGCATGCGGTTCTCAGCCCTTTTGCACGGTGCATATATCTTCAGATCCCAAACCACAGAGACTCCTCAACTTCACTGTGAGATGGGAGGATAATCCACCATACCTGACAGTGCTGACTGCTTTTTTTAAGCCTCCCAAGTCCCGGCCTGGAACGTGGAGAGAGGCCACCCACCCAGCACTTTGGCTACTCCCAGTAAGAGCTGTCCTGGATCGGCTTTACAGCCATACTAACCAGCTGAAGTATGAGACTTCAATCTGCAATACTGACACTTCAGGAAAAAAAAAAAGTCTCTTACCTCACCAAGGCCAGGAACCTCGGTGACACGTACCGACCATCAATTATGGCCCCTTGTTCCTTCCTACAAATAAAAGAGAGCCTCATTCACATTGTGGTGCAATTGTTTAGGTAGTGGAACTCCTACGCTCATTAAAGCCTATGCACTAAGTGAAAGGGCTGCCAAAAATTGCAAGGGACCAGCATTCAAATACATCCTTTATTACACATAAAGGAGGGCATCATACACACCCTTGAGCAATTACGATTGCTGGCCTGCTGGTGACCCTCCAAAACATTAGGAGAAAGGGCCTGCTAGTGACCCTCTAAAACATTAGGGGCGAGGGCCTGCTGCTGAGCTGACCCACTAAAACATTATGAGCAAGGGCCTGCTGGTGACGCTCTAAAACATTAGGAGTGAGGGCAGCCTAATAAGCATGTTGATATGATGGAGGAGGACGAGAAAAGGAAGATTGAACCATATACCCTTTTTTGTGGTGGAAGAGGTGCATGGGAATAGAGTGTATTCAATACACCATAAAAGCCACATTTAAAGTAGAGAAGTCAGGCCTTGTTCATTTTGATAAGACTCAACCTGTCCGCATTTTCAGTTGACAGGCAGCAGCACTAAATAACCATTTTGACAAAACGCTGACGGCAAGGCAGGCCAGCACCTCCAAGGCATAGAGCACTAGTTCGTGCCACGTGTCCAGCTTGGACACCCAATAGTTGTAAGGCACAGAGGGCTCACTGAGGACGCTGACACGGTCTGCTACATACTCCTTCACCATCTTCCAAAACTTTTCCCTCCTTGTGACACTAGGCCGTGCATCAGGGTGAGGGTGCTGGCAGGGTGTCATGAAACTGTCCCAGGCCTTGGTATTGCATCAATTTGCTAGTCTTCTCCACCACAGGGATGAGAGATGAGAAGTTCTCTTTGTAGCGGGGGTCGAGAAGGGTGAACAACCAATAATCGGTGCTGGCCAAAATGCGTATAACGCAAGGGTCTTGGGAAAGGCAGCATAACATAAAGTCAGCCATGAGTGCCAGAGTCCCAACAGACAAGACTTTGCTGTCCTCATCAGGAGGATGACTCTCAATCTCCTCATCCTCTTCCTCCTCTTCAGATCATCCACACTGAACAGATGGAAAAAAACTGCTGTGGATTCTACCCTCTAGAGGAGGCAACGTTCTCCTGCTCCTCCTCCTTCTCATCATCATCTAATTTGCGCTGAGAAGACGAACTGAGGGTGGTCTGGCTATCACCATGTGTACTGTATTCCCTCATTTCCACCTCTTCCACATGCAAAGTGTCCACCTTTATTGTGAGCAGCGAGCGTTTCGGTAGACACAGAAGTGGGATGGTTACGCTGATAATAGCGGCATAGCTGCTCACCATCTGTGTTGATTCCTCAAAGTTGCGTAAAACCTCACAGAGGTCAGACATCCGTGCCCACTGGTATTCCACTACTGCCCTCTGCTGCTCACGCAGCCTGGCTAACATTTGGAACGTGGAGTTCCAGAGCATGCTCACGTCACACAACAGTCGGTGAGCTGGCAATTGCAAGCGCTGCTGCAGCGTTGCCAGAATGGTGGCAGCTGTAGATGACTTTCGGAAATGGGCACACATGCAGCTCACCTTCACCAGTAGCTCAGGCAAAATGGGGTAGGTTTTTGAGAAACCGCTGAACCACTAAGTTGAACTCGTGGGCTAGGCATGGTATGTGTGTGAGCTTGCTGAGCTCTAAAGCCGCCACCAAGTTACGGTCTTTATCAGACACAACCATGCCTGGTTGTAGGTTGAGTGGCGAGACCCATAGCTCAGTCTAGTGCCTTATACCCTGCCACAGCTCTGTAGAGGTATGTTGTTTGTCACCTAAGTAAATTAGCATTAGCGCAGCCTGTTGCCGCTTCCCCACTACAGTGCTACACTGCTTCCATCTACTGAATGATGGCTGACTGGTGCTGCAAGATGAGAATTCAGAGGTGGAAGTGGTGGAGGAGAAGGGGGGGGGGTGCAGCCACTAATGTAGGTGGTGGCTGAAATCCTGATGGAAGTAGGGCCCGCAATCCTTGGCTTCGGTAGCACCTGTGCCATCCCAGGGTACGACTCGCTCCCGGCCTCCACAACGTTTACCCAGTGTGCCTTCAGGGAACTGTAGCGTCCCTGGCCAAAAGCACTTGTCCATGTGTCAGTCGTTAAGTGGACCTTTCCAATAACTGCTCTGGTCAGGGCACGGGTGATGTTACGAGACATATACTGGTGTAAGGTGGGGGATGGCACACCAGGAAAAATAGTGCTGGCTGCGGACTGAGTAACAAGGGAAGGCCACCGCTATCAGGCTGCAGAAAGCCTCTGTGTCCACAAGCCTAAATATCCTGCCTCTTCTCCTTCTCCTCTCTCCTCCCATTTGTCCTCCACGCCACCTTCCACTGTGCCGTCACCACATTCATCTGACAGAAGGCATGCTTCCGTGGCCCAAATGTTCGAGCATAAAAAGTTGATGACGCTGGATAACCCACTTGCCCAACGGCTGACCGCTGGCTGGTCGGAACTGCTAGCCCGCCAACTCTGGATGGGCGGATGGGAACTATTGTGGTCTGCACTAACAATTATTGGGATTCAACCAGGCACTTTATCCCTATCTCTTGTACAATGTAATGTGTTATAACTTGGTATACAGCCATGTGTTATAGCATGATCAACCAGAACCCTACCCCATATTTAGGCTAGTGATGTTTATTTACTTTTTATTATTCTGTATGTGATTTTTTTGTATTATCATTAGTGTTGGGTGTGAATATTCGAATCACAAATTTTTCTAGAATTGGCGAAAATTTGGAATATAGTGCTATATATTCGTATTTGTGAATATTCTAGATTTTTTTCATCTGAACCAATGATCCCTCCCTGATTCTTACTTGTGGGCCAATGAAAAGGCTGCAATGTCTTTGTCTGAACTTAGCAACATACCTTGCAACCAATAGGAAAGTTGCCTACCCCTTACTATATAAGAACCTCCCCAGTAGCCATTTTCTGCAGGTTTTTTTTCAGTTCTGAGAGAGATAGCAGTGTCATTGCTGTGCTCTGTGCTTTGCTATATTAGATAGTAGCTTATATACAGTATATCATACAGCTAGTTAGTGGGAGATAGTCAGTGTAGGTTAGATAGTGATATAGTGCAGGGTATTAGGTAGTGTTATATGTTCTGCTGTCCATACATACATGCTACAGACATAGTGCTGTGATGTCACACGTTCACAACAATACTTATTGCACCAAAATATGCCCATCGTTAATTGCCAATTTGTGCAATCGCGATTTTATTTAAGCACTCTATCTGCATATAAATCTATTGTAATGTTCTGCCATGTCATCCATTTTCTCCAATCTCAGGAAACTTCTAGCAGCTTGAAAAGTTTAGCAAAAGTGGCCCACGCCTGTATTGCAAGCGCAATATGCGCTTATTATATTGGCGATTTTTGCAATCAAAAAAATAATAGCGAATTCTCGAATTTGCAAATTTATAACGAATATTCGCCCAAATAGTCACAACATATCGCAAATATTGCCTCTGCCCATCACTAGTTATCATATATTTAATTGCATGTAGTAAATATTTGTATTCACTTATCCTGGGTAAGTTTTTTAATTCTCAAATCTTTTAAATTCACATTACGTTACTGTTATGATTAAGGTCATGTATGTGATAAAAAGGCATCAATATTTTTGTATTCATGCCGGGATTGCTGAGGATTTTATTATTCAGGAAAGAAGAAGGAGGTTATGCTTTTCCAGTGAAGCTGGAATTTTTGTCCTTGGTTTTTAAAGTTATTTATATCATGAGGCATAAACAATGTGTTCTATGACAGCAAGCTGAGATCTAGAAGCTGGAAGATATTGACATGGTGAATATTTTAGAACATTTTATGACTTTTCTCTGTGCAAACATTAATAGCATAACATTTATTGATACCCCTTTAACAAGCCTAGTTATGAAACACTACTAATATGACATCTAAGCGTTTCTAAACAGAGAAGGAATTATTGAAGGATAATATCCCTTTACACCACTATTTTGGCATAAAAAAGTTGCACAATATGGCACACTCCATATCTGCACCATAATTTGCTCATTTTTAGGCTGAGGGTATAGGGTTTTACGGAAGAGGCAAGGCTTTGCATGGCTCATTGGATTACTATAAGGCCTCATGTACACGACCGTTGTTGTGTTCCGTGTCTGTTGTTCCATTTTCCGTGATTTTCTGCGGACCCATTGACTTTCAATGGGTCCGTTGAAAACTCGGATAATGCACTGTTTGTCATCCGCGTCCGTGATCTGTGTTTCCAGTCCGTCAAAAAAATATGACCTGACCTATTTTTTTCACGAACAGCGGTTCGCGGACCCATTCAAGTCAATGGGTCCGTTAAAAAACACGGAGGCACACAAGATTGTCATCCGCGTCCGTTTTTTTCCTATCATTTGCGAGGCAAACTTGGCTTAGATTTTTGTCTGGTGATCCTCTAAAAATCAAGGAAGACACACGGAAACAAAAACGGAAACGGATCACGGAACAACGGAACCCCGTTTTGCGGACCATGAAAAAATACTATCGTGTGCATGAGGCCTAACTCATGCTAGAAACTGCTATAAATTATAGCTAGCATAGACTTCAGTTTCCTGCGCACAGCAGGGCAGAGATGTGCTGAATTTATTAAGGATCATCTGCCTCTTAATAAATTAGGCACATCTGACACCAGTGCAGGGAGATCAAGACTGGTGTATGGGTATGCCAGTCTTGAAAAATATCCCCTATTATGTATATGGCTGTACTGTTTTATTTTCTAGTGTACTGTAAATGGTTAAAAAAAAGAGCCAAGTATTATTTGGTATATTTACTATGTGATACTGCTTGTAACTAAGAATGATAACTAAGTTGATTGTAAACAAGATAATTGGCTATTCCATGATTTCTTGCCCTGAAATGTCACCGTCTGTATCACAGGCAGCACATATAAATAAATTTTGATTTTTCTTTTTGCAATGACCTTAAACTGTAACATTCTGCATCATTAGGGCAATGTCTGTACAAGGAACCAAATCAGTTTCTCAGCTTTATTAGCAATGCAACTTATGAGAAGATATGTATTCAAGTGATTTGAAGAACAGCCAAATCTTTCATTTTTTATTTTTATTTTACTTGCTTATGTAGCACCAACAACTTCTCTGACAAGTCTGTTGCAACAAGTTTTGTTCTCATGGATGATGAGCTGCTGCCAGAGAATTGGAATAAGATATGGGGAACGTATGACAAATCTGTTAACTGATGGCCAAAGAGTAAAGTGTGCAAGGCTACACTCCATTTTCAAGGGTAATAGCAACATCTGAACAGTTTAAAAAAGGTGATCCAGTAGTATTGCAGTATTTTATGGCTTTTTACAGTAATATGATTGACTATTTATAAGCAGCATAAACTGTAAAGCTCTAAACTGCGACTATCAAGTTGCCACTCTGTCATATGCTGTGATTCTTCAAGAAGTGCCGTATGTTTTATGAGCTGATTAATTGCAAAAATGATTGTTTTATTTAATGTGCAGTCAAAATTGCCAAGTAAAAATCTAGGTACATTTCCAGAATAAATAAAAAAACATGAACCTACTGGTGCAGTGGCCAGGTACAAGGGGGGGGGGGATAATATTCTGTACGGGGGGATAATGTTCTGTATTTGTCATGACGCCAATTGCAGCATGTGCAGGGTACTATCCCAGGGCCCTTCCAAAGTGTTATAACGCCTGTTCCAGATTAGGAATGCCAGAGCGGTATAATGGCCTGCAGGGTGGTGATAATTGTGTACGGCTGGACTCCTGGCTCTTGGCTCACTTGCAATAAATTTGAGTGTAGTGATAGTAGGAGTAATAGAGGAAATTTGCAGAAGAAATTATGTCCGGACCTTTAGATGAAGTTCAAACGTTGCTTTACTTGAGGTAACTTTTATCCAAGCAGTATGCAGCTTTGGTCTCTGGTCCCAGCAGGTTTTGTGTAACTATAATATCTGTGGTCGCTAAAATGTAACTTTTAATAAATTATCTAAAAAAGATATGTGGAAATTCTCAAATACAACTACAGACGTGGACAAAATTGTTGGTACCCTTTGGTCAATGAAAGAAAAAGTCACAATGGTCACAGAAATAACTTTAATCTGACAAAAGTAATAATAAATTAAAATTCTATAAATGTTAACCAATGAAAGTCAGACATTGTTTTTCAACCATGCTTCAACAGAATTATGTAAAAAAATAAACTCATGAAACAGGCATGGACAAAAATGATGGTACCCCTAACTTAATATTTTGTTGCGCAACCTTTTGAGGCAATCACTGCAATCAAACGCTTCCTGTAACTGTCAATGAGACATCTGCACCTCTCAGCAGGTATTTTGGCCCACTCCTCATGAGCAAACTGCTCCAGTTGTGTCCGGTTTGAAGGGTGCCTTTTCCAGACTGCATGTTTCAGCTCCTTCCAAAGATGCTCAATAGGATTGAGGTCAGGGCTCATAGAAGGCCACTTTAGAATAGTCCAATTTTTTCCTCTTAGCCATTCTTGGGTGTTTTTAGCGGTGTGTTTTGGGTCATTGTCCTGTTGCAAGACCCATGACCTGCGACTGAGACCAAGCTTTCTGACACTGGCTAGTACATTTCTCTCTAGAATTCCTTGATAGTCTTGAGATTTCATTGTACCCTGCACAGATTCAAGACACCCTGTGCCAGACGCAGCAAAGCAGCCCCAGAACATAACAGAGCCTCCTCCATGTTTCACAGTAGGGACAGTGTTCTTTTCTTGATATGCTTCATTTTTTCGTCTGTGAACATACAGCTGATGTGCCTTGGCAAAAACTTCGATTTTTGTCTCATCTGTCCACAGGACATTCTCCCAGAAGCTTTGTGGCTTGTCAACATGTAGTTTGGCATATTCCAGTCTTGCTTTTTTATGATTCGTTTTCAACAATGGTGTCCTCCTTGGTCGTCTCCCATGTAGTCCACTTTGGCTCAAACAACGACGGATGGTGCGATCTGACACTGATGTTCCTTGAGCATGAAGTTCACCTTGAATCTCTTTAGAAGTCTTTCTAGGCTCTTTTGTTACCATTCGGATTATCCGTCTCTTAGATTTGTCATCAATTTTCCTCCTGCGGCCACGTCCAGGGAGGTTGGCTACAGTCCCATGGATCTTAAACTTATGAATAATATGTGCAACTGTACTCACAGGAACATCTAGTTGCTTGGAGATGGTCTTATAGCCTTTACCTTTAACATGCTTGTCTATAATTTTCTTTCTGATCTCTTGAGACAGCTCTTTCCTTTGCTTCCTCTGGTCCATGTCGAGTGTGGTACACACCATATCACCAAACAACACAGTGATTACCTGGAGCCATATATATAGGCCCAATGGCTGATTACAAGGTTGTAGACACCTGTGATGCTAATTAGTGGACACACCTTGAATTAACATGTCCCTTTGGTCACATTATGTTCTGTGTTTTCTAGGGGTACCATCATTTTTGTCCATGCCTGTTTCATGAGTTTATTTTTTTACATAATTCTGTTGAAGCATGGTTGAAAAACAATGTCTGACTTTCATTGGTTAACATTTATAGAATTTTAATTTATTATTACTTTTGTCAGATTAAAGTTATTTCTGTGACCATTGTGACTTTTTCTTTCATTGACCAAAGGGTACCAACAATTTTGTCCACGTCTGTATATATATATATATATATATATATATACACTGTCTTGGGTGGCACCCACTACATGTATAAAGTGATACCGGCCAAACCCAAGACTGTATGTATCGCCAGGGGGGCAGTCCAGTGACCAGATCTGTAGGGGGTGGATTTATTGTAATGTATACTCCTCCATCAACCCCACACGTAAATCAGTCAATCAGTCACACACATACGTCTGTACTCCCTAAAGACGCTATAATCATCGGCTACCTAGCTGTGTCCCTAAAAGATTTGAGGCTCTCCCCTCTATGGTTCAGGGTGAGCAGTCTAGCTCGCTCTACGCGTTTCACTGGTGATATTTAATATTGCCATCAATTCATCAGGAGCGCTGTAGACACATACAAATCCACACAAATGTGCTGACATGCTCTGGTGCATAGCGTGCTGCACGTAGCCTGCGGCACTGGGACATCCGTAGCACGGCCGCCATCCTCCGCCGCTAAGGAAGAGAACGCCACGACCCCTATGCCGAACATCATCTCGCAGGAACCAATGAATACAGGGTATCGCTTTACAGAAGCGCGCCCCTATCCTGCCTCTGTACAGTATTTTAAGAGGCATAGGAGGTAAGAAAAATTAAGTGAAGTGACTAATCGGCAGTTAACTTTGTTCCAGATATAGTCATGCTCAGTATATACATGAACCAGGAACCCTGCTAGAGAATACAGAACCAGCAGAAACGCTGCATCTAGTATATGCGAATGGTTACCAAGCGTATGAATGCCTGGATAAGCACTAAAGTGCAGATTGACATCCAAATGGCATCAATCACAGCCACATGGATAATACGTATAGTGTAAAGGGATTTGTCAGTATAAAGCCAGCACCATTGCAACATAGCTCAACATCTGCAAGGTAGTCGCCTACAACGCATTAACTTATGTAGTGAACCGTCCCAGCAGGTTTTGGCAATGATTGGCAGGAATAAATACTTCTGCTTTAAATGTGGAGCTTGCAGGATAAATATCTGCTTGGTAGCTCTGTAACTGTGGCAGGGATAGCTTCTGCACTTATCTGCAACTTCTGCTGTGTAGGGACAGACTAGCTGAGGAAGAAATAGCTTCTCCTGGGTCTCTGGACTTATCTCACAGATTAATTCTCAGGGGATGCTTTCTTCCTGGAACTCTGGAGATTGTCTGTAGTTTCTGCGTTTTTCATCCAGCAGAGCTGACTGTGCTCAGACTGGGAATATGGCCAAGTCTCAGCCGAGACTAGGTCCTTGCTGTCTTCTCCTGAACACTGTCACACAGCTTTTCCCAACAGGGGTGGCTGGTACACTAACTAAACTTCCTTCTCCACCCACACTGCAGGATGTGGGACCAGCCCACTTCTCCATACAGGGGGAGCCAAGCTGGAATTAACCATTCCAGCTTAGATTCACTAAACACTAAACTATACTTGCCAATGGGTTGCTGCCACCTGCTGGTATACCAAGTAATTTACATGAATGATTGCATTTAACATAGGTTTATATGCACATTTGTGGAGGACATAATATAAATTACATCAGATGACAGTATAAAGGCTCTTAGGAGATAGTAGCGGGGTAGAGGTATGTAGTAACACAACTCTGGGGTGTTAAACTGGCTGGTTGGACACTCTACTTTAGGTCCTTTAAGGGATTGCACAGTTTAGGGATCCCATTTCTATATATAAGAAGAAAACCACAGAAATAAGATAATAATGCACTTATTAAAGCAGATGCAAGCACTATATATGGACTAAGTCCTCACTCTGATATGATAATGTCTGAGACACTTAGTCAATATATTTTGATCAAAACACATCTAAGCCCGCCTACCGAACGTCAAGGTGGTCTCAGGTCAGGCGGGTCCTACGCTAAACCTACCTAAGCCGTTGGGCTTCTATGTTCAGGAGCGCAGACGCCGCACATATGGTGTGCTGCTCCTAGTAACCTCCATGTGCATCAAGCAACCAATGGGAGGAGGAGCAAGCACAGCCATATGTACCACCTAATTAAGGCACTCATTGGATAGGGGAGGGGGGCAAAAGTGCAGAGGAATGCTACTCCCAAGAGACTAGGTGCGCATTCACACTTGAAGGTGCCACTCCCTCAAGCAAACACTACATAAACAAAAAAAATCACAGAAAAAACTAAGATATGTGTTTTGATCAAAATATATTGACTAAGTGTCTCAGACATTATCATATCAGAGTGAGGACTTAGTCCATATATAGTGCTTGCATCTGCTTTAATAAGTGCATTATTATCTTATTTCTGTGGTTTTCTTCAATAATATGGCCAGGGACATCCGCAAATTTGTATCATATCGTGCAGGATGTTTTTATCTTAGTTTTTTCTGTGATTTTTTTTCATTTATATATATATATATATATATATATATATACTATTAGGGAATTCTGGGCTAATAGTGTGTTCACATATCTATCTCTTGGCTAGAGTGGAGAGAGGTAAAAAAAAGATCTTACAGTATCTCAATGTGGAGGACCTGTCCTGGTCTGCTTTACACAGGGAATTAATTGATTTGAATAGGCACTGTGTAATCTATCGATTCCCTTGCATTGCTCTGCAGGCAAACGTACGGTCTGGTTTCTGACAGATAACTGTTGATCGCTGGAGGTCTCATAAATTTGTCATCGGCTTATTGTCAAAGGATCCTTCTAGCAAATAAGCATTGTTTGAACCTTAGAACCCTTTAGCACCACAGGAAATAACAACACTGCTGCATGTTATTGGGCTGTATAGATAAAGTCGCAAAATCAACATGCCTACTTTGACATCACTTAGTGCTTTGTAGGTATTGGCTGAAGCTGTCTATTACAGACATCCCATTTTGCTCTGCACTCAATACTTGCACAGTTTTGCAAAACAATGAGTTGCTGTCTTACAGTGAAATTATAGAAAGAACCAACTGTGAATTTTTTTATTTTTTAACACAGATAAAGCAACAGTTAAGCTTGAATTTCTCCTATCACTCTCTTTTTTAATATATAGTTTATTAAATTCACAAAAGAAAACATGACTGCACACATATACCTTCCAGTCCCTGAGGCTCAAAGAATTCTAGGTCCTAAGTATATTAAATTGGAAACCTATTTCTACCATTTTATATGTTTATGCCACATATTGATTCAATCATTGTCAGCTTTCTTAAAACATGAAGTAAATGCACACAAATATGAGGTGATAGTGATGAAATCCAATTGGCCGTTAATACTTAAAAAGGTTATCTGAGATACACAGAGATCCTGTGCTACCACCTCTTCTGGGATCACAAGCCGTACATTGAGCATATGATCCTGGAAGTGATAGCCACAAAGGATTGTGGAGCATCTCGGATAAACCCTTTGCATATTATTTTTTACTGTTAATATCAATTGTAAACTAGAGATTTCTTGAAATACGTTTCGTGTTATGGGAAAAATACAGTGTTATGGGAAAAAAAATATTTTTCTTAACAAGTGTTTTAAAATTATGCTTTAACAGGAGCAGATGTTTGCCTATGTTTATACAATGTCCAAAGAAACAGAATCTTGCTCTGAACAAGCCTGGAAAATGTCTCCCTTTTATTTGGGAGCAGCAGAAGTACAGTGTGGATGTGGAAAAGGTAAGGTGTGTAGGGGTAATAGAGGCAGGAACAGTAGTGGCAGTAGTAGTAGTAGCAGCAGCATAGTATGCAACATACAAGGCAGTAGATGTTTATGCAGCTGTTTAGAGTAATAAAAGTAGAGAAAGTAGCAGCTGCGGTGGTTGCCGCTGCGGTGGTAGCAGCAGCTTTACAGTGAAGAACATAATGATAGGAAGTCAGACAGTTGCAGTGGCATGATGGGGCCGGCAATACATAGCCACTGTCAGCAATGGCAGATCTATTCATTGGCTTCAGCTAGAGGTGTAAGGAAATCCTCACAGATTCATGCTTCATTCATTTTTACAAAAGAGATGTTTTGAAAACTGGCGGAGGACAATTTTATCCATTTGGGTGTGACAACACTAACTATAGATGTAGCAAGCACCAAAATGAGTGGGTTAACACACCATCCAGACAGTGTAACTCAATATTAACTTCAAGCTTTAGAAGCTTTTCACATAGTTAGGCCTCATGCACACGGGCGTTGTTTGGATCCGCATCCGAGCCGCCCGTTTTGGCGGCTCGGATGCGGACCCATTCATTTCAATGGAGCCGCAAAAGATGCAGACAGCACTCCGTGTGCTGTCCGCATCCGTGGCTCCGTTCTGCGGCACCGCAAAAAATTTATAACATGTCCTATTCTTGTCTGCGATTTGCGGACAAGAATAGGCATTTATATTGCCGGCGCCCATTCCGTTCTGCAAATTGCGGAAGGCTTCCGTTTTTTTCAGATCCGCGGTTTGCAGAACTGCAAAAAACGTCACGGCCGTGTGCATGAAGCCTTAAACTAAGCCAGCTCAATAGGCTAGTGTGATAACGTACCAGGTATGACTTTAATGCTGGCTATATCTGTACCATTCTGAAAACCCTCAATGGAATGGCAGTGGAGGCTGAACAAGGCAGTACAGAAAGAGAAAACTGGGCAAGTTATAGCCACTGTGCTATTCTGCCTGTCCAAAAGTCCATGGGGGTCAGGGAAAAAAATATGTGCCAGAGAAATGCCACAGTCCAGGTAGGACTTAAACTGGTTGTTCTGCTTGTTGAAAGATAACATGTCAGTTGCTGTTGTGTGAAGTTTACAAAAATTTGATTTGGCTGCTTCGCCAAATTTCACAAAGAAATTAGCTATGTGAGGAATTACTTTTCGTCACAAAACGCATTTCCTTGTAAGTAGCAGGCGCAATGATGGGGACTAGCGATTGTGCCGCCCACCAACATTGAACCCCTCAGATGCCACATTCATATTTGATTGCCAAATCTGCGATTAAAAATGAGGGTTTTCAGGGGTTAATCAGTTAAAAGGATGCTGCCACGGCCATCTTGTTTGAAGATCCTGTGCGAAATATCGCGCAGCGCGTGATGACGTCATCACGCTGACTGACGTGGTGACATAGAAACATAGAATGTGTCGGCAGATAAGAACCATTTGGCCCATCTATTCGGCCCAATATACTAAGTACTATGGATAGCCCCTGGCCCTATCTTATATGAAGGATGGCCTTATGCCTATCCCATGCATGCTTAAACTCCTTCACTGTATTTGCAGCTACCACTTCTGGAAGCCTTCAGGAAGGCTATTCCATGCATCCACTACTCTCTCAGTAAAGTAATACTTCCTGATATTACTTTTAAACCTTTGCCCCGCTAATTTAAAACTATGTCCTCTTGTAGCAGTTTTTCTTCTTTTAAATATTCTCTCCTCTTTTACCTTGTTGATTCCCTTTATGTATTTAAAAGTTTCTATCATATCCCCTCTGTCTCGTCTTTCTTCCAAGCTATACATGTTAAGGTCCTTTAATCTTTCCTGGTAAGTTTTATCCTGCAATCCATGTACCAGTTTAGTAGCTCTTCTCTGAACTCTCTCCAAAGTATCAATATCCTTCTGGAGATATGGTCTCCAGTACTGAGCACAATACTCCAAATGAGGTCTCACTAGTGCTCTGTAGAGCGGCATGAGCACCTCCCTCTTTCTACTAGTAATGCCTCTCCCTATACACCCAAGCATTCTGCTAGCATTTCCTGCTGCTCTATGACATTGTCTGCCTACCTTTAAGTCTTCTGAAATAATGACCCCTAAATCCCTTTCCTCAGATACTGAGGTTAGGACTGTATCACTGATTTTATATTCTGCTCTTGGGTTTTTACGCCCCAGGTGCATTATCTTGCACTTATCAACATTAAATTTTAGTTGCCAGATTTTTGACCATTCCTCTAGTTTTCCTAAATCCTTTTCCATTTGGTGTATCCCTCCAGGAACATCAACCCTGTTACAAATCTTTGTGTCATCAGCAAAAAGACACACCTTACCATCGAGGCCTTCTGCAATTTCGCTGATAAAGATATTAAACAATATGGGTCCCAGAACAGATCCCTGAGGTACCCCACTGGTAACAAGACCATTGGTCTGAATATACTCCATTGACTACAACCCTCTGTTGCCTGTCCCTCAGCCACTGCCTAATCCATTCAACAATATGGGAGTCCAAGCCAAAGACTGCAATTTATTGATAAGCCTTCTATGTGGGACAGTATCGAAAGCCTTACTGAAGTCTAGATAAGCGATGTCTACTGCACCTCCGCCATCTATTGTTTTAGTCACCCAATCAAAAAAATCTATAAGATTAGTTTGACATGATCTCCCTGAAGTAAACCCATGCTGTTTTTCATCTTTCAATCCATGGGATTTTAGATGTTCCACAATCCTCTCCTTAAGTATGGTTTCCATTAATTTCCCCACTATTGATGTCAGGCTTACTGGCCTATAGTTGCCCGATTCCTCCCTACTACCTTTCTTGTGAATGGGCACAACATTTGCTAATTTCCAATCTTCTGGGACGACTCCTGTTGCCAGTGATTGGTTAAATAAATCTGTTAATGGTTTTGCTAGTTCACCGCTGAGCTCTTTTAATAGCTTTGGGTGTATCCCATCAGGCCCCTGTGACTTATTTGTATTGATTTTAGACAGCTGACTTAGAACCTCTTCCTCTGTAAAGACACATGCATCAAAAGATTCATTAGTCTTCTTTCCTAACTGAGGTCCTTTTCCTTCATTTTCCTTTGTAAAGACTGAACAGAAGTATTCATTGAGGCAGTCAGCTAGTTCTTTATCTTCTTCCATATACCTTCCTTCTTTTGTTTTTAATTTTGTAATTCCTTGTTTTAGTTTCCTTTTTTCATTTATGTATCTGAAGAATGCCTTATCGCCTTTTTTCCCTGACTGAGCTAATTTCTCTTCTGCCTGTGCTTTAGAAGCTCTTATAACTTGTTTGGCCTCTCTCTGCCTAATCTTATAAATTTGTCTGTCATCCTCGTTTTTTTTTTTTTTTTTTATAATTCCTAAATGCTATCTTTTTGTTTTTAATGATTTTGGCCACTTCTGCTGAGTACCACAGTGGTCTCTTCCTTTTTTTGCTTTTACTGACAAGCCTAATGCAATTATCTGTTGCCTTCAATAGTGCCTCTTTTAAGTAGTCCCATTTCTCCCATTTTGTTTTTGTGTGGTGTGACTCAGTCACTGTACTTATAGTAAACCACACTGACTGGTGATCACTAGATCCCAAGCTTTCCCCTACAGTAATATCATATACCAAATTCCCATTTGTAATACTAAATCTAAAATGGCCTCCTTCCGGGTTGGCTCCTCAACTACTTGTTGTAGAGATAATCCTAGTAGGGAATTTAGAATATCTGTACTCCTGGCAGAACTAGCTATTTTGTTTTTCCAGTTTACATCAGGAAGATTGAAGTCTCCCATAATGATAACTTCCCCCTTCAATGTCATTTTAGCTATTTCCTCAACTAGTAGATCATCTAATTCTTTGACTTGGCTAGGTGGTCTATATATCACACCTACACGAGTTACCTTATGATTATCAAGCTGCAAGGTAACCCAAACTGACTCTAAATTGTTCTCGCTAACTTGTATCAAATTAGATTTTATGCTGTCTTTCACATACAGGGCCACCCCTCCCCCTTCTTGCCTTCTCTGTCTTTCCTGTATAGAGAGAACCCTGGTATTGATATATCCCAGTCATTACTCCCATTGAACCACGTCTCAGTAACAGCCACTACATCTATATTCTCAGATGCCATTATAGCCTCAAGTTCATTGATCTTATTCCCTAAACTGCGAGCATTTGTAGATAAGAATCTGAGCTTGTCATTTCTTAACCTTTGTGCTACTGGCATCTTCTGGCATTGTTCCGGGGGGCAGTCGGACTGCTGGATTATCACTCTTTTTCCCCCCCTTTCCTAGTTTAAATGCTCCTTAGCAAATACATGGAACTGTTCACCGAGGACATTTGTTCCTTTGAGAGAAAGATGCAAACCATCTTTCTTGTACAGTTCTTTTCCATTCCAACAAGAGCTAACATGAGACACAAAGCCAAACCCTTGGTTCCGACACCATTCACCAAGCCATACATTGAATCCCTTAATGCGCATCTTCCTGTCATGCTGAAGGTTATGCACAGGCAAAACTGCAGAGAATGAAACCGTTGATGCAACCTCCCGTATATCCTTTCCAAGTGTGTGAAAAGCTTCTTTCACCTTTGAAACCTCATTGCTAGCCAGATCGTTTGTCCCCAGATGGACAATAACATCCACTTCCTTTTCCTGTTTTGCTTGCCTAACAATATTAAGGATCCATCGTTTATCCCTGCTAGCGGTAGCACCAGGGAGACATCTTACAACACCATTCTCCTCAAACTTCACACCTCTTATTATGGAATCGCCCACCAACAGTTGCTTACTATCAGTCCTCACCTTCTCCTTTTTGTTTTTGGCTGCAGTCTTGCATACTTTAGGCATGGGAGATGATTGTTTCTCACCCACTGTGCTTGAGCCATCCACCATGTTGCTCTTGCACTCTGAAAGTGCTGCAAATGAATTATGGAGAGCCACAGACTGTGGGACATGTCTTCTATCCACAACTCTCAGTCTACCAGAACCTACAGTAACCCATCTTCCATTTCTAGGGGGCCTCTGTGGCAGTGGCATTGCAATGTTCTCAGTCTGAGTTTGCTTAATGGTTAATTTACAAATCTCATATTTCAAAAAGGTAATTTCCTGTTGCATTATGGAGAGCTGTCTACAGATCAGACAGTATCCAAACCCCTGAAGAGTGGAACCTGAAATAAAAGCACAACAATTCCTGCACAGAACCAGGTCTGCCATTGCAAAGAGGGGGGGGAAAAAAAAAAAAAAAAAATGAAACAAACAAATCTTACTTGTTTAGATTGTATCCACCTCCAGATTACCTCCTGAATATCTCCAAAGCACTTGCAGATCAGCACTTGATTAGACCAGCACTAGATTAGCAGCCTTGAAAAAGCAGCAAGCTATACCTCATACGTCACTGCACACAACATTTTGTGTGGGATCTTCAATCAAGATGGCTGCAGCGGCCTATTCGGACTCAAATGCACAAGGAAATTCAGCTTCACGGAAAATCACATTTTCCCTGAAATTCGGATCAAAGTCCTCTTCAGATACTTTGATTTGCTTAGCCCTTATGTCATTAAGCACACATTAAATTACGGGATAATTGATGATGAAATAAAACTATGTTGTCATTGCAAGAATGACAAGGTGTGCTTTGTGTTAGTATTTTTTATTTTTTTTCACATTACAAAGAGCAAAAATAAAAGTTAAAGGGGTAGGCCAGTTTCCTACATTGATAACTAGTGTTGAGTAAATGGAAGCCAAACAAATTGACTTCGATATGAATTTCAGGAAAAATTTGATTCACCGTGATGCCAAATTTCCTCATGCTTTGTGTTAACAAATCTATTTTTCCTGAAAAGGCAACAAAAGAAACCCATACTCGCCTCAACCATTTGCTCGTGGAGAGGCTGTTGCAGCCATCTTGATTAAAGAAATTTTGCGCGGGGTGAAGTGTGACTTCAATCTAGTTGGCCACGACGGCCTCTCCGCGAGCAAATAGATAAGTTTTTTTTTTTAACCAAATTGGCCTCCGCGCCACATCTCCTGTGTAAAGTGTGTGCATCACTAAAATATCAGTGACATCCAGTGTACTTTTTCCATAGACAGTGTCCGCTGCGGACAGTTAAATTATCCGCGCCACATCTCCTGTGTAAAGTGTGCGCATCCAAAAAATATCTGACATCCAGTGTACTTTTTCAATAGACGGTGTCCACTTCTGACAGTGACCTTACCAGGGCCACATCTGCAGTGTAACGTGTGCGCTTCAAAATTTTATCTGTGACATACAGTGTACTTTTTTGCATAGACGCTGCGGACAGTGACATTACTGGTGGTACCTCTCCTATATAATGTTTCCTCATCCCAAACACCTGTGACATTCCCTGTAATTTTTCATTAGCCGCTGGTGACAGCATTGACATTATCTGTGGGATATCTCCTGTGTGACGTTTCCACATCCAAAATACCTTTTAAAATTTGTTTGCGCATACACTTCCAAATCCTACACTACTGTATGTGTGACAGAATTTCAATCAGATATAACATTTAATATGAGGAAGGCGAGCAGTAAGGGACGGGGCAGTGGTCGTGATGCTGATAGTGCACGCAAAGGGCCGTGGACCTGGGCACGGTGAAACTGTGCCTGCTGCCAGAGCACAAGAAAAACAAACCTAGCTTCATTTCCCAGTTTGCAGGGCGGCACAGGACACCACTTTTGAAGTCAGACCAGTGCGACCAGGTGGTCGGTTGGATTGCAGCGGATAATGTTTCCAGTCGCTTAAGCACCACCCTGTCTTCCACCAAGTCCAGTCTCAGTAGCCAATAGTCTGCTCAACCCAATGCTTACCCTGATCCTCCTTCCTCCCACCATGGAGAGTCTGGGCAAATAAGTGATCCCACACTCGGATATTCTGAGGAGCTCTTTTCAGCGCCATCCCTTGATTTGGCCCTTTCGCCAAGCACGCTTGAAGAGGGACAGATCTTGTGCCCTGATTCCCAAACTCTTAAGCATCCACAATCACAAGAAGATGACGGTGGGGAACGGCAATTACTGTTTAATGAGGTGGATGATTATGAGACACAGTTGCCAATAACTCAACGGCAATTACTGTCTCAAGAGGTTGATGAAGAGGATGAGACACAGTTGTGAATCACTGAGGTAGTGGTTAGGTCAACAAGTCAGGAGAATGAGCAGAGTGAGAAAGTGGAAGAGGAGGTGGTGGATGATGAAGTCACTGACCCAACCCGGGAAGGTGGAAAGCCGAGCGAGGACAGCATTACAGAGGGGGAGGGATCCGCAGCACTGCAGCAGGCTGGAAGAGTCAGTGGGGTGGCAAAAGGGAGAAGACGGGCTACACCAAATAGGCCCGCAACTGTTCCCCGGAGCACCCCCTTGCAGCAATCTCCCTTGCCAAGGGGTAGGTGTTCCGCAGTCTAGCACTTTTTTGAGGAACGTGTGGATGACAAAAGAATTGTAGTTTGAAACCTGTGCCATACAAAAATGAGCCGGGGTGTGAACACTCACCACCACCAGCATGATTCGCCACATGGCATCAAAGCACCGTAATAGGTGGGCCGAACGCCTGAGTCCACAATCTGTGTCTGAGGGTCACATTACTGCCTCCTCTTCCCCTGTGTTACGTGATGGACAATCCCCTGTCCAAGATGCAGGCCCGGATGCCTCCCGCCCTGCACCTGGACCTTCGCAAGCACCATCAGCGACCACATCCACTTCCGTTTCCTAGCATAGCGTCCAAATGTCATTACCCCTGGCATTTGAATGCAAGTGCAAATACCCAGCCACCCACCCACTGGCCATAGCACTAAATGTGCAGCTTTCCAAATTAGTGGCCCTGGAAATGTTGCCATTTAGGCTTGTGGACACTTAGGCCTTCCGCATCCTGATGTCAGCTGCCATCCCACTTTGCGAAGTTCCCAGACGCCACTATTATTCAAGGTGTGCCATGCCCGCCTTACACCAACATGTGTCCCATAACATCACACGTGCCCTTACCAACGCAGTTACTAGGAAGGTCCACTTAAAGGGTTTCTGTCATCAGAAATAACTTTATGTAGCTGACTGACATTAGCGATGTGCTAATGTCAGCAGTACATAACAGTATGCTTTATAACTCCCTGTCTGCCGCTGTTCTCTTAAAATAAATACTTTTAAAATATGCTAATGAGCATCTAGGTGCTACTGGGGCGTTGCTTCAGCACCTAGAGGCTCAGTCTACTCACCCTTTGGCACGCCCAGTTCCCATTGATTGACTGTCGAGTTCTCCTCATCATGTAAATCCTGCACCTGCGCCATCCCGTTTAGTATTTGGCGCAGGCGCAGTGAGTGAAGGACACGCTCCTGCTGCCAGCTTCCTCACTGCGCCTGCGCCAAAGGAAGGAAGTCAGCACCAGGAGCGCGTCCTTCAATGTTTACCGCAGGCCCAGTGACGTCACCACTAGTATCAATGGCCTGGGCGGGGCTAAGCTCTATTCAATTAAACAGAGCTTAGCCGCGTCCAGGCCAGTTGATACTAGTCGTGACATCACTGGGCCTAAGGTAAACAGTGAGAAGGCCACAACGCTCCTGGAGCACCTCTACCTTCTCAAAAAGCTGATTGGCGGGGGACCTGGGTGTCAGACCCCCGCTGATCAGATGCTGATGATCTATCCAGAGGATAGATCATCAGTTTAAAAAACCTGGGTCGCATTTCCCGCGACCCACGCATTATGCGCATTTTAGACAACACAAATTACTGGTTGTTCAACCGTCTCAACCCCCGCTACAAAGAGAACTTCTCATCTCTCATTCCTCTGGTGGAGAGGATGACCAAAACGGTGCAATACCAGAAGATCCTTGTTGAAAAATTGCTCTAAAAATTTCCATCTGACAATGCTGGCGGCAGAGTCTGTAGTTTCTTGGCCAACAGAGGAGGGGAGACAAGGGGAAAACACAGCAGTTCCAACAGAGGCAGAGAAATACTCTCCAAAGCTTGGGACAGTTTCATGACACCCCACCAGCACCCTTACCCTGATGCGTGGCCTTGTGTGACAAGGATGGAAAAATTTTAGAAGATGGTGAAGTAGTACATAGCAGACTGTGTGAGCGTCCTCAATGATCCCTCAGTGCCTTACAACCACTCGATGTCCAAGCTTGACATGTGGCACCAACTGGCGCTCTACGCCTTGGAGGTGCTGGCCTGCCCTGCCACCAGCATTTTGTCTGAGCGGGTATTTAGTGCTGCTGGTGGCATTATAACAGATAAGAATATCCGCCTGTCAACTGAAAATGCTGACAGGTTGACTCATAAAAATGAACAAGGCCTGGATTGACCATGATTTCTCGACTCCACCAGAGGAAAGCTGATGTACATAAAGGCACTTTAAATGTGTTGTTTATAATGTACTGAATACACTGTATTCCCATGCACCCCTTCCACCACAAATAAAGGTATATGGTTAAATCTTCCTTTTTTCGTCCTCCTTCTCCTCTTTCATCATTTCAACATGCTTATTTGTCGCATATAATGCCCTCGCATATATGCCCTTTGCATATAATGTTTTACAGGGTCAGCTCAGATGCAGGCCCTCGTATATAATTTGTTAGAGGGTCAGCTCACCAGCAGGCCCTCAACTACAATGTTTTACAGGGTCAGCTCACCAGCAGGCCCTAACATAATTTTTTAGAGGGTCAGTTCACCAGCATGCCCTCTAATATAATGTTTTACAGGGTCGGCTCACCAGCAGGCCCTCACCTACAATGTTTTACAGGGTAAGCTCACCTGAATGCCCTCGCTTATAATTTTTTAGAGTGTCAGCTCACCAGCATCACCACCATCGAAAGTTGATAGGCCAGACATCCGAATGGATCGTCGCCATCACGGGGAAGTGCGATCAGTCCCAGGTTACCTAGAGTCACCAAAGCAGCAGCAGGCTCTCACCCATAATATTTTAGATAGTCAGATCAGCAGGCCCTTGCTCCAAATGTTTTTGACAGTCACCAGCAGGCCATGAATCATAATTTTTGAAGGCTGTGTATGATGCCCTTCTTCATGTGTAACAAAGGGTGTATTGGAGTGCCGGTTCCTTGACATTTTTGGCAGCCCTTTCACTTAGTGCATAGGATTTATCAGTGTAGGAGTCTCACTACCTGAACAATTGTACCACAATGTGAATGAGGCCCTACTTTATGTTATATACAGGTTGTACCGGAGTGCCTCTTCCTTGTAATTTGTGGCAGCACTTGCACTTTATATACAAGTAAATATACAGGAAAGAATGTTTCCTAACAATTTTTTTTTATCTAAAATCGATTTTTTTTCTTCGGTTTTGTGTGTATTATTGTCAGTCGGCAAAAGTGGCGTACTACTCGGGCAACATCGTTCCCAGCAGCGACCTGGGAGTCCAAAATGCATCCAGACATCCTCCCCATGCTGTTCTTGACCCTCTCCTTGCGCAGGGCGCCAGCGGCGCTGCGAAGGAAGCACACGTCGCCATCCCCTCGTTACACTTTGGGTTTGTTTTGTGGATACATTTTTGTAAAATATGTAATGTACCTGGTTTGTTACTAACCGGTTAGCTCACCGTTATACCAAATACTAATGTTTTTAACTCCTGAACTTTAATATACACTTTTTGTTCAGCAGTTCAAAAAATTTATGAAAATCCTTGCATTTCAAACATTTTCTCTGCCACCAAGCTGAAAACATAGCAAAAACAGCTAAGGGTACTTTCACACTAGCGTTTTTCTTTTCCGGCATAGAGTTCCGTCACAGGGGCTCTATACTGGAAAAGAACTGATCAGTTTTATCCCCATGCATTCTGAATGGAGAGTAATCCGTTCAGTTTGCATCAGGATGTCTTCAGTTCAGTCGTTTTGACTGATCAGGCAAAAGAGAAAACAGTAGCATGCTACGGTTTTATCTCCGGCGAAAAAAACTGAAGACTTGCCTGAACGCCGGATCCGGCATTTTTTTCCATAGGAATGTATTAGTGCCGGATCCGGCATTCAAAATACCGGAATGCCGGATCCGTCCTTCCGGTCTGCGCATGCGCAGACCTTTAAAAATGAAAAAAAAAAAAAAAAAACGGATCCGTTTTGCCTGATGACACCGGAAAAACGGATCCGGTATTGCAATGCATTTTTCTGACTGATCAGGATCCTGATCAGTCTGAAAAATGCCTAGAAGTCAGAAAAAATTACATCCGTTTGCATACAGTTTGCCTGATCAGGCAGTCAGTTCAGGCAACGGAACTGCCTGCCGGAATCAAGCAACGCAAGTGTGAAAGTACCCTAAAACAAAGTAAATGCACACTTTATAGGTGTTATCCAGGTATAAATGTTTCTATTTATCTGCGCTTCTCCTGTGAGGTCTCCCATGATCCCCTCTGTCAGAATTCCCAACCACGTGGCCTTGATGTCAGACCCATGTGATCTTGGAATGGACTGGACGTCTCAATCCACAAGCAGTTTAGGTGGAGTCCACCCCTTCTCATGTCAAAGCTGTGTGGGTATAAACTTTAGGAGGAGTCAGCAAGGAGATGATAGAGGGTGTACTTAAAGACCCGTGACGTACATGTACTTCATTGTGATCGGGGGGTGCAGGAGCTGCGCCTGCCAGATCAGCGGCAGTGGTTTAGCAGTCACCCTGCTGCATGCGCCATCATCGGTGAAATCACCACTGCCGACGCATTAACCCTTCATGTGCTGCTGTCAGCGCTGACCGCGGCAAGTGCGATATCGAGCGGGGATTGGAGCTGCCATTGGGTCCCCGTGCTGCTGTGACGGGGACCCGATGGCATGGAAGGCAGCCCATGCCTTCCTTAGGCATTGCGGCTGCCTTCCAGGGGAGAGCCTGTGAGATCCAGCCCCCTGGATCTCACAGGCAGGAAGCTGTATGCGTAATACACACTGTATTACACATACAGCCAAATGCATTCCAATACAGAAGAATTGGAATGCATTGTAAAGGGGATCAGACCCCCCCAAAACTTGAAGTCTCAAAGTGGGATAAAAAATAAAGTGAAAAAAAGTTGAAAAAATAAAGTTTCCCCCCCCAAAATTTCTAAGTTTCAAATAACAAAAAAAAAATGTAATTTTCCCCAAATAAATGCTAAATAAACCATTTTTTTGTCACCTTACATCACTAAAAGTACAACTCCAAGCGATCAAAAAGGTGTATGCCCGCAAAAATAGTACCAATCTAACCGTCACTTCATCCTGCAAAAAATGAGCCCCTACCTAAGAGAATCGCCCCCAAAAAATAAAAAAAATATGGCTCAGAATATGGAGACACTAAAACATCTTATTTTTTTTTGTTTTAAAAATGCTGTTATTGTGTAAAACTTAAGTAAATAGAATAAAGTTTATATATTAGGTATTGCCTCATCCGTAAGAACCTGCTCTATAAAAATATCATATGACCTAGCCCCTTAGGTGATCACTGCAATTTTTTTTAATAAAAACGGTGTAATAAAAGCAATTTTTTTCACCATACATCACAAAAAGTGTAATAGCAAGCGATCGAAAAGTCATACGCACCCCAAAATAGTACCAATCAAACCGTCATCTCATCCTGCAATCAAACCCTACCTAAAATAATCACACAAAAACTAAAAAAACTATGGCTCATGGAAACACTAAATCATGATATTTTTTTTGTTTCAAAAATGATATTATTGTGTGAAACTTAAATAAATAAAAAAAGTATACATATTAGGTATTGATACGTCTGTAACAACCGTCTCTATAAAAATACTACATGACCTAACCCCTCAGGTGAAAACCGTCATTTTTTTTAAAATAAAAACTGTGTAGAAAAAGCCATTTTTTGTAACCTTACATCACAAAAAGTGTAATAGCAAGCAATCAAAAAGTCATATGCACCCCAAAATAGTGCCAATCAAACCGTCATCTCATCCCGAAAAAAATGAGCCTCTACACAAGACAGTCGCCCGAAAAATAAATAAAACTACGGCTTTCAGAATGTTGAGACACAAAAAATATATTTTTTTCAAAATAGCTTTGTTATGTAAAACTGAGCCATATTTAGTATTGTCGCGTGTGCAACAACCTGCTCTATAAAAATGCCACATGATCTATCCTGTCAGATGAATGTTGTAAATAACAAAAAATAAAAACGGTGCCAAAACAGCTATTTCTTGTTACCTTGCCTCACTAAAAGTGTAATATAGAGCAACCAAAAATCATATGTACCCTAAAATAGTACCAGCAATACTGCCACCTTATCCTTTGGTTTCCAAAATGGGGTCACTTTTTTGGAGTTTCTACTCTAGGGGTGCATCAGGGGGGCTTCAAATGGGACATGGTGTCAAAAAACCAGTCCAGCTTCTACTCAGACCTATATAATCTTCACCAGAAAGATACACCTGATGGAAAAGCACAAAAAGAGCAACATATTAGACAATTCTTGAGTTCTCTCCATCTCCCGACCATAACACGTGTTAAGGCCGATTAATTGGCCTGTATTTGTGGGAGGGCCACGGTTGCCTATATCATGGCACCTCTGCCCCTCCTTCAATGAACGACGTGTCAAACTCTGGCCTCGTTCGGTGCGTGAGGATTGCCTCTGGTCAAGCTCCCAGAAGTTCGTTTCTCAGAGGTTCGTTTTGTGCGCAAGCTACTGGATCAGGTAAGTGACTGCCACGCTTTGCAGTCTCGATCTCACAAGTCCGGCCGGCAGTGCCGGCTCCCTAGGTAAAGGGGGAGCCACACTGCACCGGAGCGTCTGCCAGGCAGCTTCAGCTCCCACGTGGCATGAATCGTAGGGTGCAGGGGTCAGCGTGATCCCGATTCGAATTTCTCCCCCCCTTCAATGTCTGGCACAGGCCGCTGTGCCACTAGTTAGGCAGGGTCCTTGGCAGCAGCATGGTTCCCCCCCCCCTTTATGCCCGCACTGGCCCCATGTCATCTTGCAGCACACTTACCCGTGCGTTCCTGCTTGTGGTCTCCTCTGCTGTCTGCACGAGCTACAGGTGGCTGGTAACTGTGTGGGCTCCCCCTGGTGGCCGCTGGAGCCGATACAGTCCATGAGCAGCGTTGGATGGTGCAGGCTCCCTCTTGTGGTGACTGCCGGCAGTGCAGTCCGTGGCTCTGTGCTCTGTGTTTGCTCCATCTAGTGGCCACCAGAGCTATGACCACCTTGGGGAGATTTAGTTAGGGTTGTTAACCCCTTAGGGACACAGCCTTTTTACACCTTAGGACCAGGCCATTTTTTGAAAATCTGACCAGTGTCACTTTAAGTGATGATAACTTTAAAACGCTTTGACTTATCCAGGCCATTCTGAGATTGTTTTTTCGTCACATATTGTACTTCATGACACTGGTAAAATAAAGTTAAAAAAATATTTTTTTTTGCATAAAAAAATGTCAAATTTACCAAAAATTGGGAAAAATTAGCAAATTTCAAAGTTTCAGTTTCTCTACTTCTGTAATACATAGTAATACCCTTAAAAATTGTGATGACTTTACATTCCCCATATGTCTACTTCATGTTTGAATTATTTTGGGAATGATATTTTATTTTTTGGGGATGTTACAAGGCTTAGAAGTTTAGAAGCAAATCTTGAAATTTTTCAGAAATTTACAAAAAAACAATTTTTAGGGACCACTACAGCTCTGAAGTCACTTTGCGAGGCTTACATAATAGAAACCACCCAAAAATGACCCCATTCTATAAACTACACCCCTCAAGGTATTCAAAACTGATTTTACAAACTTTGTTAACCCTTTAGGTGTTGCACAAGAGTTATTGGCAAATGGGGATGAAATTTGAGAATTTCATTTTATTGCCTAATTTTCCATTTTAACCCATTTTTTCCACTAACAAAGCAAGGGTTAACAGCCAAACAAGACTGTATCTTTATTGCCCTGACTCTGCCGTTTACAGAAACACCCCATATGTGGCCGTAAACTACTGTACGGCCACACAGCGGGGCGTAGAGTGAAAGGTGCGCCGTTTGGTTTTTGGAAGGCATGTTTTGCTGGACAGTTTTTTTGACACCATGTCCCATTTGAAGCCCCCTGATGCACCCCTAGAGTAGAAACTCCATAAAAGTGACCCCATCTAAGAAACTACACCCCTCAAGGTATACAAAACTGATTTTACAAACTTTGTTAACCCTTTAGGTGTTGCACAAGATTTAATGGAAAATAGAGATACAATTTCAAAATTTCACTTTTTTGGCAGATTTTCCATTTTAATATTTTTTTTCCAGTTACAAAGCAAGGGTTAACAGCCAAACAAAACTCGTTATTTATGGCCCTGATTCTGTCGTTTACAGAAACACCCCATATGTGGTCGTAAACCGCTGTACGGTCACACGGCAGGGCGCAGAAGGAAAGGAATGCCATACGGTTTTTGGAAGGCAGATTTTGCTGGACTGGTTTTTTTGACACCATGTCCCATTTGAAGCCCCCTGATGCACCCCTAGAGTAGAAACTCCAAAAAAGTGACCCCATTTTAGAAACTACGGGATAGGGTGGCAGTTTTGTTGGTACAAGTTTAGGGTACATATGATTTTTGGTTGCTCTATATTACACTTTTTGTGCGGCAAGGTAACAAGAAATTGCTTTTTTGGCACCGTTTTTTTTTTTGTTATTTACACCATTCATCTGACAGGTTAGATCATGTGGTAATTTTATAGAGCAGGTTGTCACGGACGCGGTGATACCCAATATGTATACAATTTTTTTATTTATGTACGTTTTACACAATAATTTCATTTTTAAAACAAAAAAAATGTTTTAGTGTCTCCATAGTCTAAGAGCCATAGTTTTTTAAATTTTTGGGCGATTATCTTAAGTAGGGTCTCATTTTTTGTGGGATGAGATGACGGTTTGATTGGCACTATTTTGGGGTGCACATGACTTTTTGATTGCTTGCTATTACACTTTTTGTGACGGAAGATGACAAAAAATGGCTTTTTTTACACCGTTTTTATTTTTATTTTTTTACGGTGGTCATCTGAGGGGTTAGGTCATGTGATATTTTTATAGAGCCGGTCAATACGGACGCGGCGATACCTAATATGTATACTTTTTTTTATTTATGTAAGTTTTACACAATGATTTCATTTTTGAAACAAAAGAAATCATGTTTTAGTGTTTCCATAGTCTAAGAGCCATAACTTTTTCAGTTTTTGGGCGATTATCTTGGGTAGGGTATGATTTTTGCGGGATGAGATAACGGTTTGATTGTTACAATTTTGGCGTAGATGCGACTTTTTTGATCACTTTTATTACCTTTTTTGGGAAGTAAGGTGGGCAAAATTCCAATTTCATCATAGTTTTTAATTTTTTATTTTTATGGCGTTCACCGTTCGGGTAAAGTAACATTACCGTTTTATAGATCAGGTCGTTACGGACGCGGCGATACCAAACATGTGTAGGGAATTTTATTTTTTTCATTTTTAATCAGTGATAAATGTGTTTTTTGATTTTTACTTTATTTTTCACTTTTTTCACTTTTTTTTTGACCCAGACCCACTTGGTTCTTGAAGATCCAGTGGGTCTGATGTCTGCATAATACAGTACAGTACAATATATATTGTACTGTACTGTATTTTACTTACACTTTGTCTGAACAGATCTATGCTTTCAGCACAGATCTGTTCAGCACCATGGACAGCAGGACGCCTGAGAAGGCGTCCTGTTGCCATGGGAACCTTCCCCGTCTGCTCAGTAGTGGCCAGAACTGCGCAGACGGGGAAGGGTAAGGACGGGGCTTGGGGGGCTGCCTGGAAGCTCTCTCCCTCTCCATTCGGGGGACTGCAAAGGCACAGCAGCCCCCCGATCGGAGAGGGAGGGAGCTCCCTCTTATTGTTAACCTTTTCCATACAGCGGTCCGTACGGACCGCTGTATGGAAAGGGTTAAACGGCTGACATCGCATCACCGATGTCAGCCGTTTATACCAGGGTGCCAGCAATTGTGCTGGCACCCTGGTATACCCACTAGACGCCAACGATTACGCAATTGGAGGCGGGCGGGGGATCGCGATCCCGCCTACCGCACCGCCCGCCTCCCGCACCGCCCGCACCGCCCGCAACCCTCCCCCTGCACCTCCCACCGTGCTCGAATAACTCAGGGGTGCAGGGGGGAGGGATACAGGAAACAATTTTTAATCCTAAAGTTTCTGATCCCCCGTGGTCAGGGACCGCGGGGATCAGAAACTGCAGAAATCGCAGCAAACCGCAGGTCTGAATTGACCTGCGGTTTGCCGCGATCGCCGACATGGGGGGGTCACGGGACCCCCCCGCGCATTTAGCCTAGGTGCCTGCTCAATGATTTGAGCAGGCACCGGGTTCCGATCACTGCCAGCCGCACGGCAGTGATCGAAAATGCACAGGGCGTACATGTACGCCCTGTGTCCTTAAGTACCAGGGCACAAGGGCGTACCTGTACGCCCTGTGTCCTTAAGGGGTAAAAAAAAAAAAAAAAAAAAAAAAAAAAGGGGAATAAATAAAGAGAAAAAAAAAAGAAAAAGAAAAAAGAGAATACATGCTTTTTGATTGATAGAGTTGTGTTTTAGGGAAGGGGCGTGACACTTGTTCAGTGCTAGTTAGAGGATCTCCGTATTGTTGGGCGCACGCCTCTACGCCTGGCGGTATGTCGTATGCAGGGATCTTACATGTGATTTATTCCAGGATCTGTGTCGTCCTTCTTCAAATATATTCTGCACGTTGTTCAACCATCAGGGTACAGTATGGCAGTGGCTGTGTCGTGTTTCTATTCCTCTTCTCTCCTTCTGGTGGTGGGTCAGTTGTGCCACCGTCAGACTCATCAATCACTGGGGTGTTCTAGGTTCAGCTATCGCTTCTCCTTGGCTCAGGTCCTCTCGTCCCTTTTCACTCGTATTCTTCACAGTTGCATGGGTCTCGACCTACTCACAGCTTACGTCACATGATCCCGGTGTCGGTTGACAGTCAGGGTTTGATTTGTGCATACTGTATCCACAGGATATGTCACGTGCTTCAGACATAGTGGAGACTTCGGTCGACGAGAACCCCGCCAGGATGTCAGAAGGGGGCAGTGTGTCGTCTCTTCGCAGTTGGACCGTCCCTAGGCTGATGACGGAGTTGTCCAGAAGGAGTATTTCGTATCCCGCTTCTGCTAGGAAGGCCGAGTTATACCGGTTACTGGTCGTTAACTCAGGCCCTCAGCAGCAGGAAAAGGTCCCCATGGTCACAGTTCAGAATTCTCTGACACAAATCCATCTGATGTTGAATGAGAGAATGTTGAACTTGATTTGTATTTATTTAGGATAACGGAGTTGGGATACATGTATGGTGGTAGTTCCTTCTACGACTACCATTGTTCTTTCTCGGCCAAGGCAGCTGCCACTTTAAGTCAGTTCCAGTTTCTCACAAATTGGGCTAACATTGATACAGAGATTTTTGTAGGCATTTCGCCGGGCTTAGGGCACCTTCGTGCTCCCTGTGCCATTCAGTTGACCATTCTACTGTGTGGTGTCATAAGGCTGTTTTAAGCGAGGGGTCCAGTTCTACAGGTCCTGTTCTGGCCCGTCCGATTCACACAGATCCTCTGGTTTAGTTGACAAGCTGGGTAGACCCATCAAACTACTCGGCAGGTCACAGATTTGTAATAATTTCAACTACGCATCCTGTAACTTCAGTCAGTGTCGCTTGCTACACATATGTACTAAACTGCTTCAGAGCCCACCCTAAAGTAGTCTGTTCATTAAAATCAGATAATAATTACATGTGTGTTGTTAATATAGTTCGGTTGCAGCAGTTCTTACTCAGGTATTCTGACCCAGGCTTCGTGGAGTTTAGGTTCGGTTTCCACACCGGGGTGGTGGCCCTTCCAGAGTCTACACACGAGAGCAGGAACTTACAGTCCGCTGACCATCACCCTTTGTTCCCACAATATCCGACAACTCTCCCGTAATTTTGTCCGACGCCACTGCCAATACAGGTTTCGCGGCTATTTTTGGCAACCATTGGTTAGCAGACAGATGGCCAATCGAAGTTAGTTCCATTCCTGGGTTTTCCGTACCTCAGCAGTTTTTGAACTCTACCCCTTAGTGGCAGTGTCCTATACCTAGGGTCAAAGTTGGTCAGGTCAGACTGTGTCCTTCATGTCCGATAATACAGCCGTCATCGAGATTCTCAATAGTGGTTCTTCTAAGTCTCCATGTGTCATGTTATTTCTTCGGCGCCTGGTCCTTCTGTCATTACAACACCAATTTTGTTACGTAGCTTCACATGTAGCCGGTAACCACAACGTAGCAGCCGACGCGTTATCTCGTTTTAATTTTACCCCTTTTTCACAGATCTGTCCAGAAGCAGACGCCATCGGGAGCCTAGTCCCTCCATACGCTGCTCTAATCCTTCCATAGACGCTCATCTCGCCACCGCTCGGTCACTGTTACTCAAGTCCCTCTCACCCAATACAGCCAGAGCCTACCAGACAGGTTGGAGAGCCTTCCAGAGATTTCAGGACTCTTGTCCGCAAGGTGACACAGAGTTCGTTCCGTACATCCTGGCGTTCATAGGTTACTGTCACACCAATCTGAAACTATCCCACACCATGGTCAAGTCCTACCTCGCAGGGGTGCAACATTTTAGAGCCATGAGTTTCCCTCAGTCAGGTTCATTATTTTCAATTCATGCCAGTAAAGCTACTCTGAGGGGTCTCGAGAAAAGCGACTGCGAGTCACGCACTCGCCGGCTACCCGTCACTGGCCAGCTTTTCCGCGACCTTTCCGACTTGTTAGACAAAACCATTCGGTGCCCTGCTTAGTTTGGTAATAAAAGCTGCCATGTACCCGGCCTTTTACGGGTTTTGAGACCGGCCGAGTTTACTTCCCCGGCTAACAGTAGCAGATACGTCACTCTCAGTCAGCTCTCGGCTTCTAGAGATGCTTTCATACTCTCGCTACTCACCACCAAGACCTCTCAGGTGGGCCCTCCGACCCAGGTGTTTTCCTTCCCGACCTCATCATTGGTGTCCCGTGCTGCAACAGCTTCTGTCCTCTCTGCCAAACAAGCCGCCCGACAGTCCTTGCTACCATTCAATAATACTCACCTTACCGGTCCTCAATTCATAACTCATATTCGTGTTTACTGACTAATCTTGCAGTGGACCCGTCCTCAATATCCGGGCATTCGTTTTGCATAGGGGCGGCATCCGCCGCTTCAAGGAATCGGGTTCCAGCACATGTAATTAAAAGACTAGGTCGTTGGCGTTCGTCCTGTTTCAGCCGCTACATTCCTGAATCTTGCTTGTCAGAATTTGGTGTTATGAATAAATGTTTGTAGCTTTGCGATATGATAGGAATTGTTGTTCTTTTTGGCCCCCTTCAGCTATCCCTTCGACGTCGCGGTTTCGGCATAACTCTAACCGCTTTAGCTAGCCAGCAGGTAGGAGTCCTTCTTTCGTGAGTGCCCCGACCACAAATGAAGACTCTACATATCTTACCAGTCTGATAACAACAGATGAAGTAACAGACATCCTCAAAAGTTTCCCTCCGGGCAAGAGTCCAGGACCAAATGGTCTGTCCTTGCTATATTATAAAAAATGTCAAGACACACTAGTCCCCAGATTTACAGAGGTCTGCAACGCCTTACTACAAGGCGACCTCCTACCCAAACAAACGTTGGACCCCCAAAACTGTGGAAGCTATCGTTCAATTTCCCTCCTGAACCTGGACTTGAAGCTTTGGGCCAAAATCTTGGCATGCAGAGTGAGCAAGTTTTTGACAAATCTGATAGGACCTGAACAATCAGGATTCGTCCGGGATCGGGAGGGGAAAGATAATACTCACAGAATCTTTCACGCCATACACATGGCTCATATAAATAGGCTTTCCCCTGGCTTTACTAAGCATTGACGTCGAAAAATCGTTCGATAGGGTC
The DNA here is from genome assembly GCF_014858855.1 of Bufo gargarizans. NCBI lineage: Eukaryota > Metazoa > Chordata > Amphibia > Anura > Bufonidae > Bufo > Bufo gargarizans. Next base: position 408,430,361 of record NC_058080.1, on the reverse strand, counting down.
AATTGGATGTTTATGAAACTGACTTTACAGCGGTTTGCCTTCCCAGACACATTTATACAGGCAATCCTAACTCTCTACCAAAACCCTTATGCTAGGCTGAAAGTTAATGGCACTTTGTCGCCAACTTTTAATATTACTAATGGGACCAGGCAGGGATGCCCCTTATCTCCCTCACTGTTTATCTTGGTGGTAGAAACACTTTTACAGTTAGTCAGACAATCAACCGACATCTCGGGAGTCGACTATGGTCAAAGAGAATTTAAATGCACTGCCTTTGCTGATGACTTACTGTTCTTGGTGAAATATCCTGAAAAGGGGTTGGGCCCCTTGATGGACAAAATAGACACTTATAGTTCACTCTCAGATTTCAAAGTAAATCACACCAAATCTGAACTCTTAAACATATCCCTACCAGTGGACAAAGTCACCGCCCTAAGCACCCAACTTCCATTCCATTGGACTAAGGGACCGATTAAATATCTAGGGATCCAAATCCCCAAAGACACCAAAGACCTATACCTGCACAATTATACCCCCCTTTTAAAAGAAACACAAAGTTTGCTTCAGTCTTACAGTCTACCTTACCTTTCCTGGATGGGACGGAAAAACATTTTAAAAGCTTATGTAATACCCAAAATCCTATATATTATGCAATTAGTCCCAATATGGCTTCCTAAATCCTTTCTCTCGAGTATAAAGAGCATGTTCTCCAAATTCCTATGGAATGGTAGAAAGCCTCGTATCTCTCATAGAACTCTGATTAGAAGTAAGGAACAGGGGGGCTTGGGATTACCTGATGTCTCTAGTTATTATAAAGCGATACAGCTTAATAGATGGTTAGAACTAGTTGACCCTAAAAGACAACCAGACAGACACGCTATCTGCAGACATATTGCAGGTAAATGTTTCCAGAAACACTTATGGCTCCCAGATAAACACATACACAGAGGCGTGACGAGGGGTCGGAGAAGTCTGGAGAGAAATGAGCAAAACTCTGGCGCCTACCCCATCTCCCCTGATGCCGGTAAGCCTTATCCCGGACCTCGTTAATAAAAGCAACAGAGATAAACCGCAGCTATGGTCTCACCTAGCATCAATGTCATGGCGGACAGGAACTCAGATACACAGACAACCAAATACACAAGTGTCTAGGCTAGATGTTGGGGACAGGTCACCTCCTAGCACATCCCTGACTTCTCTCCCTATGCTGCTAAGCCCACATTCAGACCTTGATGGTAGGTATGAAGTGTCCTCGTGCCTGGACAGCAAAACACCCTAGAATCCCTGAGATGGTAAAAGGGGAGAAGGGGCAGAAGACACACAAATAGCCTAGACCGCAAACAACACAAACAGAGCTGGAACAGACAATCCTTCCTGAATCCAAAACCAGAATTAATTGTATAACCCGCACAGCCCTCTGGGATTGAAGGCAATTTAAGCCAATGACCCCACCCAGAGCACCTGAAGGAAGGCGGATCCAGCATGATTCCAAAACAAACAAAATGTTAGACACGTGCTGCCAATCTGACAGACCTCCGCACACCATCCGAGCAGGGCATGACAATCAACTAGGCTTAATGAGATCACACCTGAGATAGAATCTTCCATACTCGAAACACTCCCACGTAAGATTGTAGACACGCCTGGGTTTTTTATTATGAAATCCCATATCAGAGCTGTGTGCAGAGAATTGAAGGAGCAGTACTCCCTCCAAAGGTCACTGACTGACTGTCAGAAATTGTTTTACTCACCAATCCCTGCAGCAAGGAAAGTTTCAAAACTCTATCCATTGGTGGGAGGCTTTGGTGAACCATCGAAACCCTTATATCTTAAGGAGTGGGAAAAATAATTAAACAAAGTTCTAAACGATGCAGAAGTCAAAAAAGTACTAGCAAACTCGCATGGATTCTCTGCCTGTACTCGTCTACAGGAGAACTGTCACGAGGGTGTCAAGAACCACGCCTGACTCCGTTATACCCGGGGTCAGGAAGTCGCAGCGGTAGGCTGCACGCTCTATGTAAGATAGGGCTGTTTCCTTATGGTAGCTTTCTGGGTTTGCTTTGCAACCCTTTTTGGCTCACTCAGGGATCCGTAGCTCCTTCTCCTCAGCTGTTCCTTGTCCAGCACTCCCAACCTCCTTATATTCCCCTCTCACACTTCTCTGGTTGCCAGATATAGAGCTTCCTGCCTGGACTTCTATACTGACCCACTGGAGCTGTGTTGCTGCGTTCTCTGGTTGTTGGTCCAGAACGTTTCCCTCCGGATCCCTGTTGGACCTTTGTGGTCTGCTGTGGTCGCCCACCTGGGTTTATGTGTTTGTCCTCTCCTTGGTGTTTACCTCTTAGTGTCAGTGGTGCGGACTAGCGATCCCATCGGCCCGTTCACTATCTAGGGCTCATCTTAGGGAAAGCCAGGGTTTAGGCACGTGATCGCCGCATGGGTGAGGAACCCGTCTAGGGACGTCAGGGCAGTCAGGTGCCAGCCGCAAGGTGAGTCAGGGGTCACCACCTTTCCCTCTCCCTTGGGCAGGGCTTTCCCTTTTCCCTCCCTGTGCGTGATGCCGGTCATTACATTATATCTGGACCAACAACCAGAGAACGCAGCAACACAGCTCCAGTAGGTCAGTATAGAAGTCCAGGCAGGAAGCTCTATATCTGGCAACCAGAGAAGTGTGAGAGGGGAATGTAAGGAGGTTGGGAGTGCTGGAAAAGGAACAGCTGAGGAGAAGGAGCTACGGATCCCTGAGTGAGCCAAAAAGGGTTGCAAAGCAAACCCAGAAAGCTACCATAAAGAAACAGCCCTATCTTACATAGAGCGCTCAGCCTACCGCTGCGACTTCCTGACCCCGGGTATAATGGAGTCAGGCGTGGTTCTTGACACCCTTGTGACAAGAACCATTTCAAAATACTAACAAGATGGTACAGAACCCCTGACTTCCTCTTCAGAAGAGGTCTGCCTGATGCGAGAGAGTGCTGGAGGTGTGGAGGAGAAATAGGTACTTTGTCACATATTTGGTGGGACTGTCCTCGGATAAAAGCTTTTTGGGGAGAAATAGAAGCTACGATTTAGAAACTAACAACCCCGGATTTCAAACTCAGACTATAGATGGTAGTCCTGTCCCTTTCCTCACCTGATTATGCCCCATCCAAAAGGAATCTAGTATTACATCTTCTGGCAGCAGCCAAAATGATAATTCCCCTATATTGGCTAGACACTAACCCCACCCCCCCCTCCATATCTGAATGGAAAGCTAAGGTTAACCAAATATGTAGATTTGAAGAGATGACTGGATGGATAAATAGGACGCATGATAAGTTTCTGAAATTGTGGAGTCCTTGGAGATCTCTCGCGGAGGTGACTCCTGGTTGATAGTAATACTAACAATTGAGAGAGAACAACGATGTCAAGGTACCCCCCAACCCCATCCTCCCTTCCTCCCCCTCTGTCTTATCCTCTTTTGATTTCCTTCTTCTGTTCTTGTATAACTCATATATTTATTTTTTTTCTCTTCATTATGTCCTCTCATTTATGTTCCTCCATAATCTCAAAATAGAGCTTTTGGGAGGAAAACCAGATTAGCTCAAACTCCACTATGTATTCCCGCCCTAAAAGGGGAACGATTGATGATAGATAAAGCAGGAATTCCATAATTGTTTTCAACTAGATCATTAAGAATTATATTATTATCATTATGTGATATTTGATGTGGATTCTTCATGGCCATTTTTGTACATGTCATGTTGCTTGTCCTCTTGATGAAAATTGGAAAATAAAGAATACATAAAAAAAGCAGCAAAATCTGCCTTCCAAAAACCGTATGGCGTTCCTTTCCTTCTGCGCAATGAATTGTGCTCATACAGCAGTTTACGGGCACATATGGGGTGTTTCTGTAAACTACAGAATCAGAGCCATAAATATTTAGTTTTTTTGGGCTGCTAACCCTTGCTTTGTAACTGGAAAAAATGGATTAAAATGGAAAATCTGCCAAAAATGTGAAATTCTGAAATTTCATCTCTATTTTCTATTAATTCTTGTGGAACACCTAAAGGATTAACAAAACTTGTAAAATCTGTTTTGTATACCATAAAGGGTATAGTTTCTAAAATGGGGTCACTTTTTTGGAGTTTCTACTCTAGGGGTACATCAGGGGGTCTTCAAATGTGACATGGCAGCTTAAAATTATCCCAGTGAAATCTGCTTTCCAAAAACCATATAGCATTACTTTCCTTCTGCGCAATGCCGTGTGCCTGTACAGCATTTTACGACCACATATGGGGTGTTTCTGTAAACAACAGAATCAGGGCCATAAATATTGAGTTTTGTTTGGGTTAACCCTTGCTTTGTAACTGGACAAAATTGATTAAAATGGAAAATCTGCCAAAAAAGTGAAATTCTGAAATTTCATCTCTATTTTCCATTAATTCTTGTGGAACACCTAAAGCGTTAAAAAAGTTTGTAAAATCAGTTTTGTTTAAATCCTTGCTTCAAGTCAAGGTAACCACGTCCCCTTCCCTGCCCCTTCGCCTGTGACTGACAGCCGGCTGTTTGGCAAAGGCAGCCGAACTCTCGTGCATAAGCGCTGTCAGTCACAGCGAAGGGGCAGGGAATGGGGCGCAAAAATTACTCAGCCAGCTGTAAGAACGTGGTAGTTTCTGTGTATAGACCAAATGTTCTAGCTACAAGGCCAAGGTAGTCGGTCCCTCACTACCTTATCAGCGTTTGGCATGCAAGAAAGTTATACAAAGAATTATCTTTAAGGCTGGACAGATTCTGTTCTTTCTGTGTTTCATGATGCGCTTCTAAAGAATGCTAACCTTCAGATAAAAAGTTTCAAAAGCTTTTAACCATTATAGTGCAGAAGTATTGCCTTATATGAATAACTAATAAAATCACTAGTTTTGAAACCCCCACCCCCACCTTGGCGGTGTGCATTCTTGGTCTATGTTAGTCTGTACTTGTATAAAGATGTATGCTTGTGTGTAATAAATCAGAACCTGATTCAGCTGCTACTTGTTTTTGTGTCAGTTCTCCGAGTGCTCGTACATCCACATCAATTGGGACCCCGACAATTATAGGAGTAGGTTTTTTTTCCTCAACACTACCATAGGCACTAATCTATAAGTAATTGTACTATGAAATTATTATTTTCAGTATTAATACACAAGCAGGCATTCTTAAAAATATCTCTTCAAATTGAATTACACCCATTAACCTATGCAATTGTATTCATTATAATGTGGAATCACTGATAATATTTTACTTCAGAGATTATTTTAAGATAAATGCCACATTTAATTATAAAATGATCAACCAAGACTTTTGTGAACCACATGGTATCAATAGTCTGATACAGTAAATGAGCTATATGTACACATAATATTCAGAATGTTATATATCAGTATGGCAAACAACTGTAATCTTTCGTTGAATAAAAATTTAGCATAAAACATCACTGAATGAAATAAAATTTTATGAAAGTGAATTACCTTAAAATAGATACCACGTATGATCTCCTTCAATTGTAATAATGAATGACTAGAAAACTATGGGGGAAATTTATTATCAAAAATACATCTATATTAGGATTATTTCTAGTGCATGATAAACTTTGCGCCACAATCTGTGACTTTTCCCTGCTCACCCCAGGTCTAAAAAAGTGGGCAGTAGTGGGTAAGGGAGGGGACAGGCCGCTAGGCCCATCTCATTCATCATTTTCTAGCCTGTTTTAGGTGTAGAAAATGGTCTAAATGTAAGACAGTAAGGAAGCTGGCTTACATTTAGACCAGCGGTGGATAGGCCAAACGTCGGCGAATCCACCACCAGCTAAAGGGCTTAAAAGCCTTTCTTAATAAATGACCCCCTATGATTTTACAGTGTTTCTAAAAAAAATAAAAAAAAGTCTTTGCATATTTTCATAAAACTGAAATGTTGAATGAATTACTGAATCCCGCAGTATTTTCTTTGAAATTCTTGTAGGGATGCATATGTTTTGTTTTTTTTGGAGATACTGATACGGTGTACTAGATCGGTAGGTGCTTGTCTTACAGCTATTTCTTATACTGTATATTATGTGACCTAGAATTATGCTTTAGATTGTAGTCCAGCCACATGATAGCATTTACACAATCAATAGATGACCACAGGGGATGGCATGACATTGTTTAATGAAGTGGTAACCTTTCTCTTTCGTTATTCCTTTTGCTTTGTGTAAAACACCCAGGTTACAAGCACCAAAGCAGACTCAAACCATTATATTTCCTCCTTCATGCTTAAGCGAAGACAGCACTCCTCTAGCATCTTTTGATTTGTGCTACATCTGACAAGTGTTCTCCATGTGGATTCAAACATGTAACACAAATCTAATCAATTTCTAATATTCTTTCAAGCATCTAAAGAGGACCTTTCATGCATTCCCCATGTAATAATTCCAGAGCATCAATTCTTATCACTGTATGTTGTGCCATTCCTGTATTATTTCTACTAGAAGTTATGAATTCATTGCTATTAGCTTTCAGTAAGGGTACAGAGGGAAGGTAACATGGTCTGAAAATGGCACCACTGATTGGAAATAGTGAGTCTGTGCAGGTACACACCCCCAACTACTTTCCACCGCTCTGTACCCTTACTGCAGACTGCTAGCAGTTTATTCATAACTTCTAGTAGAAATAATAAAGGAATAGCACAACATAGAGTCATAAGAAAGGATGCTCCAGAATTGTAATCACATGGGGAATGCATGAAGCTATTAAAATAGGCATGTCAGGGGAGGTGAAAGGTCCTCTTTAATCACACTAGTCAATACTGCAAATATTTAAACTTCATTCCATAATTATTACAGAGTACAATTTTTTTTTAGGACTCCATGTTACAATTTTAAGGGTTTCTACCACCTCATTTGGACCTAATTAGCTGTCAGACACTAGCGATCTGCTAGTGTCTGATCTACCTAGCAAGGCTATTCTAAGACCTTTGTGTGCAGCCGTTACACTAAAAAAACAAGTTTTATTGCTATCCAAATGAGCCTCTAGGTGCTATGGGACGTCTTTTCAGCACCTAGAGGCTCCGTCTACTCACCCTGTATTCCGCCCGCTCGTCTGTCAAGCCCGCCCATCTCCTCTAGATTGCCAGCCTCCATCTCATCCATCGGTTGAATTCTCGCGCCTGCGCCGTGTGCGTCTGTGTTCGACGCAGGCGCAGTGACTGTCTGACCGCTCCCTGCGCTGGCATCACCTCTGCGCCTGCGCCGATTATGGGCGTCGTCTGTTCCTCGGAGCACTCTGACATAATCGACGCAGGCGCATTGGAGATGCCGGCGCAGGGAGCGGTCAGACAGTCACTGCGCCTGCGCCGAATACAGACACACACGGCGCAGGCGTGAGAATTTGACCGATGGATGAGATGGAACTTCTGATGCAGATATGAACATATCCTTACACAGAAATAATTCCAATTACAAAATCAGAATTTAATCTAAAGGATGTGCTGGTTATTTGCTAGTCCTGTCAGCAGGACTTTTTTCTCGTCATGGAAACAATTTAACCGTTATATGTGCCCATAGACATATATCAGGACAGAGAAAAATGTAATGCACCTTAAAGGTTTCCGTTTAGCATTCCATCCTAAAATTCTGTTATATTCCATAATAACTCACTTATTTTGGACCGGTAGCATGGGTCTAACATGGTGGAGAGCCAGTAGTCAGTAGACAATTCGGCTGTCACTATGCAAGCAACTGAGCATGCATCGGGCCATTTGCGCAAGTGACTCAAAGGGACTCCCTGCCTCCATCTCCACTGCATACTGCCACGGTGTGTCTGGGTCCTCTGTCTCATCTTCCTCATTGCCCTGTAGCTCCTCCAGCTGCTCCTGCTCCTCCTGTTCCTCCTCTCCTATCATCTGTGTAGAAAAACCAGCCATTTCGCTACGCATTACTTGTGCTCGAATGTCCTCCTCCTACTGTAGTTCATCCCCTACAGGGCTCATGTGGCCATGAGATGTAGTCACCACGTCTCCTGTCCCCTGGCCAGCTAGATTTAGCAACATCTGTTCTAGGACATGAATCAGTGAAATGACGTTGTTCATGCCATAGTCCTGGCGACTGACAAATAAAGTGGCCTCATCAAAGGGCCTGAGCAAACGCCAGGCATCACGCATGAGCTGCCACTGGCTTACATCGAAGTTACATAAGGGAGTACCTCTGTCTGCCTATATCATCAAGAAGTCGTTTATGGCCTTTGTCTGTTAATATAGTCGGTCCAGCATATGGAGGATGGAGTTCCAACAGGTGGAAATGCCGCATATCAGCTGATGTTGGGGAACACCATTCTGACTTTGCAGCTCAAAAAGGGTGTGCTTTGCAGTGTAAGAGTGGCTGAAGTGCATGCACAGTTTCCTGGTTATTTTCAGGATGACTTGCAGATGAGTGGAAGACTTCAGGAACCTCTTTACAATGAGATTGAACACGTGCGCCATGCAGGGTGCCTGGCTCAGACCACGCAGCACCGACACCATGTTCTTCCTGTTGTCGGTGATCATGGTTCCGATTTTGAGTTGTCGAGGAGAAAGCCAGGATTCTATTTCTTCATGAAGGACGCAGAGCAATTCACCCAGGAAAACTAGGTGCAGAACAGCATGTCAACGCCCTGCCCTGCACATGTGGTATGCTGGAGGAGCACTGTGAATTATCCCTGCAGTGGAGGCTGAGGAAATGGTGGAGGATGAGGAGGCAGAGGCAGACATTGTTGCCGGACCAATGGCGTGAGCAAATGGAGGCGGCAGCGTAGTCATCTGACCAAGTTGCTGGTGTGGCTGGGCAGGAACCACATTTACCCAGTGGGCTGTAAAGGACATATATTGTCCTTGACCGTAGTTATAGCTCCACACGTCGGCGCTGCCGTGTACTTTGGCGGACACCGACAAGCTCAAGGACTTGCCCACTTTCTGTTCAACATAGGTGTGCTTATGGCTTGGGACTCTCCGCCTTGACTCGGCAGAGTTCTCTAAAAGGTGCAGAATCCACGACTTGGAAAGGGAGAGACTGCAGCACCAGCAACTTGACAAGAAGCTTCTTGCCAAGTTAGCTTCTGCGACGTTGGATGAGTGCACGCATACTGTTTTCTCCTGGCAGTCGCTTCGGTGATCAATTGCTGATGGAATGACTGATGAGGAGTAGAAGGACGATGAGCAGGAGCATCAAGACCAGCAGATAATGGGAAGGACAGGCAGCTCCCTTTGGCTGAGGTGGTGGAGCCTTGACTGCATGAAATTGGGTGTGTGCCACTGGGTTGCTGCGGCAGGCTGGACCACCACATCAGAGCCACCGTTTTCCCAGTCCATTTTACGTTTTGCTGTATGTGTTGACACAGGGCCGTGGTGCCAACATTGGCACCCTGGCCACACTTCACCTTCTGCCCACAAATTCTGCAAAAGGCCATGTTCACCTCCTTCGTCTGCCTTACAAAAATTGCCACAGTATGGCATTTTCCTCCCAACACTCCATGCTGACTGCCTGATACCGTTGCCTCAGTGAACCCCTGCACTGCTACTTTCCAGGCTATTAGGCTACTGCAAAGCGTATAGTCTAGCCTGGACATGTTTGGCTCCCAAACTCCCACTGCTGCCACTCTGCTGACTGAGCTGCTTCCTCACGTGCAAGCTGCCACCCTCTTCTCCTGATGATGATCATGCAGCCCCTTCTTCACCCGGCTCCCAAGTGCAATCGGCTACATCATCATCATCCTCTACTGTCTGCACGTCACTGATGTCCCCCTCAACGGTCTCAGGGCCAGGAGCCTGACCGTTTGCAACATCTGCTTCCAGGCGACTCTCATCTTCACTACTTGACCGCCTACCGGAATAAGCGGCGGATGTCTCTTCCAGATTTTGGCTGGGCAGTAGCTGCTGACTGTCCTCTAGTAGCTTGTTCTCGCTAAAAAGTGGAGCCGAGCATATGGCACATTATACTTCTCACGCTGAGGGAACTGAAAATGAAATGGTAGGTTCAGGAAAGGTGGGGGCACAGGGCCTGCTTCCGGGCCATGCCAACTAAGCGTCGTATCAGAGAAACCCACCGACCACCCATAAATGGCTGTAGTACAATGTAATTTCACCGCAGAACGGCAATTATGACATATATTTTTTCCTTTTCCTATTAATACACCCCCAAAAAAGAAATATAACAATCACAATTCACCGCAGAAGGACTAATGGGACATACGTATATTTTCTATTAATACAGCACATAAATGGCTGTAGTCAATAGAACTTCTCCGCTGAACGGCAATTAAGACATTTTTGACAGCATTTTTTTCTGATTAATGAACTCACCCCCCCCCCAAAAAAAAGTAACTATCACAATTCACCGCAGAATGGCAATTAAGATGTATTCTTTTTCCTATTAATACACCACAAAAAAAGGAATATAACAATCACAATTCACCGCAGAATGGCTAATGGGATGTGCATATCTTTTCTATTAATACACCCCGTAAATGGCTGTAGTACGATGTACAACTTCACTGCAGAATGGCAATTATGACATATATTTTTTCCTTTTTTCTCTCCTACTATTACACCCCCCAAAAAAAGTATAACAATGTAAAATCAACGCAGAAAAGCTAATAGGACATACTAATATTTCCTATTAATATACCCTGTAAATGGCTGTATCACACAGAACTTGCACCCCAATCACAATCAAGGTTTGCTGGAATTAGTGATGTATCATATAGTGCAAAAAACTAGAGATGAGCAAATTTTTCAAAAATTCGATTCGTCGGTTGGTCAAATTGTTTGGGAAAAATAACTCAAGTATGAAATCAGTCTTACAGGTCGATGTTAGCGCCAAGAAGAAGCGCACAACTTTTACACTGTCGTCAGCTGATTCCACATAGATGTCTACAGAACCTGTACTATTAAGCACTTATACAAGTAGAGCCCCCCGACAGAGAGGAGAGGGTGTCAGCAGTAAGTTTGTGTTGACGTCACTGATAATGTTGCCCTTCCTCTGATCCGTCAGAACAATAACCCCCAAAAAATTGATCCTGTCTATTGAGCATCCGCCTTCACTCGGTCAGCATTTGGTAAGTAATCCATTAGTATTGCTAATGCCCAAAAAAACAGGAGTGGATCCAAAACAGAGATGACACGTAAATGGAATATCTGTCTTCTGTGTTTTGTACCCACTCCTGCTTTTGGCTATCAAATCACAAGCCAATTCTTTTTTTTTTTTTAACGGGGGAGAAAAAAAAACGTTAACACACATAAAATACAACACAGAACGGGCAAAACCACAAGATTTAAAAGACAAACTGAAAAAAAAAAGAATGGATTGACGACCAGTGTCGGGGTTACCACAATGGTAATAAATATTGATCATGAAATGTATGGGTTTATGGCTGATAACTGGAGGACAGTCCAGCAAACAAGCCGACTACAGCTCATTCCTACAGTGCAGGCTACACAATCACAGCTGGAAGGTAACTGGTCGGTACAGGCAACACCCGGAAATCTTCATAAATAAGCCTTAGTATGTGCAGGTCTCACAGCAGCTGTAACAGAATAGTAAGAAGCGGTATAACATGTAGTAAGCACTGCAGGGATCGTGTCTAGGGATGAGCGAACCCGAACTGTACAGTTCGGGTTCGTACCGAATTTTGGGGTGTTCGTGACACGGACCCGAACCCGAACATTTTCGTGAAAGTCCGGGTTCGGTGTTCGGCGCTTTCTTGGTGCTTTTTGAAAGGCTGCAAAGCAGCCAATCAACAAGCGTCATACTACTTGCCCCAAGAGGCCATCACAGCCATGCCTACTATGGGCATGGCTGTGATTGGCCAGTGCAGCATGTTACCCAGCCTCTATTTATGCTGGAGTCACGTAGCGCCGCACGTCACTCTGCTCTGATCAGTGTAGGGATAGGATGCAGCTGCTGCTGTTAGGGCGAGATTAGGCAGTGATTTACTCTTCCAAAACACTTAATAAAGTGATCGATCTACAGCTGTGAATCATTCAACCTCTGCTATTTAATTGCTCACTGTTTTAAGGCTGCCCAGAGCGTTTTTCTGTCACTTTTTTTTCTGTGGTGATCGGCGGCCATTTTGTGTCTTGTGGTGCGCCAGCACAAGCTGCCACCAAGTACATTTAACCATCAATAGTGTGTTTTCTTTTTTGCTATATCCTACATCTGGGGCTTGGCTGTGATTGCTATTTTATGGAGGGGGGAAATACAATTGCCAAAATAGCAGTACCCTAAATCTGGTGTTTCAGCTGTGGCTAGCCAATTGTAATACTGTCTGCTGTCTGGCAAAGGATATATTTTTTTCTGGGTTGAAATACAATTCCCAAATTAGCAATTCCCTTAGTGGTTTCATCAGTGGTTTCTGCTGTAGCAGGCCAAGTTTAAATCTATCCATAAAAGGGTATATTACATTGAAGGTGCTGATAGAGTCATCCTCTGGGTGGTTACTATTTTTTATTATGGAGACTACTTAGTATATCTGATGCCTATAGTAGGCTAAGCAATGCTCCTCTTGGTTTCTTGGAAAATATATGCAAATTACTATGTTTATTATTTCCTTGCATCAGAATTACCGTATCTTTTTTGTGAGGAAACTTAATTTGCTAATATTTGGGTTTTTGAGAAAGATATTTAAATTAGCTTTTCTGAAAGAAGCTTAGGAGGCTCTATTTGGGTCTTCTGTCATAGAGTCTATTAAAAAGAACGAAACTGATGGAAACTGAATGGACCCCATTGTAGTCAATGGAATCAGTTTTCCTCCATTTAAGTCAGTTATGTGCCCTATCCAGCACTTCTGTTTTTTCCAATGATCTTCACCTCTAACAGAGAAGAATGGAAAAAACATGGCAATGTGAACCCAATGATGTTTGTGATGCCAGCTGATTTTAGACATGTTTGTGATGACTTCATGCTCACTGATGATAACACCTGACCACTTGTGAAGTGGATTGTTCTTAATTTGCGCCAGTTGTACTGTTTCTTTGTCCATTGTTTTGAGGAGGACTGTTTAATGTGTCTTTCCTGTAGCTGTCTGACTTCTACAGCAACTTGAATCAACTATGTGGTGCCTTTCGGTCTAACTAAAAAGCCATCAGATGTATGGGAAAGGACCTGCTAATTCTGTCACCTATGGATTGCATTAGACCCCCTGCTGTGTATTAGGATTCGTTCGGCCACATCCCTCGCTGTGCACGGCCAGCTCCCTAACTTGCCACTACCTCCTCTGGGTGGGTGCCACAGCTTCTGGCTGTGGTAGTTGGTCCTGGGTCCCCCTGAAGTTGCAGAGGTTGTATCCCTGGTGAGTCAGCAGAAGGGTAATTCACTGTCATATGTGCCATCCTGTGTTCTTGCTGGAACTATACTATATGCTTCTAACTGTTGGTTATCCATTAAAGTCTTCCCAGAGCATTGTACCCTCAAAGGAGCACGGACATTTGGTGGTATGAGCCCTGGCTCTGTGCAGTCTTTAGGCTGTCTTAGCTATTTTTCTAGTTATGCTGCATAAGTCTATTCAAAAGGATGAGATTTTGTGTAGAAAGCTATGTGTCCCATCTTTTTCACATGCAGATTTCTTTGCTGCAAATAGATAGCAAAAAATGCAGGATGAAATCCAAATTGATAGGATTAATTTGCTCGTTCTAGTATGTAGTTTCAAGCTGGTAGTTTCAAGCTGCTCAATCGGTGATTTTTGAATTTAAGATTTTCCCCTGGTGGTAGCCTCAAACTGGTCAATCAGTGCTTTTTCATAATAAGATTTTTTTTTTTTCTATTAATGTGCTTGTGTCCCTACGTAATGCTTCTCTGGAAAAGAGACATGCAATTTAGTCTTCCTCCTAAAAGGAAAGGAAAACAAAGTGTCTCGTACCAGGAACCCAGCTCTTTTGAGGTAATTACTCTTTAGCAGTGCTGAGCAAAGAAAATTAGCTATTGACTGATCTCAATAGCAGAATTGAAAAAGTTAGTATGAAAGTAGCCTTAGTTGAAGTGGAGATCAGCTAGCAGATCAGAAGCAACTTCATGCTACCCGTGGCTTTCAAATTAATTTCTAAAGATGTATATACAGTACACCTAACTAGAGGCACTTAACCCTAACTAGAGATGTCGCAAACATAACATTTTCCATTCGCGAACCGCAATAGACTTCAATAGGAAGGCGAATTTGAAAACCCACAGGGACTCTTTCTGGCCACAATAGTGATGGAAAAGTTGCTTCACGGGGACTAACACCTGGACTGTGGCATGCCCGAGGGGGATCTATGGCAAAACTCCCATGGAAAATTCCGTAGTTGACCCAGAGTGTGGTAAGTTGAAATCGCAATGTGATTTATAGAACTTGAATTAATCGTATTGCGATTTCAACTTTCTGAAATCCGATAGTACATTCTAGCATGGAGTCGTTCCCATGGTGACGGAAGTCGGCAGACGTTCTAAGTTGAAATCGCAATGCCATTAATTCAAGTTCTATAAATCGCATTGCGATTTCAACTTAGAACTTCTGCCGACTTCCGTGCTCATGGAGCGTCCCCATCACCATGGGAACGACTCCATGCTAGAATGTACTGTCAGATTTGAGAAAGTTGTAATCGCAATGCGATTAATGCAGGTTATATTAATCACGTTGCGATTACAACTTAGAGCTGCTGGGTTCCTAATGGTTGTATTGCTAGAATATAACGAAGATTGAGAATATAGTGCTATATTAGTTATATTCGTCAATTCTAGCAATACAACCATTAGGAACTTAGCTCTAAGTTGCATTTGCAATGCGATTAATATAACCTGCATTATTCGCATTGCGATTACAACTTAGATCTGAGTTCCTAATGGTTGTATTGCTAGAATTGACAACGAATATAGCACTATATTCTCAATCTTCATTATATTCTATCAATATAACCATTAGAAACCCAGCTCTAAGTTGTAATCACAATGTGATTAATATAACCTGTATTAATCGCATTGTGATTACAAATTTGTGACACTGCAGCTTCAGAATTAATCTAAGATGGAAGCTGTCCTTGCTTTTCGATAGGCGGTGGGAGGGTCTGGGAGGGAGGGTATGCTGATTGGCTGGAATGTGTCTGCTGACTGTGAGGAACAGGGTCAAAGTTTGCTCAATGATGACGTATAGGAGGCGGACCGAACATCGCATATGTTCGCCCGCGACGGCGAACGCGAACATGCAATATTCGCCGGGAACTGTTCGCCGGCGAATAGTCCGGGACATCTCTACACCTAACTTGAATCTCATAATTGTTACAGGGTGATATCACATCACAGGAGCCATTGAAAGCCAAGTCAAGTAAAAGTTTTTGGGTATAGTTTATTTAACTTGCTAAGTGTTAAGATAATTCTGGCTACCTTGGTACATGATTGTATTGTTTTTGCAAAAATTCTGGTTGACAACATTAATGTATACTTCTACTTCTTTGAGTCAAAGAGTTAGCATTGGGTAAGTCAAAGCACAAGAAGCTCATAAATCTGGAAGACTCCTGAGCTTGTGCATATCACTGAGAGGACTCCTGGCTCAGACAGAACTCTGCTTATACCGCACCTGAGACGTGAAGACTTCACCAAAATAACAGGGAAGTGGCAAGAAGTGATTTGAAAGTATCTGTCACCACTTTATGCTGCACTCAGAAAGGAAAACATAAACCATATGAAATATTCCAAACAAAAAAATACTTCTACAGGTATATGTAGCATAGAGTGAAATCAGTGAAATCAGTTAGTATGTGTCTGCATTGTCTGCATCTTGCTCATTATTGCTACACCAAGAGACACTGCTAATCTATATTGCTGCTTAATGTCAGCGGGAGACTTCAGATCTTAAAGGTTGCTAGATTTATGACCACATTTACTAATTAAACAATGAGGTTGAGTCTTTGAAACCCCATTGTGACAAATATATATTCTGCTGCAAAGATAAAATATTCATTGTCTGATACATTTATTTCTCATTAGTACTACCTTTAATATTTAGAAACTGAAGTCCAGCAGTGCAAGCAATGTGCTTTCACACTATTGTGTTCACAGGTTATGAATAGTACCAAATGTGGGGTAAACTGGATTATTTGGACACATGCAGAGCAATATTTTAATGTATTTTTAATAAATAGATATAATCACCTCTCAAGGCCTAATTGGTCTATTAAAATGCACTTATTGCCACAACTTAGAATACTATACAAATATATATAAAGTCAATCACATAAAAATAATAAAAATAAAGCAGACAGTCTTATCTAAGGGGTTGTCTCATCGCAGACAATGAGGGTATATATCGCTGGGACCCACACCTATATTGAGAATGCAGCCCTGAAAATGTTGGCGGGCACACTGTGCATGCACAGCTGCCCTCTATTAATTTTCTATGGGGCCACCGAAAATATCCGTCGGGCACATAGAAGTGAAATGGAGCGGTGGCTGGTCATGTGCAGTGCACTCCCATTTACTTCTATGGGGAGCGTGCTTGGTGGTGGCCGGACCAGAGACCTCCAGCCACCGTCTTGCGGGGCTCAGTTCCCGATATAGGTAAGGGTCCCAGCAGTGGGACCCGCATCTATAAGACAATGGGGGGAATTCCTAGTGATATGCCGCCATTGTCTGTGATGAGACAACCTCTTTAAAAGCACTTAACCCAAATATATCCCCTTCTTCACCCAGTCATTAGTATGAGTATCAGAGCATTATATGCTTCAATGCTCTCCCTTGCCCTGCATTGTATAGTGCAGGACAAGGGCTTTTCTCGTTTAAAAACTTACATTGCTAGGTGGAAGCCTCCACCTAGCAGAGACTTAGTACGTCTCAAGATCTGCTAAAAAAGCCCTTGCCCTCTGCGATTCAGCGCAGGGCAAGGGAGAGCATCAGAGCATGAAATGCTCCAATGCTCATCTCAGAGGGGCTACTTGGGTGAAGAAGGGCATACGTCAGGGTGCAGATCTGAACAGTACAACCCCTTTAGTGGTGGACTATGTCCCATTTATATTGCCCCATATATCACTTTTGTGGTTAATACTCACTGTGCCCCGCTCAGGTTTTTACTTCAGTTGTAGCTCACTGCAGAGCTTCTCCAGAATAGGTAAGTATATAACTGGGGATGTTGCTTGTCGAATCAATGCTGCGGGATACTTCTACAGTTGTATTCTCCTAATATACCAGCCCGCTGACCTCAGGGTTCCTGTATCGGCCGCCCAGCAACTTATGTTGCCTAGGACTCTCATTTTTATCTACGTTTACCACTTCTTAAAGGTTAGGCGCCTAGCATTTAATTGGTATCTGTATTATGCACTTCTTGCTTGATTTTTCACTGGAGTAAGATAATATACAGAGACTGGAAGTAAGCTAGACATGTTTTGGGGACCTGTCTACCTCCTCAGTAGCAATAGCAGTCTTTGTTAGACTGTCTGCTTTATTTTTATGTTTATTTTTATTGTTTTTATGTAATTGCTTTCCAAGCTCTCTAGGCACTGAGAACATTTTTTCACCACTCTGCCTACACAATGCTCCCTAGTCTTGGCGGTGAGCCACTATATACAATTTAGGTTTTTATTTTATTAATGAATTTATAGTAGAAATGAGCGAACCTATATTGATATAACCCACTCTAGTATCCTAGTAACCTGTTATCTCTTTTTTTATTCAGAATTTTTGCTTCTCCCTTCCCCAAGCTCTTAAACGCAATGACAGTAACAGTAAATGTTGTCTGAGTGACTGTGACATAGTGAAGGGTATAGTCTGGGAAAACAGGTAGTTTCCTCCCAGTGTGTGCTGCTGGGCTGATTTGCAGCCAGGTGGGGTCAAACACCGGACAGGATTTTAAGTGCCAGTCCGGGGTTTGACAGCACCTAGCTGTCCTTAAAAGACAGCTGGGCTCAGCAGAAAAGTGTGCTGGGATCTAAAGCTTGTGACGTGGTGGAGGGCTGAGACCCATGTTTAGGGGAAACAGGCCCCCTAAAAGCCTGCTATGGACTGCTGGAGATAGAACTGCCAACAAGGTGATTTTTGCTATGTGGACTTTCCATTCGGTGTGAACTAACACCAAGACTGTAAAGTGACGTTTTGTTTTTGCCTTATGTGTAAATAAACACGGAAGTTTGATTTAAGAACTGGTAATTTGCCTCTTTACTGCATCCGCATACCCTGTCTACCAGAGTGAATCCCCACTCAATTGATGGAGGAAGGAGGCACACGCAGAGAGGCTGGCGTAAAAGCCAAAATATTGTTGTTTTTGGGTATGACTGGATGTCCTGGATTAAACCAGCTAAATTCAAACCTGTGTCACGTGACAAAATGGAGGCTGTAATGAAAGCTCTCGTGGAGACTTACCAACACCAACAAGAAACAAAGCAGCTGCTTTTACAACACGTGATGGCTTTATAGACGGCAGGAGGGTCCCAGAGTGTCCAGGATGCCCGGAAAGCGGTCCGTGCGGCGATCCCCAAGATGACACCCTCAGATGACATTGAAACCTACATGGCAATGTATGAGAAGGTGGCCACAAGGGAGAATCTACCCCGAGATCAGTGGGCTGAGGTCGTCGCTCCGTTCCTGGCATCCGATTCCCAGCGGGTGTAATTCGACTTGCCGGATGATCAAGCGGCCGACTACAAGAAAGTCAAGAGTGAGATTCTGGCAAGACTGGGGGTGATTGTATTGGTCCAGGCCCAGCGGGTGCATCAGTGGAGGTTCAACCCAGCTGAGCTCGTGAGCCCCTAGTATTATAACTTACTTCACCTCTTGCAAAAGTGGCCACAGCCTGACATGCTGACCTCACTGCTATACTGGATTTTCTGTTAGCTGATATGTTTTGGAGGGCTTTGCCACCCCCTCTCCAGCACTGGATCGGCCAGTTGTCTCCTGGCAATGCCCTTGAGATGGTGGACCTGGTGGAATGCTATGAGGCTACTAGGAATCTAAAGGGGGTTCTTTCGGAAGGGGGCCAGTCAAACCCCAGAAATCTCAACCCCAAGCCCGGAGGTTTGAGCCGATAAAACTCACCCAGGATGTACCCACTGTGGACCTGGCTCCAATAGTCCGCTGGCAGTGTCAGGAGCCCGGCCATGTAAGGGCTGACTATCCCCATTGGGTTGAGCTCATGGACCATGGCTACCGTCAGTCTCTATATGCCAGGAAGCTGTGTGCAACAGGTACCCCAGAAACTCTACATCACTTGTGCCAGGTGGAAGTGGGAGACACTCCATCGGAGGCCCTGCTGGACTCAGGGAGTCAGGTGTCCCTAGTAGGGGCTCCCCGGGTACAGTCCACTGAGTATACTGGCCGGAAAGTCGGGGTCATGTGCATTCATGGGGACTTAAAAGACTATCCCGGACTTCTGCTTCCGGCATTGGTATGTGAGGCAGCAGGGACCTCGGCTCCTCACCGCCGCAAGAAATAACTCCCCTGCTCTGAAAACCTCCCACAAGATAGGGAGAATACTTGCAGCCTACAAAGCTCTAGCCCCTGTATGGAGTGCTACTTACTGAGGAGCGGGCAGAAAATCTCTTCTTCCAGAGCATGCAGGGACATGAGGCTCCCAAGATGGCGCTGACTCAGGAAGCGGCGGCGGCTCCTATAGTAGAAGAGGAGAGAGAAGCACAATCTCAGGTGCCTGTAGACACACAGGTAGACATGTTCGGCACGGCGGAGGGTACAGTGGACATTAAGACTCTGGCCATAGAAGTGGCCAAGCAATTAGCGCCTGACATCATTGACATCATGTCTAAATGATCTCCAGGAGGATGTGGCAAACCAGAGTAACAGGCTCACAGAAGTGGAGCAGAGAGTGGCTAATATGGAGGAGGAGACAATAGAGACCTCTGTGAAACTACAAGACATAATTCTGATGACTGACAGGCTGAAAGATAGAATTGAGGATCTAGAGAACATATCCAGGAGGAGCAATGTCAGAATGGTGGGGGTCTCGGAGTCTGTGCCTGTAAAAGAACTGAGCCAACTGTTTGAACATGAATGTTTGGTTTGCACTGTGACACTGTTGCCACACTTGCGGTTGCCTGCGGCAACGTGTTGCTGTGAGAGCATGCGGTGGCAAGGTCTCGGCCTTTTGGGTGATTGCCGTGACATGGTTGCCACGCATGCTGTTGCCGGTGGTAACGTGTGGCTTAGTTTGCTTGTGTGTGCACTTCTCTTTTAAGTGGCTTCCTTCCTCTGCCTGGTGTTGAAAGGGTTAACTCCCTTCCTAGTGTTTTGTGAACACTGGGTTGTGTGTTTGTGGGTGTGGCTGCTTGGGCTATTTAGTCTCTGCTGGAAGCCTGTAGCTGAGTGTTCCTCCAGGCTTGGTGTGTGCTGGTGGTTCACTGCTCCTGGCTTTACCATATTTCCAGTGAGGGCTACCCTTGTGGCTATAGATGTTCTATGTCATCCCGGTGTCTCCTTCCCTTCCTGTCCCTATTTGTATGGAGTGGGTTATGTTCAGGGTGTTTTTATGTCTAGCTTGGTGTTACATGTCTGGTGGTGTTTGGTGTTATGTTTACTAGACATTCCCTTGTCTCATGTTATTGCAGCTATGGTGTCCTGGGTTCCTGTGTGGTTTGTGGTGTGTGCTGTGTCCTTTAATTTTGGTGTGGACACTAGCACTTGTGCACTGGTTCCAGTCAGTGTGTCTGTGGCAGGTAAGTGTGTTATGGGTTTCGCTTACCTGCCATCTCCATATGCTGTATGTGTTCCCCTCTCCTTGCAGCCTGGCCTCAGATAGAGACTCCTTTTCCTCAAATACTGGGATGAACAGGTCGTCTCTTCCCTGCTCCTTGGTGAGGGATTACCAGGGTGACTTAGAGTCTCTAGGAATCCTGAGTATGAGTCATCCTACCATCGGGGTCCGCTCCACTCCCCACCGTAACAATGACCTACCGCAGGCCTTGCATCTGCTGGGTAGAAGAAAAGTAGAAAGAGCGCACAGAGTAGGCCCTCTAAGAGAAGTATCGCGGGTGCCACATCTGATGCAAATAACAGACCCAGGCAGGTTATCTGCAAATATATGGACTTTACTGATAAAGAAGAAATATTAAGAGCATATAGAATGACAAAGGAACTGCTGGTGGTCAGAGACGTAAAGGTTCTACTGTTTGCCGACTATTCCTCAGAAGTAACCAGAAAGCGCAGAGCATTTAGCAAATTGTGCTCCAAACGCCACAAAAATAGAGTTAAGTTTCAATTGGCGTACCCAGCAATACTCAGAATAAGACGTAGTGATGGTACGCTGAAGCAATTTGCGAACCCGAAAGAGGCGAAGGACTTTCTGCTATCCTCAGGAGAGGGGAGAGAAAACCTAGAACGGCGGGAAGGTTCATCTGCCTCAAAAAGACGTCAAGCATGGCAGAAAGTGTCTCCACACCATGCAAAGACGACTAGTGCAGGGGCGGGTAGGCTGCTGATGGAGGTAAGTATTTATTTTTTTATTTTCTTCTTTGCGGGGGGCTGGCACTATGGGGGGAGATCTGGCACTATGGGGGGGGGGAGATCTGGCACTATGGGGGGGAGATCTGGCACTATGGGGGGAGATCTGGCACTATGGGGGGGATCTGGCACTATGGGGGGTACATCTGGCACTATGGGGGGTACTATAGGGGGAGCTGGCACTATGGGGGGCACTATAGGGGGAGCTGGCACTATGGGGGGACTATAGGGGGAGCTGGCACTATGGGGGGACTATAGGGGGAGCTGGCACTATGGGGGGGACTATAGGGGGAGCTGGCACTATGGGGGGACTATAGGGGGGCTGGCACTATTAGGAGAGCTGACACTATGGGGGGGCTGGCACTATAAGGGGGCTGGCACTATGGGGGGGAGCTGGCACTATAGAGGGGCTGGCACTATGGGGGGGAGCTGGCACTATAGAGGGGCTGGCACTATGGGGGGAGGGCTGGCACTATGGGGGAGGGCTGGCAGTATTGGGGGAGCTGGCAGTATTGGAGGAGCTGGCACTATTGGAGGAGCTGGCACTATGGGGGCATTTCTTACTGGCACATTATGGGGGGGGCACCATGGGGGAGAGGAGCACTATGGGGGTAACTGGGGGCTCTAAAGGGGCTTTTTTTTAATTATTGGCACATTCTGGGGGGCACTATAGGGGAGAGCAGCACTATGGGGCATCTGGTGCTACTATAGGGGCATTATTTGGGGGGCACTATGGGGAAGTGGGGGCTCTAAAGGGGCCTTTTGCATTGGAACATTATGGGGGGCACTATGGCATTTGGTGGCACTAAGGGGGCATTTTTCACTGGCACATTATGGAAGGCACTATAGGGGAGAGCGGCACTATGGGGGCACTAATGGAGCACTATTGGGGCATATGGTGGCACTAAGAAGGGGCATTTTTTTACTGGTACATTGTGGGGGAGAGGAGCACTATAGGGGCATCTGCTGGGGGCACTAAGGGGCATTTTTTTGCTGGCATATTATGGGGACACTATGGGGAAGGGGGAGAGGAGCAGTATGAGGGCATTTACTGGGGCACTATATAGGGGACATTAGCTCAACTGTACTGTCATATTATACGGAAAATTAGTACTACTAGGGGGTATTATGGGGAGCTTTACTACTACTAGGGGCTATGAAGAACATGATTACTAGGGCACTATAAGGGCATTATTACTACTAAGTGTGCTCTGGCAGAGAATTATTTCTATTGGTGGGATTTTGGGGAGCACTGTTACTTTGGGGGCACCCTGGCATAGTATCAGCTTAGCACAATTATTTTTGGGGGACATTATCTTTATACTATTAGTGTCTGGGCGCAGTTATTTTTTAGAGCACTGTGTGCCAATAATTGTTTAAGGGGGCACTATCTGTGTTTCTGCAGTATAGTATTGGGGGCATAGCGGGTACAGTATTGGGGGCACTATCTGTGTGGTAGTAGTATTTCCAGGGGGACTGTTTCTGCAGTATAGTATTGGGGGTGGCAGGAAACTAATGTCTGTTTATCAATCTCTGCAGAGAAGGGAGATGGCAGAAAAATCATCATGGCGGTCTGGTCTGAATGGAGAAGATGAGGAAAGAGAACGTTTACAACAAAGGTGACATCACGGATGTAAGAGGTATGTGGCGCTATGTAGGAGAGGAGATGCTCCGGCTCCTCCTCCTGCCAT
The DNA here is from genome assembly GCF_014858855.1 of Bufo gargarizans. Classification (NCBI taxonomy): domain Eukaryota; kingdom Metazoa; phylum Chordata; class Amphibia; order Anura; family Bufonidae; genus Bufo; species Bufo gargarizans. The sequence goes on along the minus strand of NC_058080.1, from coordinate 408,407,240 downwards.
TTGCAGAAGGAGGATTCAGAACTGGGTGAGGATGACGAAAGGGGGCAGCAGGCCACGGGCGGGTGGCAGATGGTGGGGGGAACCACAGGCCTTGAGCAGGATCAGGGTAGGGAGGAGAGTGGCGGAGCTTCCTGGCTGTAGCTTGTTATATAAGCAGGCAGTGCAGCCAGGACGGCCTCCCCTCTCTGTATGATGTGTAGAGACAGGCCTCAACTATAGAATGTCAGCTGTACAGTGTGTGTTGGGAGTGGCCTATTATATGTAGGAGGGGCTTTTAATGATGGGCGGGGCTAAACATGGGCCACTTGACTAGATTTGCCCCCCAGGACTAAGGCTGCCAGTCCTCCCCTGGACTAGTGGATCCCCTAACATACAACGTTCTCAGGCTGGGAACCGTCTCAGAGAAATTTTGTGATATGGACGACACCTAGATTTGGGACACATTCTATAGGTTGTCTGCAACGCCAACTGGAGAAGATCATTATTAACGGCGGTAATGGTGGTGAGGGCTAGGTGAGATTACCAGAAAAAAGGAGGTCTAAAAGAGAATTGAGCATTGATTGTTGAATTTTGCACTGTTTCTTAAATTGTAGTTTTACCCGTTATACTAGTTACATTTCCGGGGATGTCGACTCAGTTTCCTGTAATTGTGAGTAGGGTTGGGAGGTGTTTGGCTGGGAGACACTTCTCCGCTGTGGTGTTTTTTAGGAACCCTTATAGCTTGGCTATATACGGGGGGATGGATCTTCATGCAGCAATGTAGTATGAGAATTGTCTCATGGAACGTCAAGGGGTTGAGCTCCCAAACAAGCGTATTAAAATCTTACGTCATCTTAAAAGACTGAAAACAGACATAGCATTGCTGCAGGAGACCCATCTCATAAAGACAGATTTTCACAGAATGGAGAAGCTGTGGGTGGGAAAGGTCTTAGGATCGGAGGCGGTTGAAAGAAAAGCAGGTGTTTTGAACTTGATAGGGCGACATCTCTCCCATCTTATCCACAAGGTGGAGATAGATACAGTAGGCCGGATGGTACACGTGCATATTACAGGGCCCTTTGGTGATTATATCTATAATGTATATGCCCCAAATTCTGGCCAGGAAAAATTTATAAACGCCTTGTGTAAAACAATATTACAGAACTCCTGCTCAAATTTAATAGTGGGAGGTGACTTCAACAAGGTCATGCACTGGCAGTAAGACAGGCAGAAAGACAAGTCCAAGGGAAAACAAGAGGTGTTGGCGGGGTTTGCTCCCCTACTGTCGTTTAAAGATAGTTGGAGACTGTATCACCCACAAGATAGAGAATATACCCACTATTCTCATGCTCACGATAATTGGTCCGAAATAGATTATTGCTTCCTATCCAGTAACATTCTTCAAAAGGTTGTAGATGTCAGTATTAAAGACATGGTTATAGCTGACCACTCTCCCGTGTCCTTGGAGTTAGTGGACCAGAACCCCAGGAGCAGGGATTATGTGTGGAGATTCCCAAACTTTATACTGCGTGATGAAAACTTCATAAAAATAATGCAGGGGTGGTGGATGGAGTTTGTGGGAGACAACGCAGAACACATCCACTCTCCTTTGTTATTCTGGGAGACAGCTAAGACTGTGCTGATAACCTATGTCTCTGCCATTAAAAAACTTGCTAGGGAAAAGTACGAAAAAGCATGTGACGCCTTGAGAAAGGCATATGTACATTTAATCTCGGTCCGGACTCGGGAAGCCAAAGAAAAATGGGTTTTAGCCTATGGGAGACTTTGACATGTGGGCATCTAAACAGGAGGATATAAAGAAAACCCAGTATGACATAGAGTTTTATAAATACGGGAATAAATCCGGAAAGTTATTAGCTTCCCTAGCCAAAGGTAAACGGAAAATGGCACATGTGCACAGCTTGCTTGGGAGGGATGGTAAAAAGGAAGATGGGCCAAAGAAGATTATAGAAATGTTTAGTGATCAAGTCGCCAACTTCTACAGGAGTGAGGGGGTGGTGGGAGGCAGAAAATTGTTCCTAGAGACCCTGTCATTATCTAGATCAGGCATGCTCAACCTGCGGCCCTCCAGCTGTGGCAAAACTACAACTCCCAGCATCCTCGGACAGCCTACAGCTATCAACCTACAGCAGGGCATGCTGGGAGTCGTAGTTTTACAACAGCTGGAGGGCCGCAGGTTGAGCATCCCTGATCTAGATTAACTGGTGAACAAAGGGACTCCCTTAATGCCCCGATAACGGCCCAGGAAGTGCAAGACACCATAAAATCTTTTCCCTCTGGGAAGGCCCCAGGACCCGATGGGTACAACGCTGATTTTTATAAAGCCTTGTGTACGCAGATAGCGCCGACGCTCACCACTTTGTATGCCTCTGTAGCTGCATGGAACAACATACCGGAGCATATGAACACAGCTTATTTCACACTGATACATAAGGAGGGGAGGCCCCCGGATAGCCCTTCGTCTTAACGACTGATCTCTCTGATCAACCAGGATTTGAAAATACTATCTAAAGTCCTGGTGAACAGACTGGCCAACATACTACCTTTGCTTATATCTCCCAAACAGGTTGGCTTTGTTAAGGGAAGGTCTGCTGTCACCAATATTAGGAAAGTTCTGCTGGCCTTATCGGTGGCAAAGACGGAGAGATATTTTGGTCGAAATCCTGCCATAGTAACATTGGATGCCAAGAAGGCTTTTGACAGCCTAAATTAGAGCTGGCTGAACTTGGTCTTAGATGGAATGGGTTTCACAGGCCTTTTCAGAACAGTGCTAGAAAATATTTACCAAACCCTAAAGCAAGGATATACAGTGCAGGCTATATATCCAGTCCATTCAGTCTTCAAAGGGGGCCCGACAGGGCTGCCCACTGTCCCCCCTGCTATTTGATCTGGCTATCGAGCCATTGGCGGTATATTTGGACACGCAAGGAGTGTTTGAGGGGTTGGAAGTAGGTAAGAAAAGGCTGCAAGTAGCACTTTTCGCAGACGATATAGTGTTATTTATGGCAGACCCTATTGGGGAACTACATACAGTAACGCAAAGGTGCTGCGACTGGTAGTCAAACAACATCCATCACAGGTATGCCAATAGCGAAATCTAATATAAAATATCTTAGAATACGTATAGGCACCTTGGAGTCCATCTATCGGCTGAACTATGCCCCGCTGATAGACAAAATAATGAAAGAACTGAAACAATGGCACGACTTACCATTGTCGCTGATGGGAAGGAATAATTTATTAAAAATGATGTCCATGTCTAAGCTGCTCTACCCCTTACAAACAATTCCTTTACTATTAAAACACCAGTATGTGCAGAAACTTAATAAAGCCTATACTACATTCCTGTGGCACGGTAAACACCCAGAATCTCATTATGTAAATTGATGGCTGCTAAAGAAAGATGTGGCATTGCCTTCCCGGACATCAGGGGGTACAAGCTCGCTTGTATGGCGAGGCACATTGCTGACTGGATCAATGGGACGAGTCATTACTCGGCGCCATCCTTGGAAAGGGAGTTTTGTGCCCCCTGGTCGCTGGTATCGTTGTTCCATTCAAGACTATCTACAATTTCCTCTTGGATAAAACAATCCATCATAATAAAAGATACCATAGCGGCCTGGAGGATTTTGCGTAAGCGATATTGGCTCTCTTTTTGGGTGTCGAAACACTTACCGTTATGGAATAACCCGGAGTTTAAATTGGGACAGGCAAATAGCCTTATCTTAGAATGGAGAACGAAGGGTATACTCTTAGTGAAGCATCTTTTACATGATCAAGAGCCTAGATGGCTTACGGAGGAGCTGATAGCCAAATTTTCCTTGAGACCCTTTCAGACTATACAATATGCCCAAGTTAGGAAGGCTATTATGTCGAATTTGGTGATTGTCCACAAATAAATTAGCTGAAACACTCTAGATAAAATATTGGATCTGGGGGGCGGGGGACTCTCTGTCTCGCAATTGTACTCCAGATTAAAAGAGGCAGATTCCCAAACAGACAGGATAGCTGGGTGCAAAAAATGGGAAGAACAACTGGGAATTGAAAATGGATCTCAAATGATGTGCCAAGGCTGGATGAGAGTCAGGAAGCATATCATAAATGAGGTTTGGAGGGACACGCAACTAAGAATAATACATAGGGCTATATTTGGATTCAACATACCCCCTCACCCCGATAAGCCCGACAGACTGACAAAGTGTCCAAAGTGTGGACAGGGATATGCTGACTTATTCCATGGATTATGGGAGTGCTCGCATAGCAAAAACCTCTGGAGGGTGGTGGCAGAACTGGTCAAAAATATCTGGGGCCTGACAGTGTCGGTCAAGCAACAACTATTTTTGTTCCATTATGAGACTGAAGGTCAAATACACAGCCTCTTCCCATCTTCTTTCACTCAATTTGTTTAGTTGTGAAACAATGAAATTTGACTGTGAAATAATAGCAGTCACTTGCCTGCCCTTCACACGTGTGCGTTTCAGGGCCTGCCAGGGCACAGTGTCACACCAGTGCCACTCATATCTGGTGTAACAGTAGTGTTCATAAAAAAAAAAAGAAATTTGAGTATAATAGATTGAATAGCAGTTAGTTGTCTGCAAGCGTGTGTGTCAGGCCTACAGCGTCTACTCTGCCAACTTCTGCCAGTGCACAGTGCCATTCATATCTGGTGTCACAGTAGTGTTCATTTAAAAAAAATAGAAATTTGACTGTGAAATAATAGCAGTCACTTGCCTTCCCTTCACACGTGTGCGTTTCAGGGCCTGCCAGGGCACAGTGTGACACCAGTGCCACTCATATCTGGTGTAACAGTAGTGTTTATTAAAAAAAAACTAGAAATTTGACTGTAATAGATTGAATAGCAGTTAGTTGTCTGCAAGCGTGTGTGTCAGGCCTACAGCGTCTACTCTGCCAACTTCTGCCAGTGCACAGTGCCACTTATATCTGGTGTAACAGTAGTGTTCATTAAAAAAAAAATAATAATTTGACTGTGAAATAATAGCAGTCACTTGCCTGCCCTTCACACGTGTGCGTTTCAGGGCCTACCAGGGCACAGTGTCACACCAGTGCCACTTATATCTGGTGTAACAGTAGTGTTCATTTAAAAAATATAGAAATTTGACTGTGAAATAATAGCAGTTAGTTGCCTGCCCTTCACACGTGTGTGTTTCAGGGCCTGCCAGGGCACAGTGTCACCCCAGTGCTACTTATATCTGGTGTAACAGTAGTGTACATTTAAAAAAAAAATAGAAATTTGACTGTAATAAATTGAATAGCAGTTAGTTGTCTTCAAGCGTGTGTGTCAGGCCTACTGCGTCTACTCTGCCAACTTCTGCCAGTGCACAGTGCCACTCATATCTGGTGTAACAGTAGCTTGCACGCATAGTACCAATAATTGAAAAAAAAATGACAGGCAGAGGCAGGCCACCCCGCAGGGGCCGTCGTGGTCGTGGAGCTGTGATTCCCTTAGGCCCTAGAATATTGCCCAGTGTTCAGAGGCCACGTCCCCTTAACTCGAAAAGTTCTGAGGACATAGTTGACTGGCTAACACAGGACACTTAATCTTCTACAGCTTCCGCTAGGAACCTTGAGGCACCATCCTCCTCCAGCTTAGCTTCGGGCACCTCTCAAGTTACCACTCGCCCGCCTGCCGCCACCACCAACACTAGCACCTCAGCCGCTTCACTTGATCTGTCAGAGGAGTTATTTACACATCAGTTGGAAGAAATGAGTGATGCACAACCATTATTGCCAGAGGATGTAGATAACAGGGATATGTCTCAGTCAGGCAGCATTTAACAGATGGACGTACGGTGTGATAATGATGATGTTGTACCCGCTGCTGCTTCCTTTGCTGAGTTGTCAGATACAAGTGAAGCGGTTGATGATGACGATGTGTCTGTGGATGTCACGTGGGTGCCCGCTAGAAGAGAAGAAGAACAGGGGGAAAGTTCAGATGGAGAGACAGAGAGGAGGAGGAGACGAGTTGCAAGCAGGGGGAGGTCATCGCAAGGAGCTAGTGGCACAGTCATACAGCATGCATCGGCACCCGGGGGTCAGCCATACAGCACGCCAATCAACGCATGCTGTTGCCACCACCAGAATGCCGTCATTGTAGATCTCAGCAGTGTGGCTTTTTTTTTTGTGTGTCTGCCTCTGACAAAAGTGATGCCATTTGCAACCTGTGCCAAAAGAAACTGAGTCGTGGGAAGTCCAACACCCACCTAGGTACAACTGCTTTGCGAAGGCACATGATCGCACATCACAAACGCCTATGGGATCAATACATGAGTACAAGCAGCACACAAACTCAAAGCCGCCATCCTCCTCCTGGTCCAGCATCTTCAGCCACGTCAACCTTGCCCCCTCTCAACCACCCGCCACTCCATCTCTCTCGCCTTGAGCAGTTCCTGCTCATCTGCCCACAGTCAGGTGTCTGTCAAGGACATGTTTAAGCTTTAGAAGTCTATGTCACAAAGTCACCCCCTTGCCCGGCGTCTGACAGCTGGCTTGTCGGTAATTCTTAGGGCTGTTTCACACGAGTGGATGCCGAGCGTGACATCTGCTGCGTGAAAGAGTGCTAAGACCCGATGCGGAAAGCAGAAGCACGAAGAATTAACATGATTCATAAATGCTCCGTGCCTCTCTGTGATCTCTTTACTACGAAATCACAGTGACAACTTTATCTCACTGTGATTTCATAGTAAAGAGATCACAGAGAGGCACTGAGCATTATGAATCATGTTAATGCTCCGTGCTTCTGCTGTCTGCATCAGGTCTTGGCACTCTTTCACGCAGCTGATGTCACGCTCGGCATTCGCTCGTGTGAAACAGCCCTTAGCCCGCCAGCTTTTACCATACAAGCTGGTGGAGTCTGAGGTCTTCAAAAAATTTGTAGCTATTGGGACACCGCAGTGGAAGGTACCCGGCCGAAATTTCTTTGCACAAAAGGCAATCCCCAACCTGTACTCGATTGTGCAAAAGGAAGTAATGGCATGTTTGGCACACAGTGTTGGGGCAAGGGTCCATCTGACCACTGATACCTGGTCTGCAAAGCACGGTCGGGGCAGGTATATCACCTACACAGCGCATTGGGTAAACCTGCTGACGGCTGCCAAGCATGGAATGCGTGGCTCTGCAGAGGAGTTGGTGACACCGCCTTGACTTGCAGGCAGGCCTGCTGCCACCTCCTCTACTCCTCCTACTCCAGCCTCTTCCATAACCTCCTCGGCTAAGTACTCTTCTGCTGCTGCATCTTGCTCCACATCAACGGCACCCCCCAAGCTCCCCAGGGGCTATTCCACATCCCGGATTCGGCAGTGTCACGCCGTCTTGGGGTTGACTTGCCTGAAAGCAGAGAGTCACACCGGACCAGCACTCCTGTCCGCCCTGATCGCACAGGTGGATCAGTGACTGACTCCGCACCAACTGGAGATCGGCAAAGTGGTGTGTGACAACGGAAGCAATTTGTTGGCAGCATTTAATTTGGGCAAGTTGACACATGTGCCGTGCCAGTGAGGCGCTTGATTTGCGACAGCCCGACACGTTGAAATTCAACACTCCTAATGTTCGACCGCCTGCTCCAACAATAAAAAGCCGTCAACGAGTATTTGTATGACCGGGGTGCTAGGACAGCCTCCGCGGAGCTGGGAATTTTTTTGCCTTGTTACTGGACGCTCATGCGCAATGCCTGTAGGCTCATGCGCCCTTTTGAGGAGGTGACAAACCTAGTCAGTCGCACCGAAAACACCATCAGCGACATCATACCATTTGTTTTCTTCCTGGAGCGTGCCCTGCGAAGAGTGCTTGATCAGGCCGTAGATGAGCGTGAAGAGGAAGAGTTGTGGTCACCATCACCACCACCAGAAACAGCCTTATCAGCATTGCTTGCTGGACCTGCGGCAACGCCGGAAGAGGAGTGTGAGGAAGAGGAGTCAGAGGAGGAATTTGGCTTTGAAGAGGAGGAGGACGAGCAACCACAACAGGCCTCCCATGGTGCTCGTTGTCACCTATCTGGTACCCATGGTGTTGTACGTGGCTGGGGGGAAGAACATACCTTCAGTGACATCACTGAGGACGAGGAACGGGACATGAGTAGCTCGGCATCCAACCTTGTGCAAATGGGGTGTTTCATACTGTCGTGCATGTTGAGGGACCCTCGTATAAAAAGGCTGAAGGAGAACGACCTGTACTGGGTGTCCACGCTACTAGACCCCCGGTATAAGCAAAAAGTGCCTGAAATGTTACAGAATTACCGGAAGTCGGAAAGGATGCAGCAGTTCCAAAATAAATTAAAAAGTATGCTTTACACAGCATATAAGGGTGATGTCACAGCACAACGGGAATCTAACAGGGGAAGAGGTGAAAGTAATCCTCCTCCTGCCACGACCACGCCGGCAAGCACAGGACGCTTTACAGACGTGTTGTTGATGGAGGACATGCAGAGCGTTTTAAGTCCTGCGCATCGCCACAGCCCTTCGGGGTCCACCCTCAGAGAACGACTCAACCGACAGGTAGCAGACTACCTCGCCTTAACTGCAGATATCGACACTCTGAGGAGCGATGAACCCCTTGACTACTGGGTGTGCAGGCTTGACCTGTGGCCTGAGCTATCCCAATTTGCTATAGAACTTCTGGCCTGCCCCGCTTCAAGTGTCCTGTCAGAAAGGACCTTCAGTGCAGCAGGTATTGTCACTGAGAAGAGAAGTCGCCTAGGACAAAAAAGTCTAGATTACCTCACCTTTATTAAGATGAATGGCGGATGGATCCCGAAGGGACTGACAGTGGGCAATACATTCGACTAAATAAGGCCTGGTGATGAGATGATCTACCGGGGGCTAAAAATGGTCCACATGCTGCTGTATTTTATCTCTGAATGCCGGAGGACTTGCGTGACTTATCTGCCACCAACTAGGGTTCAAGCAGCAATGTTTTAGGGCACTTTCTGCCTGGGAAACAAACATCAATTTTTCTGGCCGCTGCTACAGCAGCGACTGCAACAATACCTATTTCAGGCATGTGTACATGCCTAATTTTTCTGGCCTCTGGTGCTGCACTGTGGCTTCAAAAACCAAACAAAAAAAAGGCACATACATGTGTCAATTCCCCTTCGTGATCATTACCTTGTTGTGGTGAAGGGGCTTGCGTATCACAATGAAGCGACCACCTCTATGAGTGTGTTGGCAATGGCAATGTTGGCACACCCCAGATGATAAGGTCGTTGCTTCATTGTGAACAGACCAAAAGCGATCAGCTGGATAATTTTGCATAGAAAAAAACATACATTTTCTTTGTGATCATCTAAGGTGATCATTAAAGCCTACTAGGCCAACAATGGGCCCACACTGCAGAATCATTGTTTTCTGGGTCACTTAACTGTCACTGAACTACCTCAGCACGACCATAGGCTTTAAAAAACCGCCATCGCCTGCAATCTTCCAAACGTGCGCACGAGCACAGTCATCACTACACCAAGATTGACGCATAGAGGAATAAAATTTATGTCATGAGTGTGTCAACTATTGACAACTCTTTGCGGTTGTCTAAAATCTATTCCATACACGTCCCCTGATAGGGGACGTAACAGGGATTAAACTGATAGGAATAGTACTACTTAACACACCTTATAATAATAATAATAATACTAGTGAACGTAACAGGGATTAAACTGATTAAAGCATCTTTTTCCATCTCCCGGTTCCTAAAATCAATGCCATATACACGTCCCCTGATAGGGGACGTAACAGGGATTAAACTGATAGGAATAGTACTACTTAACACACCACTCCTATCTGGTGGCACATTCGATTGCACGCGCAGTGCCCCAAATTGGAAGTAGGAGGACCAACCAAGCATCTTTTTCCATCTCCCGGTTCCTAAAATCGATTCCATATACTTGTCGCCTGATAGGGGACGTAACAGGGATTAAACTGATAGGAATAGTACTACTTGACACACCACTCCTATCTGGTGGCACAGTATATTGCACGCGCAGTGCACCAAATTGGAAGTAGAAGGACTAACCAAGCATCTTTTTCCATCTCCCGGTTACTAAAATCTTTTCCATACACGTCCCTTGATAGGGCAAGTAACAGGGATTAAACTGATAGGTATAGTACTACTTAACACACCTTATAATAACGCAGAGAGAGGCAACGCAGAGAGAGGAGTCTGAAGAAGAGGAGTCAGAGGAGGAAGGTGGCTTTGAGGAGGTGAAAGACCAAAAACAGCAGGCGTCCCAGGGGGCTTGTTGTCACCTTTCGGGGACTCTTGGTGTTGTATGTGGCTGGGTGGAGGAAGAGACCTTCAATGACATCAGTGAGGACAAGGAAACGGGACATGGCTAGCTTGGTATCCAACCTTGTGCAAATGGGGAGTTTGCGGTTGTGCAAATGGACTGTTTGAGGTTGTTTGCGGTGCGTTAAACAGGGAGTTTGGTCTGTCACTGTGAAGCGGGCGTAACCGTTACACTACCTGATCGATACAACATCATACCTGAGGTTTTAAAGCACGTTATTCCAAACAATTTAGGAATGTTAGGTGATTTATGCCCTTTATGGATTAAAACCCGACTCTGCGTCAACTACGTACAAACCGGATTCCAAAAATGTTGGGACACTAAACAAATTGTGAATAAAAACTGAATGCAATGATGTGGAGATGGCAAATGTCAATATTTTATTTGTAATAGAACGTAGATGACAGATCAAACGTTTAATCCGAGTAAATGTATCATTTTAAAGGAAAAATACGTTGATTCAAATTTTCACGGTGTCAACAAATCCCCAAAAAGTTGGGACAAGTAGCAATAAGAGGCTGGAAAAAGTAAATTTGAGCATAACGAAGAGCTGGAAGACCAATTAACACTAATTAGGTTAATTGGCAACATGATTGGGTATAAAAAGAGCTTCTCAGAGTGGCAGTGTCTCTCAGAAGCCAAGATGGGTAGAGGATCACCAATTCCCATAATGTTGCGCAGAAAGATAGTGGAGCAATATCAGAAAGGTGTTACCCAGCGAAAAATTGCTAAGACTTTGCATCTATCATCATCAACTGTGCATAACATCATCCGAAAATTCAAAGAATCTGGAACAATCTCTGTGCGTAAGGGTCAAGGCCGTAAAACCATACTGGATGCCCGTGATCTCCGGGCCCTTAAACGACACTGCACCACAAACAGGAATGCTACTGTAAAGGAAATCACAGAATGGGCTCAGGAATACTTCCAGAAACCATTGTCTGTGAACACAATCCAGCGTGCCATCTGCCGTTGCCAGCTGAAACTCTACAGTGCAAAGAAGAAGCCATTTCTAAGCAAGATCCACAAGCTCAGGCGTTTTCACTGGGCCAGGGATAATTTAAAATGGAGTGTGGCAAAATGGAAGACTGTTCTGTGGTCAGACGAGTCACGATTCAAAGTTCTTTTTGGAAATCTGGGACGCCATGTTTTCCGGACCAAAGAGGACAAGGAGAACCCAAGTTGTTATCCACGCTCAGTTTAGAAACCTGCATCTCTGATGGTATGGGGTTGCATGAGTGCGTGTGGCATGGGCAGCTTGCATGTCTGGAAAGGCACCATCAATGCAGAAAAATATATTCAGGTTCTAGAACAACATATGCTTCCATCCAGACGTCATCTCTTTCAGGGAAGACCCTGCATTTTTCAACAAGATAATGCCAGACCACATTCTGCATCAATCACAACATCATGGCTGCGTAGGAGAAGGATCCGGGTACTGAAATGGCCAGTCTGCAGTCCAGATCTTTCACCTATACAGAACATTTGGCGCATCATAAAGAGGAAGGTGCAACAGAGAAGGCCCAAGACGATTGAACAGTTAGAGGCCTGTATTAGACAAGAATGGGAGAGCATTCCTATTTCTAAACTTGAGAAACTGGTCTCCTCGGTCCCCAGATGTCTGTTGAGTGTTGTAAGAAGAAGGGGAGATGCCACACAGTGGTGAAAATGGCCTTGTCCCAACTTTTTGGGGATTTGTTGACACCATGAAATTCAGATTCAACATATTTTTCCCTTAAAATGGTACATTTTCTCAGTTTACACTTTTGTTCCGTGATTTATGTTCTATTCTGAATAAAATATTAGAAGTTAGCACCTCCACATCATTGCATGCAGTTTTTATTCACGATTTGTATAGTGTCCCAACTTTTTTGGAATCCGGTTTGTAATTTTCCATGGGAGTTTTGCCATGGATCCCCCTCCGGCATGCCACAGTCCAGGTGTTAGTCCCATTGAAACAACTTTTCCATCACTATTGTGGCCAGAAAGAGTCCCTGTGGGTTTTAAAATTCGCCTGCCCAATAAGGTCAATAGCGGTTCGCCCGTTCGCAAACATTTGCGAAAATTTGCGTTCGCCATTCGCGAACTGAAAATGTTATGTTTGCGACATCTCTATGCAGTGATGGTTACAACCAGAGGTACCCACGCTACAGAATATTGTAGAGGAATTAAAGAAACGTTTCCTCTTGGAACGTATAGACACATTAAGAATAAAAGACAAAAAAACAAAGACTCTATTTAAAAAATAGAGGAAGTTTATTATCGCATACATGTCCGAAAATGAAATACAGACAGTTATGGGTCCATTCTCACTAACGGACTGGTATCTAACTGAACAACTGAAGGGTAAACTGGGTAAACTATTGCTGCGTCCACCGAATGTGTAAGGGTACCGCCTCGACACCCACTGCAGTATATGTTGAAGATAATGTTATACTCTATATTAACGTGGCATTCTTAGCAAATTACCTGAGTCAATTTGCAGTGTATTTTGAAATACCCTGGAAAAATTAAGAGTTTTTGTTATTCGCTGTATGTTTGTGTTCTTGTATTGTTTCGGTCTGCGCACCCCCCTGTATGTGAAAAAAGAACATGGAAAAAAGATGTTGAAATAAAGATTATAAAAAAAAAAAGACTATCCTACCGCCCTGGTGTTTCTAACCACAGGGGCTGACAGGTGGACTCACGAAGTGGCAGTTGCAACAAACTTACACTACAAACGTATAATCGGGAGAGACTTGACGGGTTTGCCTCCACTGTGGCCTGCTACGAAAGTGACTGTTACCATGAGACAGGGGTAACCCCAGCAGAGTTGCCTTGCTACGGGATGAGGCAAGAACCCTGGGAACCCGAGGCCGACGGGCCAGCGGAAGGGGTGACCGCTACTTTGGTAGAAGAGGGGGAGACAACCCCATTGAGTGTAATGGTGGGAGACAAGGAGGACTTGCCGCCAGGGCCTGAGCTGGCAGACCTCAATGTCTCTGGGGATAATTTTGGTACTGCACAACACTGGGACCCAACCCTATCCCGAGCCTGGGAAAATGTATTAATAGTAGATTGTGAACCACAACAAGCTGGTGCAGAGTCAGTATTCCCCCGTTTTGTGGTTCATCTGGATATGTTGTATCGGGTAAACCAGCTGCGGGTGAACCCATTAAACAGTTAGTGGTGCCCCAGGCTTATCACATACTTGTGTTAGAGTTAGCCCACCAACATGTTTTCGGGAGTCATTTGGGAAGGCAGAAAACACAGGACCGGATACTACAAAATTTTTTACTGGCCCAGTGTATTTAGGGAGGTGGATGAATTCAGTAAGTCTTGTCCGACCTGCCAGGCAATTAGCCCCCAACACCTTTTCCGCAGTCCCTTGGTACCTCTCCCGGTCATCAAGGTACTGTTTGAGCAAATTGCTATGGACCTCATAGGCCCAGTACCGAAGTCCGCTAGAGAACACCAACACATCTTGGTCGTCCTAGACTACGCCACTCTGTACCCGGAGGCAGTGCCACTGTGACATACATCGGCTAAACTTATAGCTAAGGAGCTAATGGAGATGTTCTCCCGAGTGGGGCTACCTAAAGAGGTCTGACTGACCAAGGGACCCCTTTTATGTCCAAGGTCATGAAAGAACTCTGTAAGTTGTTGCATATCAAACAGTTACGGATGTCCGTGTACCATCCGCAAACCGACAAGGGAAGTGGTTGCAACAGTAAAAATAGCCTCTCCTCTAAAATGACTCAGGAGGCCAGGGAGTTTGTTAATCGGAACACTGATGTGTTCTCGGACCTCCCTGGATGCACTTCTGCAATCCAGCATGACATTGTCACTGAGCCTCAGGCAAAAGTCCAGTTAAAGCCATACCGGGTACCCGAGGTTCGGCAACAATCCATCTCAGAGGAAGTGCAGCTAATGCAGCAGCTAGACGTCATAGAGCAGTTTAAAAGTGAGTGGGACAGTCCTTTAGTCTTAATACTCAAGCCAGACAGGACGTACACTTTTGTAACGATTTTCGTAAGTTGAAAGAGATATCTAAATTCGATGCATATCCCATGCCCCGGGTGAATAAGCTAATTGAGAAGTTAGGATAGGTACAGTATTTATCTTCTTTAGACCTCATTAAAGGGTACTGACAGGTGCCTTTAACGGAGGCTGCCAAAGAGGAAACTGCTTTCACCACGCCTGAGGGTCTGTATCAGTATAAGGTGTTACTCTTTGGTCTGCATGGCGCCCTCGTCACTTTTCAACATCTAATGGACATTGTGCTTCATCCACAATGGTGATATGCCTCGGCTTACCTGGATGATATTGTAATTCACAGTACTGACTGGGAAAGTCACCTGTCCAAAGTACAGGCAGTAGTGGACTCACTTCAGAAGGCTGGACTATCAGCTAGCCCAAAGAAATGTGTGATAGGGTTAGAGGAGACTAAATACCTAGGGTATGTCATTGGGCGCGGAGTAATCAAACCCCAAGTAAACAAAATAGAGGTTATACGGAATTGGCCCCGACCTGTCACCTCTAGGCATGTAAAGTCATTCCTGGGGATGGTGGGCAATTACATGAGGTTTGTCCCCACTTTGCTACGATAGCCGTCGCATTGACAGGGCTCTTGAAGGGACATAAGTCCGTGATGGTTCACTAGGATGATCGGGCGGAAGAGGCGATGATCCGTCGATCCGCTTTGAAGTCGGCCCTGTGTGGGTCCCTAGTTTTGGTGACGCCCGACTTCAAGCGTGAATTTATAGTACAGATGGATGCCTCCGAAGTAGGCGTTGAGGAGCATCCCGTTGTCTTCCTCAGCCGTAAGCTCACCCCAGCCATGACCAGGTACAGTATAGTGGAGAGAGAGTGCCTGGCTATCAAGTGGGCACTCGAGTCTCTCCGCTATTATTTGTTGGGGACAAAGTTACGCTTGGTGACCGACCACGCCCCTCTCAAGCGGATGAGCCAGGCCAAAGACAGAAATGCTCAGGACACCCGATGGTTCCTTTCCCTACAGAACTTTAAATTTACAGTGGAACACAGGGAAGGACGGTTACAGGGAAACGCGGATGCCCTGTCCCAAGTACATTGTCTAGATAGTGTTCACCCCCTCAGGGTTGAACAAAGGGGGGAGGGTACATGACATAGTGAAGGGTATGGTCTGGGAAAACAGGTAGTTTCCTCCCAGCGTGTGCTGCTGGGCTGATTTGCAGCCAGGTGGGGTCAAACACCGGACTGCATTTTAAGTGCCGGTCCAGGTTTTGACAGCACTTAGCTGTCCTTAAAAGACAGCTGGGCTCAGCAGCAAAGTGTGTGTGTGCTGGTATCTGAGGCTTGTGCTGTGCTGGAGGGCTGAGACCCGTGTTTAGGGGAAACAGGACCACTAAAAGCCTGCTATGGACTGCTAGAGATAGAACTGCCAACAAGTTGATTTTTGCTATGTGAACATTCTGTTGTTATGTTGCTTGTGGCAATGGGAGGGAGTGACTCTGCGGGGGACAGAGAGGGGCCTCCCTTTCAGAGACTCTGGCGGCAGGGTTCTGCTTGCCAAAGCTGCGGCAAGCTAAACTTGACACACGTGGTAGGAAAGAGAGGGAGTGGGAGCGATGCTGTGCAAGAAGCGGTCTACTTTCTCTGCCACATAAAATAAAAAATCAGGTATCGCTTTTTGGGAGAAATAATGCCAGCTAGGTATCTTCTAGTGAGGCTGAGTGCTCACCATCAGCTACCTAAAAGCAGAAGACTCTCCTAAATCATATGGCACCGACTGCATCACCAGCAACTTGGCCAGTTGAGAATTAAGCTTGAGCACCAGCAGATTGCTGCACATGTACAGTTGTTTCCTGTCCACGCATTCCTTTATCGATGGCTGACAATGAAGTGGAGGAGGAGTCTGAGCATTTGTAGAACTGAGGTGCCAATATTTGTGTTTGACTATTCTTGCACAGCTTGCACAAGGCAATACTTCTGTCTTCTGGCAGCATGGAGAAAACTGCCAGACTGGAGATACTCATGCAGAGCTAGAGGCAGCCGAGCTTGAAACTTTTTGGGCCCAATGCACCTACAGTGTCAGCGTCATCACCAGATCCCAAAGCACATATGGCCCTGGCTGTTCTTTAAAAGGTACGTCACCTCTGGTTTTTATTGCTGTCACTGCCACCACCCTCCTCCTCTGATCTTTCCTCCTCCTCACACAATCATAATCAGAGTCCTCACCTTCCCTGCCACTTGTCCCCTTCTCCTCCTCTGCATTTGCCCCTGCTGCCACTGTTGCTGCCCCACCACTAATACCGTGGCTATAGGTGCCACTATTACCCCTACAAACACAGATGTGCATTGAGTCTGCAGCCTCCTCCTGAACCTCTTCCGCAGGGGAGTCTAAATACTGACTGTTCTCACATAAATTGTCAACAGGAAGACTCTCTAGACTTACTGCCGTAGGGCGTGATGGGGTTTTCTTGCCACTTTTTTGGAAAAAAGGAAGGCGCCCCTCTAGATTGGGGCAGTGAAGATAGACAGGATTCCACTGAAAGCCTTCTCTTGGGCTGCAAGAAGGAACAGGAGAAATGCTGTTACCCCTGGCTCCAAGCACGGTGTCAGACTCAAAAGTCACCTCCACGTCACCCTGCTGCGACTGAGAGGAGGAGTGAGCCATCCAATGCACCATATCATCCTCTTTCTCCTCAAAGATAATATTGCATCTTTCTGAAGCCAGGGAGAACTGCCACCTACAAGTACTACTACTATTACTTCTGGCCGGATTGCTGATGCTGCTACTACCCACATTCTGGCTCTGGGAGGACAAGGCTTGTCCTTCCCTTTCCACAAACCCACTGAAGACACTGCTACTGACAATTGACTTTGAAAATAATGCAGTATCAGCACCACTAACAGATTTGAGCCTAATGTCTTTTGTGCATTCAAATATGCTAATTCAGAAAAAAGATTTCTCAAGTGTAAGGCCCCATGCACACGGCCGTGTTTCACAGCCGTGTGCGGGCCGTGGAACCGCGGCCTGGATCCCTCCTGAGAGCAGGAGCGCACGGCGTCACTGGTTGCTATGACGCCGTGCGCTCCCTGCTGCCGCCGCAATACAGTAATACACTGGTATGATCTATACCAGTGTATTACTGTACTGTGCCGGCAGCAGGGAGCGCACGGCGTCATAGCAACCAGTGACGCCGTGCGCTCCTGCTCTCAGGAGGGATCCAGGCCGCGGTTCCACGGCCCGCACACGGCTGTGAAACACGGCCGTGTGCATGGGGCCTAAAACACAAGTTATCAATCTACTATGAGTTTATTTTCCCTCCTCCCACACCATCACTTGAACTGTATGGAGATTTCAGGCTAGTATTTCACGAATTTTCACTCCGAGATTAAAAATTCTACCTTTGAGATTATAACATTTTAAAACACATGTTGCACACTTGTATTGCAATATTTAGCAAAACCAAAAACTTGACTGTCTGAAGATGCCATAACATGAATTTCGGTATCGTATTTAATGATTTTAAACGCTACCATCTGTATTGTGAAAGACACGTATACTACTATTTTTCTAATTCCCCACCCAAAAAGAAAGAACTGTCTGAAGATGCCCTGACACATATTTCGGACTAGTGTTTTATGTTTGTACTAGAGGTTTAAAACACTACCTTGATCTTTCTATATAGTAAGGCACACATATAAACCCACCCCAGAAAAATAAATAACCGTCTGGAGATGCCCTGACAGACGGATTTTAGACTAGTATTTCACATTTTAATTCCGATATTTAAAACACTAACCCCTATATTGTAAGACACACGTACATTGCTATTTTCACAAACTCAAAGAAGTTAACTGTCTGGAGATGCCTTGACACAGATCTCGGACCAGTATTTCCCGTTATCACTTAGAGATTTCAAACACTGCTCAGCGTTTTATAAGACACATGGTGCACACTTGTATTCTGCATTGCTATTTTTGGCAAAAAAACAAACATTCAACTGTCTGGAGATGCCCAGACACAGATTTCGGACTAGTATTTCATGATTTCACTTAGAGGTTTAAAACACTACCTTCTGTATTGTAAGACACAAGCAAAATGCTATTTTCCCAAACCTACAAAAAATAATAATAATAATACTTTGAACTGGGTAGAGATGCCTTGACACATATTTCGAACTTGTATTTCAAATTTTCAGTCAGAGATTTAAAGGGGTTGTCCCTCCATTTTCACCCAGGCAGTTCCCCTGACATGAGCATCAGAGCAGTTCATGCTCTGATGCTCTCCTTTGCCCTGCGCTAAATTGCGCAGGGTAAAGGCATTTTTAGAAGGCTCTCCATGGGGCTGACAGGAACCCCGATGACGTCACCGGCACTGATGGGTGGGATTTAGCTCTGTCCTAGCCCCTCAGAGACGGTGAAGTCACCGAACACACTGCCGGGCGGAAGTTACCGCCCGGCAGTGTGTTATTGAAAAGAAAAAAGCCTGTGCCCTGTGCGATTTAGCGCAGGGCACGGGAGTGCATCGGAGCATGAGATGCTCCGATGTTAGCCTCAAGTGGGCTGTCTGGGTGAAAATAAGGGTATGTCCGGGTTCAGCTCTGAACCTGGACAACCCGTTTAAAACGCTACCCACTCTATTGTAAGACACATATATATATATTGCTATTTTCACAAACCCCCCAACAAAAAATTTTTGGAACTGTCTGGAGATGCCTTGACACAGATTTCGAATTAGTATTTCACATTAACATTTCACTTAAATGCTACCGTCTGTATTATAAGACACAGATTTTGGACTAGTATTTGACATTTTTAGGCTCCATTCAGACGTCCATATGTGTTTTGAGGATCCACGGATTCGCCCATCCGCAAAACACGGACACCGGCAATGTGCTTTTCGCATTTTGCGGATCCGCACATTGCCAGAACTATATAGCAATTGCGGACAAGAATAGGACATGTTCTATATTTTTGCGGAACGGAAGTGCGGACCCGGAAGTGCAGATCCGCAATTCCGGATCCGAGCAGGACAAAGTCTGTCCCTATAGAAATTAATGGGTCCGCAATTCCGTCCCGCAAAATGCGGAACAGAATTGCGGACGTGTGAATGGGGCCTTATTCAGAGATGTAAAAAGCTTCCCTCTGTATTGTTATTGCTATATTTGGCAAAACAATAAATTAACATTGAACTGTCTGAAGATGTCTTGACACAGATTTTGGACTAGTATTTGACATTTTCATTCAGAGATGTAAAAAGCTTCCCTCTGTATTGTTAGACACAAGTATATTGTTATTTTCACAAACCCAATAAATAAATAAATAAATAAATTAACTGTTTGGAGATGCTCTGACACAGATTTCAGACTAGTATTTCATCTTTATTCTAAGATACACATATATTTTTGAACTGTCTGGAGATGCCCTGACACAGATTTTGGACTAGTAAAACACTACCCTCTGTATTGTAAGACACATGCAAATTGCTATTCCCCCCCCCCCAAAAAAAAAAAAAAGTCTGAAGATACCTTAACACAGATTTTGGACTAGTATGTCAAAGATTTATTTTGTTAAAATAGAAAAAAAAGAAATGTTCTTGCAGGTAGCTGCTTTTGAGGTTCTCTAGCAGCTGCAGCTGTGTTATAAGGCAGTAACAGCAGCTAGGAAGCACCAGCCACTTCTCACTCCTTGGCTGAAAGCTTTCCCTGCCTTTCACTATTCTACACAATTCTACACAATTCTTATTTTTTTTCTAGCCTTCCCTTCACTGTCCTTAACACTAGAATAGAAGCTTAATTGTGACTGTACACAGTCCCTAAGATAATGCTCTGTCAGACACTGCAAAGACTCATCCACCCTCATTCCCAGCACAACACAGAATTATGTTATTGTTCTGCAAGGGCATCTCCCTGCCTGCTGCAGCACTGATTGGCTCATTTAGACTGTCTTTTGGCAAGTGAACCAATCAGGTCAAGCCCTCCTCCCCCACTTCCTCTTAAGGTCATGTGAGCATCCTTCTTTCTCCCTTGTGCTTTTCCCCCTGACATGTGCAGAAAAATGGTGCTGAGCGCTGTCCGAAGCAAACTTGAAAATCTGCCAGATGAAATTTTGGGAATTTTGTAACTAACCTGATTTGTAACGAACTGATTCGCTCATCTCTAATTTATGTAAATTTGTATTTTTGAAAATATTAGCAGTATACAATAATGTTCCTTGTGAGATTAAAAGGGAACCTTTTCCCAGGAAAAGGTAGCGCAATTGCAATGTGCAAGCAGCATGTTAAAGAGCAGGAGTGCTTTGGCAGATTGATATAAATTGCAAAATTTAAAATTACACCTATTTTGAATGAAAAAAAAGCTTTTCAATGAAAAAAAAAATTCAAATAAAATCACAACCACATATTTGGTATCGTCACTTTGGTAATGATCCAAAAAGGAGTGTTATTTTTCAAAAGTACAAAAAAATATGTATTTCACATTAATCGTACTGACTAGGGATGAGCGGACCCATAGAAGTCAATGGGAACCCAAAGTTTGGTGCTGTAAAATGGCTGTAAAATAATAATAGAAAGGGATAGAGGGCTGCCAAATGGGAGTAAAAGAAGGACAATTGCCCTGCAAACAAATGCCAGAGAATATAAAAAAAATAAAAAAAAATAATCTTGAACAAGGAGGCGGAGGTCCAAGTGGAGCAGGAGGCGGTGGACGTGGCGGCGTAGGTGGAAGAGGAAGAGGAGGTAGCCAACACTGTTTTTTTTTTTGTCTGTCAATTCTGTGTGTGACCTATAGCCATTTTTTGAGGTGCGGCCGGTATACCTCTCTACTCTGCTCATATAACAAATAATAATCTTGAACCAGGAGGTGGAGGTCTGAGTGGAGGAGTAGGTGGATATGGCGGTGTAGGTGGTAGAGGCAGAGGACGCGGGGGAGGTAGCCAACACTGTTTTTGTGTTTTGATTTTTTATTTGAGGAGGCCCAGGGGCATTTCTAGGGTCTTAAAAGATCATTGGCATGAGCCCCATATATAATCTTCAAGCGTCAAGACTAGAGTTGAGCGAACACCTGGATGTTCGGGTTCGAGAAGTTCGGCCGAACATCCCGGAAATGTTCGGGTTCGGGATCCGAACCCGATCCGAACTTCGTCCCGAACCCGAACCCCATTGAAGTCAATGGGGACCCGAACTTTTCGGCACTAAAAAGGCTGTAAAACAGCCCAGGAAAGAGCTAGAGGGCTGCAAAAGGCAGCAACATGTAGGTAAATCCCCTGCAAACAAATGTGGATAGGGAAATGAATTAAAATAAAAATTAAATAAATAAAAATTAACCAAAATCAATTGGAGAGAGGTTCCATAGCAGAGAATCTGGCTTCCCGTCACCCACCACTGGAACAGTCCATTCTCAGATATTTAGGCCCCGGCACCCAGGCAGAGGAGAGAGGTCCCGTAACAGAGAATCTGTCTTCATGTCAGCAGAGAATTAGTCTGCATGTCATAGCAGAGAATGAGGCTTCACGTCAGCCACCACTGCAACAGTCCATTGGCATATATTTAGGCCCAGCACACACACAGGCAGAGGAGAGAGGTCCCGTAACAGAGAATCTGGCTTCATGTCAGCAGAGAATCAGTCTGCATGTCATAGCAGAGAATCAGGCTTCACGTCAGCCACCACTGCAACAGTCCATTGTCATAAATTTAGGCCCAGCACCCAGGCAGAGGAGAGAGGTCCCGTAACAGAGAATCTGGCTTCATGTCAGCAGAGAATCAGTCTTCATATCATAGCAGAGAATCAGGCTTCACGTCACCCACCACTGTAAGAGTCAATTTTCATAAATTTAGGCCCAGAACCCAGGCAGAGGAGAAAGGTCCCGTAACAGACAATCTGGCTTCATGTCAGCAGAGAATCAGTCTTCATATCATAGCAGAGAATCAGGCTTCACGTCACCCACCACTGTAAGAGTCAATTTTCATAAATTTAGGCCCAGAACCCAGGCAGAGGAGAAAGGTCCCGTAACAGACAATCTGGCTTCATGTCAGCAGAGAATCAGTCTTCATATCATAGCAGAGAATCAGGCTTCACGTCACCCACCACTGTAAGAGTCAATTTTCATAAATTTAGGCCCAGAACCCAGGCAGAGGAGAAAGGTCCCGTAACAGACAATCTGGCTTCATGTCAGCAGAGAATCAGTCTTCATATCATAGCAGAGAATCAGGCTTCACGTCACCCACCACTGTAAGAGTCAATTTTCATAAATTTAGGCCCAGAACCCAGGCAGAGGAGAAAGGTCCCGTAACAGACAATCTGGCTTCATGTCAGCAGAGAATCAGTCTTCATATCATAGCAGAGAATCAGGCTTCACGTCACCCACCACTGTAAGAGTCAATTTTCATAAATTTAGGCCCAGAACCCAGGCAGAGGAGAAAGGTCCCGTAACAGACAATCTGGCTTCATGTCAGCAGAGAATCAGTCTTCATATCATAGCAGAGAATCAGGCTTCACGTCACCCACCACTGTAAGAGTCAATTTTCATAAATTTAGGCCCAGAACCCAGGTAGAGGAGAAAGGTCCCGTAACAGACAATCTGGCTTCATGACAGCAGAGAATCAGTCTGCATGTCATAGCAGAGAATCAGGCTTCACGTCAGCCACCACTGCAACAGTCCATTGTCATAAATTTAGGCCCAGCACCCAGGCAGAGGAGAGAGGTCCCGTAACAGACAATCTGGCTTCATGTCAGCAGAGAATTAGTCTGCATGTCATAGCAGAGAATCAGGCTTCATGTCAGCCACCACTGCAACAGTCCATTGGCATATATTTAGGCCTAGCACACAGGCAGAGGAGAGGTTCATTCAACTTTGGGTAGCATCGCAATATAATGGTAAAATGAAAATAAAAATAGGATTGAATGAGGAAGTGCCCTGGAGTCCAATAATATATGGTTATGGGGAGGTAGTTAATGTCTAATCTGGACAAGGGACGGACAGGTCCTGTGGGATCCATGCCTGGTTCATTTTTATGAACGTCAGCTTGTCCACATTGGCTGTAGACAGGCGGCTGCGTTTGTCTGTAATGACGCCCCCTGCCGTGCTGAATACACGTTCAGACAAAACGCTGGCTGCCGGGCAGGCCAGCACCTCCAAGGCATAAAAGGCTAGCTCTGGCCACGTGGACAATTTAGAGACCCAGAAGTTGAATGGGGCCGAACCATCAGTCAGTACGTGGAGGGGTGTGCACACGTACTGTTCCACCATGTTAGTGAAATGTTGCCTCCTGCTAACACGTTGCGTATCAGGTGGTGGTGCAGTTAGCTGTGGCGTGTTGACAAAAGTTTTCCACATCTCTGCCATGCTAACCCTGCCCTCAGAGGAGCTGGCCGTGACACAGCTGCCTTGGCGACCTCTTGCTCCTCCTCTGCCTTGGCCTTGGGCTTCCACTTGTTCCCCTGTGACATTTGGGAATGCTCTCAGTAGCGCGTCTACCAACGTGCGCTTGTACTCGCGCATCTTCCTATCACGCTCCAGTGCAGGAAGTAAGGTGGGCACATTGTCTTTGTAGCGTGGATCCAGCAGGGTGGCAACCCAGTAGTCCGCACAGGTTAAAATGTGGGCAACTCTGCTGTCGTTGCGCAGGCACTGCAGCATGTAGTCGCTCATGTGTGCCAGGCTGCCCAGGGGTAAGGACAAGCTGTCCTCTGTGGGAGGCGTATCGTCATCGTCCTGCCTTTCCCCCCAGCCACGCACCAGTGATGGACCCGAGCTGCGTTGGGTGCCACCCCGCTGTGACCATGCTTCATCCTCATCCTCCTCCACCTCCTCCTCATCCTCGTCCTCCTCGTCCTCCAGTAGTGGGCCCTGGCTGGCCACATTTGTACCTGGCCTCTGCTGTTGCAAAAAACCTCCCTCTGAGTCACTTCGAAGAGACTGGCCTGAAAGTGCTAAAAATGACCCCTCTTCCTCATCCTCCTCCTCCTCCTCCTGGGCCACCTCCTGTTCCATCATCGCCCTAAGTGTTTTCTCAAGGAGACATAGAAGTGGTATTGTAACGCTGATAACGGTGTCATCGCCACTGGCCATGTTGGTGGAGTACTCGAAACAGCGCAACAGGGCACACAGGTCTCGCATGGAGGCCCAGTCATTGGTGGTGAAGTGGTGCTGTTCTGTAGTGCGACTGACCCGTGCGTGCTGCAGCTGAAACTCCACTATGGCCTGCTGCTGCTCGCACAGTCTGTCCAGCATGTGCAAGGTGGAGTTCCACCTGGTGGGCACGTCGCATATGAGGCGGTGAGCGGGAAGGCCGAAGTTACGCTGTAGCGCAGACAGGCGAGCAGCGGCAGGATGTGAACGCCGGAAGCGCGAACAGACGGCCCGCACTTTATGCAGCAGCTCTGACATGTCGGGGTAGTTGTGAATGAACTTCTGCACCACCAAATTCAGCACATGCGCCAAGCAAGGGATGTGCGTCAAATTGGCTAGTCCCAGAGCTGCAACGAGATTTCGCCCATTATCACACACCACCAGGCCGGGCTTGAGGCTCACCGGCAGCAACCACTCGTCGGTCTGTTGTTCAATACCCCGCCACAACTCCTGTGCGGTGTGGGGCCTGTCCCCCAAACATATGAGTTTCAGAATGGCCTGCTGACGTTTACCCCGGGCTGTGCTGAAGTTGGTGGTGAAGGTGTGTGGCTGACTGGATGAGCAGGTGGAAGAAGAGGAGGAGGAAGCCGAGAAGGAGGAGGTGGCAACAGGAGGCAAAGAATGTTGCCCTGCGATCCTTGGCGGCGGCAGGACGTGCGCCAAACAGCTCTCCGCCTGGGGCCCAGCTGCCACTACATTTACCCAGTGTGCAGTTAGGGAGATATAGCGTCCCTGGCCGTGCTTACTGGTCCACGTATCTGTGGTTAGGTGGACCTTGCTACAGATGGCGTTGCGCAGTGCACACTTGATTTTATCGGATACTTGGTTGTGCAGGGAAGGCACGGCTCTCTTGGAGAAGTAGTGCCGGCTGGGAACAACATACTGTGGGACAGCAAGCGACATGAGCTGTTTGAAGCTGTCTGTGTCCACCAGCCTAAATGACAGCATTTCATAGGCCAGTAGTTTAGAAATGCTGGCATTCAGGGCCAGGGATCGAGGGTGGCTAGGTGGGAATTTACGCTTTCTATCAAATGTTTGTGAGATGGAGAGCTGAACGCTGGCGTGTGACATGGTTGAGACGCTTGGTGACGGAGGTGGTGGTGGTGGTGTTGGTGGTACATCCCCTGTTTGCTGGGCGGCAGGTGCCAACGTTCCTCCAGAGGCGGAGGAAGAGGCCGAGGCGGCAGCAGCAGAATAGGCCGAGGCGGCAGCAGCAGAAGAGGTAGCAGGGGGAGCCTGAGTGACTTCCTTGGTTTTAAGGTGTTTACTCCACTGCAGTTCATGCTTTGCATGCAGGTGCCTGGTCATGCAGGTTGTGCTCAGGTTCAGAACGTTAATGCCTCGCTTCAGGCTCTGATGGCACAGCGTGCAAACCACTCGGGTCTTGTCGTCAGCACATTGTTTGAAGAAGTGCCATGCCAGGGAACTCCTTGAAGCTGCCTTTGGGGTGCTCGGTCCCAGATGGCGGCGGTCAGTAGCAGGCGGAGTCTCTTGGCGGCGGGTGTTCTGCTTTTGCCCACTGCTCCCTCTTTTGCTACGCTGTTGGCTCGGTCTCACCACTGCCTCTTCCTCCGAACTGTGAAAGTCAGTGGCACGACCTTCATTCCATGTGGGGTCTAGGACCTCATCGTCCCCTGCATCGTCTTCCACCCAGTCTTGATCCCTGACCTCCTGTTCAGTCTGCACACTGCAGAAAGACGCAGCAGTTGGCACCTGTGTTTCGTCATCATCAGAGACATGCTGAGGTGGTATTCCCATGTCCTCATCATCAGGAAACATAAGTGGTTGTGCGTCAGTGCATTCTATGTCTTTCACCGCTGGGGAAGGGCTAGGTGGATGCCCTTGGGAAACCCTGCCAGCGGAGTCTTCAAACAGCATAAGAGACTGCTGCATAACTTGAGGCTGAGACAGTTTCCCTGGTATGCATGGGGGTGATGTGACAGACTGATGGGGTTGGTTTTCAGGCGCCATCTGTGCGCTTTCTGCAGAAGACTGGGTGGGAGATAATGTGAACGTGCTGGATCCACTGTCGGCCACCCAATTGACTAATGCCTGTACCTGCTCAGGCCTTACCATCCTTAGAACGGCATTGGGCCCCACCATATATCGCTGTAAATTCTGGCGGCTACTGGGACCTGAGGTAGTTGGTACACTAGGACGTGTGGATGTGGCAGAACGGCCACGTCCTCTCCCAGCACCAGAGGGTCCACTAACACCACCACGACCATGTCCACGTCCGCGTCCCTTACTAGATGTTTTTCTCATTGTTATGGTTCACCACAACAACAAATATATTATTTGGCCCAATGTATTGTATTCAAATTCAGCGGGATATAAATTTGAGGCCTAGTATTTAGGCGCTGGGTGACCGGTATGGATTTAGTGACAGAATTAGACTTGGAAATGCACAGAAGCGTGTGTGTGAAGTTATTCTGAATGACCCTATGTGCACCTTCAATATTATATACCCTTTTAGGGATAGATTTCAAATAGCTCTGATATAGCAGAAACCACTAAATTATGAAATTGCTAAATTGGGAATTGTACTTCAACCCAGAACAAAAAATGTGCTTTGACGGACACTAAATATCTTGCCCAGCAACAACAGTACAGCGGTGGGTAACGAGAGATTTAGAGGGATTTAAATTTGAGGCCTAGTATTTAGGCGCTGGGTGACAGGTATGGGTTTAGTGACAGAATTAGACTTGAAATACACAGTAGCGGGTGTGTGTGAAGTTATTCTGAATGACCCAATGTGCACCTTCAATATTATATACCCTTTTAGGGATAGATTTCAAATAGCTCTGATATAGCAGAAACCACTAAATTATGAAATTGCTAAATTGGGAATTGTACTTCAACCCAGAACAAAAAATGTGCTTTGACGGACACTAAATATCTTGCCCAGCAACAACAGTACAGCGGTGGGTAACGAGAGATTTAGAGGGATTTAAATTTGAGGCCTAGTATTTAGGCGCTGGGTCACCGGTATGGATTTAGTGACAGAATTAGACTTGGAAATGCACAGAAGCGTGTGTGTGAAGTTATTCTGAATGACCCTATGTGCACCTTCAATATTATATACCCTTTTAGGGATAGATTTCAAATAGCTCTGATATAGCAGAAACCACTAAATTATGAAATTGCTAAATTGGGAATTGTACTTCAACCCAGAACAAAAAATGTGCTTTGACGGACACTAAATATCTTGCCCAGCAACAACAGTACAGCGGTGGGTAACGAGAGATTTAGAGGGATTTAAATTTGAGGCCTAGTATTTAGGCGCTGGGTCACCGGTATGGATTTAGTGACAGAATTAGACTTGGAAATGCACAGAAGCGTGTGTGTGAAGTTATTCTGAATGACCCTATGTGCACCTTCAATATTATATACCCTTTTAGGGATAGATTTCAAATAGCTCTGATATAGCAGAAACCACTAAATTATGAAATTGCTAAATTGGGAATTGTACTTCAACCCAGAACAAAAAATGTGCTTTGACGGACACTAAATATCTTGCCCAGCAACAACAGTACAGCGGTGGGTAACGAGAGATTTAGAGGGATTTAAATTTGAGGCCTAGTATTTAGGCGCTGGGTCACCGGTATGGATTTAGTGACAGAATTAGACTTGGAAATACACAGTAGCGGGTGTGTGTGAAGTTATTCTGAATGACCCTATGTGCACCTTCAATATTATATACCCTTTTAGGGATAGATTTCAAATAGCTCTGATATAGCAGAACCACTAAATTATGAAATTGCTAAATTGGGAATTGTACTTCAACCCAGAACAAAAAATGTGCTTTGACGGACACTAAATATCTTGCCCAGCAACAACAGTACAGCGGTGGGTAACGAGAGATTTAGAGGGATTTAAATTTGAGGCCTAGTATTTAGGCGCTGGGTCACCGGTATGGATTTAGTGACAGAATTAGACTTGGAAATGCACAGAAGCGTGTGTGTGAAGTTATTCTGAATGACCCTATGTGCACCTTCAATATTATATACCCTTTTAGGGATAGATTTCAAATAGCTCTGATATAGCAGAAACCACTAAATTATGAAATTGCTAAATTGGGAATTGTACTTCAACCCAGAACAAAAAATGTGCTTTGACGGACACTAAATATCTTGCCCAGCAACAACAGTACAGCGGTGGGTAACGAGAGATTTAGAGGGATTTAAATTTGAGGCCTAGTATTTAGGCGCTGGGTCACCGGTATGGATTTAGTGACAGAATTAGACTTGGAAATGCACAGAAGCGGTGTGTGTGAAGTTATTCTGAATGACCCTATGTGCACCTTCAATATTATATACCCTTTTAGGGATAGATTTCAAATAGCTCTGATATAGCAGAAACCACTAAATTATGAAATTGCTAAATTGGGAATTGTACTTCAACCCAGAACAAAAAATGTGCTTTGACGGACACTAAATATCTTGCCCAGCAACAACAGTACAGCGGTGGGTAACGAGAGATTTAGAGGGATTTAAATTTGAGGCCTAGTATTTAGGCGCTGGGTCACCGGTATGGATTTAGTGACAGAATTAGACTTGGAAATGCACAGAAGCGGTGTGTGTGAAGTTATTCTGAATGACCCTATGTGCACCTTCAATATTATATACCCTTTTAGGGATAGATTTCAAATAGCTCTGATATAGCAGAAACCACTAAATTATGAAATTGCTAAATTGGGAATTGTACTTCAACCCAGAACAAAAAATGTGCTTTGACGGACACTAAATATCTTGCCCAGCAACAACAGTACACCGGTGGGTAACGAGAGATTTAGAGGGAATTAAATTTGAGGCCTAGTATTTAGGCGCTGGGTCACCGGTATGGATTTAGTGACAGAATTAGACTTGGAAATACACAGTAGCGGGTGTGTGTGAAGTTATTCTGAATGACCCTATGTGCACCTTCAATATTATATACCCTTTTAGGGATAGATTTCAAATAGCTCTGATATAGCAGAAACCACTAAATTATGAAATTGCTAAATTGGGAATTGTACTTCAACCCAGAACAAAAAATGTGCTTTGACGGACACTAAATATCTTGCCCAGCAACAACAGTACAGCGGTGGGTAACGAGAGATTTAGAGGGAATTAAATTTGAGGCCTAGTATTTAGGCGCTGGGTGACAGGTAGGGATTTAGTGACAGAATTAGACTTGGAAATACACAGTAGCGGGTGTGTGTGAAGTTATTCTGAATGACCCTATGTGCACCTTCAATATTATATACCCTTTTTGGGATAGATTTCAAAGAGCTCTGATATAGCAGGAACCACTAAATTATGAAATTGCTAAATTGAGAATTGTATTTCAACCCAGAACAAGAAATGTGCTTGAACGGACACTAAATAACTCGCCCAGCTACAGCACTAGGGACAGATTTAGCTGGATATAAATTTGAGGCCTAGTATTTAGGCGCTGGGTGACCGGTATGGATTTAGTGACAGAATTAGACTGGGATATGGCCAAAAAATGAACAGACTATTGCTGGTTAAATGCACTTGGTGTGACAGCTTCACCCTGATGTAGGCTTTAGCCAAAAAACAACCACACCATTGAGGGTTAAATGCACTTGGTGACAGGCGCAGCTTGCCCCTGATTTTGTATATGGCCAAAAAATGAACAGACTATTGCTGGTTAAATGCACTTGGTGTGACAGCTTCACCCTGATGTAGGCTTTAGCCAAAAAACAACCACACCATTGAGGGTTAAATGCACTTGGTGACAGGCGCAGCTTGCCCCTGATTTTGTATATGGCCAAAAAATGAACAGACTATTGCTGGTTAAATGCACTTGGTGTGACAGCTTCACCCTGATGTAGGCTTTAGCCAAAAAACAACCACACCATTGAGGGTTAAATGCACTTGGTGACAGGCGCAGCTTGCCCCTGATTTTGTATATGGCCAAAAAATGAACAGACTATTGCTGGTTAAATGCACTTGGTGTGACAGCTTCACCCTGATGTAGGCTTTAGCCAAAAAACAACCACACCATTGAGGGTTAAATGCACTTGGTCGCAGCTTGTGCTGGCGCACCACAAGACACAAAATGGCCGCCGATCACCCCAGAAAAATGAGACTGACAAACGGTCTGTGCAGCCTAAAAACAGTGAGCAATTGAGGATCAGCAGCTCAATGATCCACAGCTGCAGATCGATCAGTTAATCAAGTCCTTTGGAGGAGTTAATCTGCCTAATCTCGCCCTACTGTCGCAGCCGCAACCTCTCCCTACGCTAATCAGAGCAGAGTGACGGGCGGCGCTATGTGACTCCAGCTTAAATAGAGGCTGGGTCACATGGTGCTCTGGCCAATCACAGCCATGCCAATAGTAGGCATGGCTGTGATGGCCTCTTGGGGCAAGTAGTATGACGCTTGTTGATTGGCTGCTTTGCAGCCTTTCAAAAAGCGCCAAGAAAGCGTCACAAAAGCGCGAAGAAAGCGACGAACACCGAACCCGAACCCGGACTTTTACGAAAATGTCCGGGTTCGGGTCCGTGTCACGGACACCCCAAAATTCGGTACGAACCCGAACTATACAGTTCGAGTTCGCTCATCCCTAGTCAAGACCTCAGCATAGCACATAATACTAAAACCACCACTATCACATGCCACAATGGTGCACAAATTACTCCATAAAAATCAACCAGATTATTCTCATAAATGGCAGCCACGCCGCCACAATAAATGCAAACAATATTGTGAATAGTACAGTTCCTCCTATAATACACACACATTTCCCCTGTCATACACAAAGTACATATGAAGCTCTTTCACTTACAGTATACTGTATACTGCATGCAGTGGCGCACCTATAGGGGGGGTCCAGCGGGTTGATCACAGCTGAGACTTGTAGTCTCACACATACAACATGAGTATCCCAGCAGTCAGACTGCAGGCAGGGCAGAAATTTTATTCACTCCCTTTGCAGAGCAGGGGGAGGGAAAAGGCAGTCTTTAAAAATACATATAAATCAGCGGCTCAACCTATGTACTGAATGGACAGGGTGCTCACCTCTCGGTCCACCCAGACCGCACGAAAGGTAAAAAGTATATAGTAGGAAAATGAGGGGCACTCCGTATAAGGGAACAGGAGACGATAATTAGCAGTACAATTTAATATCGCATCAGATCATCATACATAAAACCATACAATAAAATATAATAAAATATAATATCACAATGAAGGCAGGATCCTGAACAACTGATAATATTTTAAGGGTCCATGAGACACTAACCACCTTGTAATCAGTCTCAACAGGTAAGAATGGCCTGAATGCCGTTCCCAGGATGTGTACTTCAAATGTATCAAAAGGAGGTGCAAAATCTCAACACTGTCCGATTTGCAACATCCAGAGTCAAGCGATACTTCTGTAAAGTCCTGAACAGAGTTGCTCTTTGGATATAATCACACAGTAGCAGCCGAGATCTCTTACCCTCTGTATCCACTCCGCTCACATGGAGACTCGAGGTAGCGGCCAAGTGTAGCTGACGCGGCGTTCCACGTGGTGTAGAGTCTGACGTGACGTCTCACGTGACTCACCAGCTAGAGTTATAGTAGCGTATTCCTATAGCGCTCACCACCTCTGTGCCGGACTGGCTATGCAGATCACCCCGACCGACGTAATCACTTTGCGGTCACTCGTAGTACTTGGGGGAAAAAAGGCTCACTGTCTCAACTTGCCCAAACGCGTTTCGGGGTATACACCCCTTCCTCAGTGGTGGAGACAGTGAGCTCTGAACGACTTTTTGTATCCTCCCAGGAGGCCAACTCAGGTGGACCTGCTTTTAATTGGAACATCCGGAAAACCCGGTATAGGGACCTAGTTATATACCATATCAAGTCCTGCAACACTCATATTATTAGTAATATAAACATTAAAATATATATGGACATGGTAGTATCCATACGAGGATAGCAACTCACAAAGTAATATAATCCCACAGATTTTCTATATTCGGCATCTTCAATATCCAGTCATGTGTCACATAGCATACAACAAGATATATATGGGATAATCTCTCAGACCCAACAGCTTTGCATTCTTGCATAACATATCCAATTCTGATAAAATCGATAATATATAAAAATGACGGGATTCCTGTCTGGACATAGCGGCCACATGATTGCCACCTCTCCATGGTTTTTTGACTCTTTCTAATGCAATAAATGTCAGGGACGAGGGGTCGCAATTGTGGACATCTTTAAAATGTTTTGAGAGGGAGTGTAGCAAATAGCCCTTTCTAATATTTGCCAGATGTTCTGCCACTCTCTTTTTTAAAGTCCTCTTCGTCCTTCCTATATATTGTTTCTGACAGCTACATTGCAAAAGATAAATAACATCTGTCGAATCACAGGTCAGACATTCTGTAATGTCGAACCTGAAAGAGTTTTGAGTCGAGGTGACACTTGTGGTTTTCCTTGCAAAATTCGTCATCTTGCAGTTCCCACATCGCCCACATCTATGGAAACCACCCATTGTCAACCAATTATGCCCTTCATTTGAACCTTTTTTACTCCTTTTCAATGTGGGTGCTATCTTTGCTGCTAATGTGATAGCTCTTGTATATGTAATCCTCGGGTCTCTAGTAAGGGATGGACCTATGATCTTATCATCCAGGAGAAAATGCCAATGTTTCCTAATAATTCTTTCTACCTGTCGGTATTGGGAGTGATAGGGCAAGATCATCCTCAATATCTCGTCTGTTGGGGTCACGCCTTTCGGGACAAAAAAATCTTGTCTATGCATATTCCTAACTTTTTCTAAAGCTTTTTTCACTGCCTGATCTGGATATTCCCTCTCCAGGAACTGCTGACTTAGAATAGTGGCTTCTTCCTCAAATTGTTTCTGGTCAGTACAATTCCGCTTCAGTCGTCTAAATTGACTGACTGGTATGTTTAATAGCCATTTCGGTAAGTGGCAGCTAGAAAAGCGAATAAAGCTATTCCTAGCTACCTCTTTGACAAAAGTACAGCATTTGATCATCATTCCTTCTATCGCCACTTTTATATCCAGAAATTCAATCTCTTTTTGGCTGATCTTCGGAGTAAATACTAAATCTCTATCATTCCTATTAATCTCTACCAGAAATTCATCAAGGGTTTCCCTAGTGCCCTCCCAAATGAATAGCACGTCGTCAATGTACCTACGACACAGCACCAGATTCCCCCCCAACCTATGCCTGATGGTCTCATACTCCCACTGGGCAAGGAAGAGATTGGCATAGCTGGGTGCGAATCTGGTGCCCATGGCAGTACCTGTAAGCTGAAGAAAAAAATCCTGCTCAAAGGCGAAATAATTATGTGAAAGGATATATTCTACTCCCTCCAGAATAAACTTTTTCTATATTCGTCTTGAACGTGATCATTTCCCCACTCATTTCCTGCCTTGGGTACTTTTTGGATCTAACTTTACAGTCCGTATGGGAGTACTCCCCAACATATGCTACTTCCGGGTTTGTCCAAGCGACTGGATTCTTGAGAAAATACTTCTTCAAACAGAGCCTACGTATAAAGTTTTCAATACCCACATATGTGGAAAATTTATCCAAGGCCCTGGTCGGATAAAACTTTAAACATTTATTGAGAAGACATATCTGTGCCTGTGTAAGTGTAATCAAACTAATATTAATTATGTTTGATATTTCCTCGGTGGATTGTGATAATTCCTTCTTTTTTGTGTGTCTGCCTCTTCGTATCTTTCGCCGTGTCTGTGCGCTTGTTGGCCTCTGTGATATACTTGTTCTTGTTGATTGTGAGGTTGAGGATAACGTGTCTGGTTGTAATTGTATCTCAACCCTGGTGTCCTTGTCTGATTCTCCCGATGTTCCGGGTATCGCTGTCTTAAATTGTATTCGTGTTTGTGATCTCCCTTCTGTGTAGTCCCGTGTCTCCTTGATGGAGAAGGTGTCCGTGTTTGCTTCATTTTGGAACGATGATGGGGAGGAGTCCCATCTAAAAAATGAGGCGATGATAGTGCCTCATACCTATTAGTAACTGCAATCAGTGATTCATGTTGTATCAAGTCATTAGTGTCAGTGGTGAGTCTATGTAATTCCACATTGTCACTGGTCCTTTCCCGGACATATTTATTGTTGCCATTGGGAGCACTCCCATATTGACCCCTCAGTTTTCTAGTTTTTTTATATATAATTTCTTTTTCTAAGGTATCCAAATTTTTACAAATCCTATCATGCCAGCCCTTTGTTTCTTCCCCAGTAGGGAACTGTTCTAATTCCTTTTTAATTTTGGGAATTTGTTCACCTAGTTCACCTGATATTTCCTGCCGACGCTTGATAATCATCTGAATCAGGCAAACCGACTGAGCTTTCAGGAAGGAATCCCAGTCCTCCCTAAAAGTCTCATTCACAAGATCACTCGCTGGGGTTTTATTTAGGGCTAAGCCTTTCGGGATTATCCCCTTTTGCAGGAAGTGGGAAAGTGAGGTCACCTCCCACTTATTCCGTAATTGTCTTTGAAGGAGTTTCTCCAAGTCTCTGAACACATCACTATTAGATCTAGAATAATTCGGTCCAACATTTCCTTCATCATTAAATACAAATTCATTGATTTTCTTGAATTTGCTATTAATGTATTCCCAAATATCCATACTAGTACAAGGGGAGCACAGCTGGAGGGTGGATCAAACAAGTAGCAAAAATATATATAAATCAGCGGCTCACCCTATGTACTGAATGGACAGGGTGCTCACCTCTCGGTCCACCCAGACCGCACGAAAGGTAAAAAGTATATAGTAGGAAAATGAGGGGCACTCCGCACTCAGGTACATTGACGACGTGCTATTCATTTGGGAGGGCACTAGGGAAACCCTTGATGAATTTCTGGTAGAGATTAATAGGAATGATAGAGATTTAGTATTTACTCCGAAGATCAGCCAAAAAGAGATTGAATTTCTGGATATCAAAGTGGCGATAGAAGGAATGATGATCAAATGCTGTACTTTTGTCAAAGAGGTAGCTAGGAATAGCTTTATTCGCTTTTCTAGCTGCCACTTACCGAAATGGCTATTAAACATACCAGTCAGTCAATTTAGACGACTGAAGCGGAATTGTACTGACCAGAAACAATTTGAGGAAGAAGCCACTATTCTAAGTCAGCAGTTCCTGGAGAGGGAATATCCAGATCAGGCAGTGAAAAAAGCTTTAGAAAAAGTTAGGAATATGCATAGACAAGATTTTTTTGTCCCGAAAGGCGTGACCCCAACAGACGAGATATTGAGGATGATCTTGCCCTATCACTCCCAATACCAACAGGTAGAAAGAATTATTAGGAAACATTGGCATTTTCTCCTGGATGATAAGATCATAGGTCCATCCCTTACTAGAGACCCGAGGATTACATATACAAGAGCTATCACATTAGCAGCAAAGATAGCACCCACATTGAAAAGGAGTAAAAAAGGTTCAAATGAAGGGCATAATTGGTTGACAATGGGTGGTTTCCATAGATGTGGGCGATGTGGGAACTGCAAGATGACGAATTTTGCAAGGAAAACCACAAGTGTCACCTCGACTCAAAACTCTTTCAGGTTCGACATTAAAGAATGTCTGACCTGTGATTCGACAGATGTTATTTATCTTTTGCAATGTAGCTGTCAGAAACAATATATAGGAAGGACGAATAGGACTTTAAAAAAGAGAGTGGCAGAACATCTGGCAAATATTAGAAAGGGCTATTTGCTACACTCCCTCTCAAAACATTTTAAAGATGTCCACAATTGCGACCCCTCGTCCCTGACATTTATTGCATTAGAAAGAGTCAAAAAACCATGGAGAGGTGGCAATCATGTGGCCGCTATGTCCAGACAGGAATCCCGCCGTATTTTTGAGTTTGAATCCCTGATTCCTAGGGGCCTGAATGCAGAATGGGAACTGTTCGGATTCCTCTGAGGGTCGGGAGGTGAGCTGGGTGGTGATGTAGATTCAGAGTTTGGCTGTTTTCTCAGCACTCTGTTCCTTCCTCCCTGCCCAGCTCCCCTCTCTTATCTATACACAAATAGATATCTCTATCTTCCGTTTGAAATGGACATTATGCCTCTTTGAAGAGATTTTTTTAGGTCTCTAATTTCTTTAGGTCTCTATTTGAGGAAATTTGTTTGCTTTATATACCTTATATAAGGTGGATTTTATAATAATTTATGGTTTTTTATAAAAAACGCATCAGAAACGCATTGAAGACGCATGTGCGTTTTCCATGCGTTTTACTTGAAAGTGGTATGTTAATGTCATTGGTATTGTCATTTTTATATATTATCGATTTTATCAGAATTGGATATGTTATGCAAGAATGCAAAGCTGTTGGGTCTGAGAGATTATCCCATATATATCTTGTTGTATGCTATGTGACACATGACTGGATATTGAAGATGCCGAATATAGAAAATCTGTGGGATTATATTACTTTGTGAGTTGCTATCCTCGTATGGATACTACCATGTCCATATATATTTTAATGTTTATATTACTAATAATATGAGTGTTGCAGGACTTGATATGGTATATAACTAGGTCCCTATACCGAGTTTTCCGGATGTTCCAATTAAAGCAGGTCCACCTGAGTTGGCCTCCTGGGAGGATACAAAAAGTCGTTCAGAGCTCACTGTCTCCACCACTGAGGAAGGGGTGTATACCCCGAAACGCGTTTGGGCAAGTTGAGACAGTGAGCCTTTTTTCCCCCAAGTACTACGAGTGACCGCAAAGTGATTACGTCGGTCGGGATGATCTGCATAGCCAGTCCGGCACAGAGGTGGTGAGCGCTATAGGAATACGCTACTATAACTCTAGCTGGTGAGTCACGTGAGACGTCATGTCAGACTCTACACCACGTGG
This sequence comes from Bufo gargarizans, assembly GCF_014858855.1. Lineage (NCBI taxonomy): Eukaryota > Metazoa > Chordata > Amphibia > Anura > Bufonidae > Bufo > Bufo gargarizans. The sequence goes on along the minus strand of NC_058080.1, from coordinate 408,369,987 downwards.
GACTCCGCGTCAGCTACACTTGGCCGCTACCTCGATTCTCCATGTGAGCGGATTGGATACAGAGGGTAAGAGATCTCAGCTGCTACTGTGTGATTATATCCGAAGAGCAACTCTGTTCAGGACTTGACAGAAGTATCGCTTGACTCTGGATGTTGCAAATCGGACAGTGTTGAGATTTTGCACCTCCTTTTGATACATTTGAAGTACACATCCTGGAAAAGGCTGTCTTTGTTGACACCCCCAGAGCGTGTTGTGATATGTCACCACAGCTCTGCAACTGCATGTAAGCAAAGGGGCCAGAACAGATCTAAAGAAATGACTAAATACATAAATAAATATAATTTTTTTGCCTAAAATTTGCTTAGCTTATTTAGATATTGCTGACCATGACATTTACAGTGCTTTTCTCTTTTTTATATATAACTCGGAAAAACCATTAAAAACACCTGAGCTGCCAAATACTTTATGTAGCAGGTCCCCAACCTCCCAAACGTCAATAATAAGGGTGTCTTCTTATTTGAAAGAAAAGGCTTTGGGGCACTCAGGCACATGGGCTTGAGTGTGACTGCTAGCTTTGAAATCCCTATAGCTTTATTGTTCCTACTTCACCCATTTATGGCATACCCTGTGGATATGTCACAAGTGTCTAAAGTAGAACATACCCTTTTAATAATGAATTGCATGTGGTCTGCTTTAAAGAGCTGCTTTTTTTAATGGGTCGTAAGTAGAGTTGAGCGAACACCTGGATGTTCGGGTTCAAGAAGTTCGGCCGAACTTCCCGAAAATGTTCGGGTTCGGGATCCGAACCCGATCCGAACTTCGTCCCGAACCCGAACCCCATTGAAGTCAATGGGGACCCGAACTTTTCGGCACTAAAAAGGCTGTAAAACAGCCCAGGAAAGGGCTAGAGGGCTGCAAAAGGCAGCAACATGTAGGTAAATCCCCTGCAAACAAATGTGGATAGGGAAATGAATTAAAATAAAAATTAAATAAATAAAAATTAACCAAAATCAATTGGAGAGAGGTCCCATAGCAGAGAATCTGGCTTCCCGTCACCCACCACTGTAAGAGTCCATTTTCATAAATTTAGGCCCAGCACCCAGGCAGAGGAGAGAGGTCCCGTAACAGAGGATCTGGCTTCATGTCAGCAGAGAATTAGTCTGCATGTCATAGCAGAGAATGAGGCTTCACGTCAGCCACCACTGCAACAGTCCATTGGCATATATTTAGGCCCAGCACCCAGGCAGAGGAGAGAGGTCCCGTAACAGACAATCTGGCTTCATGTCAGCAGAGAATCAGTCTGCATGTCATAGCAGAGAATGAGGCTTCACGTCACCCACCACTGCAACAGTCCATTGTCATAAATTTAGGCCCAGCACCCAGGCAGAGGAGAGAGGTCCCGTAACAGACAATCTGGCTTCATGTCAGCAGAGAATTAGTCTGCATGTCATAGCAGAGAATGAGGCTTCACGTCAGCCACCACTGCAACAGTCCATTGGCATATATTTAGGCCCAGCACCCAGGCAGAGGAGAGAGGTCCCGTAACAGAGGATCTGGCTTCATGTCAGCAGAGAATCAGTCTTCATGTCATAGCAGAGAATCAGGCTTCACGTCAGCCACCACTGTAAGAGTCCATTTTCATAAGTTTAGGCCCAGCACCCAGGCAGAGGAGAGAGGTCGCGTAACAGACAATCTGGCTTCATGTCAGCAGAGAATTAGTCTGCATGTCATAGCAGAGAATGAGGCTTCACGTCAGCCACCACTGCAACAGTCCATTGGCATATATTTAGGCCCAGCACCCAGGCAGAGGAGAGAGGTCCCGTAACAGACAATCTGGCTTCATGTCAGCAGAGAATCAGTCTTCATGTCATAGCAGAGAATCAGGCTTCACATCAGCCACCACTGTAACAGTCCATTGGCATATATTTAGGCCCAGCACCCAGGCAGAGGAGAGAGGTCCCGTAACAGACAATCTGGCTTCATATCAGCAGAGAATCAGTCTTCATGTCATAGCAGAGAATCAGGCTTCACGTCAGCCACCACTGCAACAGTCCATTGGCATATATTTAGGCCCAGCACCCAGGCAGAGGAGAGAGGTCCCGTAACAGACAATCTGGCTTCATGTCAGCAGAGAATCAGTCTTCATATCATAGCAGAGAATCAGGCTTTACGTCACCCACCACTGTAAGAGTCCATTTTCATAAATTTAGGCCCAGCACCCAGGCAGAGGAGAGAGGTCCCGTAACAGAGGATCTGGCTTCATGTCAGCAGAGAATCAGTCTTCATGTCATAGCAGAGAATCAGGCTTCACATCAGCCACCACTGTAACAGTCCATTGGCATATATTTAGGCCCAGCACCCAGGCAGAGGAGAGAGGTCCCGTAACAGACAATCTGGCTTCATATCAGCAGAGAATCAGTCTTCATGTCATAGCAGAGAATCAGGCTTCACGTCAGCCACCACTGCAACAGTCCATTGGCATATATTTAGGCCCAGCACCCAGGCAGAGGAGAGAGGTCCCGTAACAGACAATCTGGCTTCATGTCAGCAGAGAATCAGTCTTCATATCATAGCAGAGAATCAGGCTTCACGTCACCCACCACTGTAAGAGTCCATTTTCATAAATTTAGGCCCAGCACCCAGGCAGAGGAGAGAGGTCCCGTAACAGAGGATCTGGCTTCATGTCAGCAGAGAATCAGTCTGCATGTCATAGCAGAGAATCAGGCTTCACGTCACCCAACATTGGAACAGTCCATTGGCATATATTTAGGCCCCGGCACCCAGACAGAGGAGAGGTTCATTCAACTTTGGGTAGCCTCGCAATATAATGGTAAAATGAAAATAAAAATAGGATTGAGTGAGGAAGTGCCCAGGAGTCCAATAATATATGGTTAAGGGGAGGTAGTTAATGTCTAATCTGGACAAGGGACGGACAGATCCTGTGGGATCCATGCCTGGTTCATTTTTATGAACGTCAGCTTGTCCACATTGGCTGTAGACAGGCGGCTGCGTTTATCTGTAATGACGCCCCCTGCCGTGCTGAATACACGTTCAGACAAAACGCTGGCCGCCGGGCAGGCCAGCACCTCCAAGGCATAAAAGGCTAGCTCTGGCCACGTGGACAATTTAGAGACCCAGAAGTTGAATGGGGCCGAACCATCAGTCAGTACGTGGAGGGGTGTGCACATGTACTGTTCCACCATGTTAGTGAAATGTTGCCTCCTGCTAACACGTTGCGTATCAGGTGGTGGTTCAGTTAGCTGTGGCGTGTTGACAAAACTTTTCCACATCTCTGCCATGCTAACCCTGCCCTCAGAGGAGCTGGCATTGACACAGCTGCCTTGGCGACCTCTTGCTCCTCCTCTGCCTTGGCCTTGGGCTTCCACTTGTTCCCCTGTGACATTTGGGAATGCTCTCAGTAGCGCGTCTACCAACGTGCGCTTGTACTCGCGCATCTTCCTATCACGCTCCAGTGCAGGAAGTAAGGTGGGCACATTGTCTTTGTAGCGTGGATCCAGCAGGGTGGCAACCCAGTAGTCCGCACAGGTTAAAATGTGGGCAACTCTGCTGTCGTTGCGCAGGCACTGCAGCATGTAGTCGCTCATGTGTGCCAGGCTGCCCAGGGGTAAGGACAAGCTGTCCTCTGTGGGAGGCGTATCGTCATCGTCCTGCCTTTCCCCCCAGCCACGCACCAGTGATGGACCCGAGCTGCGTTGGGTGCCACCCCGCTGTGACCATGCTTCATCCTCATCCTCCTCCACCTCCTCCTCATCCTCGTCCTCCTCATCCTCCAGTAGTGGGCCCTGGCTGGCCACATTTGTACCTGGCTGTACCTGCTGTTGCCAAACACCTCCCTCTGAGTCACTTCGAAGAGACTGGCCTGAAAGTGCTAAAAATGACCCCTCTTCCTCCTCCTCCTCCTCCTCCTCCTGGGCCACCTCCTCTTCCATCATCGCCCTAAGTGTTTTCTCAAGGAGACATAGAAGTGGTATTGTAACGCTGATAACGGCATCATCGCCACTGGCCATGTTGGTGGAGTACTCGAAACAGCGCAACAGGGCACACAGGTCTCGCATGGAGGCCCAGTCATTGGTGGTGAAGTGGTGCTGTTCTGTAGTGCGACTGACCCGTGCGTGCTGCAGCTGAAACTCCACTATGGCCTGCTGCTGCTCGCACAGTCTGTCCAGCATGTGCAAGGTGGAGTTCCACCTGGTGGGCACGTCGCATATGAGGCGGTGAGCGGGAAGGCCGAAGTTACGCTGTAGCGCAGACAGGCGAGCAGCAGCAGGATGTGAACGCCGGAAGCGCGAACAGACGGCCCGCACTTTATGCAGCAGCTCTGACATGTCGGGGTAGTTGTGTATGAACTTCTGCACCACCAAATTCAGCACATGCGCCAAGCAAGGGATGTGCATCAAATTGGCTAGTCCCAGAGCTGCAACGAGATTTCGCCCATTATCACACACCACCAGGCCGGGCTTGAGGCTCACCGGCAGCATCCACTCGTCGGTCTGTTGTTCTATACCCCGCCACAACTCCTGTGCGGTGTGGGGCCTGTCCCCCAAACATATGAGTTTCAGAATGGCCTGCTGACGTTTACCCCGGGCTGTGCTGAAGTTGGTGGTGAAGGTGTGTGGCTGACTGGATGAGCAGGTGGAAGAAGAGGAGGAGGAAGCCGAGAAGGAGGAGGTGGCAACAGGAGGCAAAGAATGTTGCCCTGCGATCCTTGGCGGCGGAAGGACGTGCGCCAAACAGCTCTCCGCCTGGGGCCCAGCTGCCACTACATTTACCCAGTGTGCAGTTAGGGAGATATAGCGTCCCTGGCCGTGCTTACTGGTCCACGTATCTGTGGTTAGGTGGACCTTGCTACAGATGGCGTTGCGCAGTGCACACTTGATTTTATCGGATACTTGGTTGTGCAGGGAAGGCACGGCTCTCTTGGAGAAGTAGTGGCGGCTGGGAACAACATACTGTGGGACAGCAAGCGACATGAGCTGTTTGAAGCTGTCTGTGTCCACCAGCCTAAATGACAGCATTTCATAGGCCAGTAGTTTAGAAATGCTGGCATTCAGGGCCAGGGATCGAGGGTGGCTAGTTGGGAATTTACGCTTTCTCTCAAATGTTTGTGAGATGGAGAGCTGAACGCTGGCGTGTGACATGGTTGAGACGCTTGGTGACGGAGGTGGTGGTGGTGGTGTTGGTGGTACATCCCCTGTTTGCTGGGCGGCAGGTGCCAACGTTCCTCCAGAGGCGGAGGAAGAGGCCGAGGCGGCAGCAGCAGAAGAGGCCGAGGCGGCAGCAGCAGAAGAGGTAGCAGGGGGAGCCTGAGTGACTTCCTTGGTTTTAAGGTGTTTACTCCACTGCAGTTCATGCTTTGCATGCAGGTGCCTGGTCATGCAGGTTGTGCTCAGGTTCAGAACGTTAATGCCTCGCTTCAGGCTCTGATGGCACAGCGTGCAAACCACTCGGGTCTTGTCGTCAGCACATTGTTTGAAGAAGTGCCATGCCAGGGAACTCCTTGAAGCTGCCTTTGGGGTGCTCGGTCCCAGATGGCGGCGGTCAGTAGCAGGCGGAGTCTCTTGGCGGCGGGTGTTCTGCTTTTGCCCACTGCTCCCTCTTTTGCTACGCTGTTGGCTCGGTCTCACCACTGCCTCTTCCTCCGAACTGTGAAAGTCAGTGGCACGACCTTCATTCCATGTGGGGTCTAGGACCTCATCGTCCCCTGCATCGTCTTCCACCCAGTCTTGATCCCTGACCTCCTGTTCAGTCTGCACACTGCAGAAAGACGCAGCAGTTGGCACCTGTGTTTCGTCATCATCAGAGACATGCTGAGGTGGTATTCCCATGTCCTCATCATCAGGAAACATAAGTGGTTGTGCGTCAGTGCATTCTATGTCTTTCACCGCTGGGGAAGGGCTAGGTGGATGCCCTTGGGAAACCCTGCCAGCGGAGTCTTCAAACAGCATAAGAGACTGCTGCATAACTTGAGGCTGAGACAGTTTCCCTGGTATGCATGGGGGTGATGTGACAGACTGATGGGGTTGGTTTTCAGGCGCCATCTGTGCGCTTTCTGCAGAAGACTGGGTGGGAGATAATGTGAACGTGCTGGATCCACTGTCGGCCACCCAATTGACTAATGCCTGTACCTGCTCAGGCCTTACCATCCTTAGAACGGCATTGGGCCCCACCATATATCGCTGTAAATTCTGGCGGCTACTGGGACCTGAGGTAGTTGGTACACTAGGACGTGTGGATGTGGCAGAACGGCCACATCCTCTCCCAGCACCAGAGGGTCCACTAACACCACCACGACCATGTCCACGTCCGCGTCCCTTACTAGATGTTTTCCTCATTGTTATGGTTCACCACAACAACAAAAATATTATTTGGCCCAATGTATTGTATTCAAATTCAGCGGGATATAAATTTGAGGCCTAGTATTTAGGCGCTGGGTGACCGGTATGGATTTAGTGACAGAATTAGACTTGGAAATGCACAGTAGCGTGTGTGTGAAGTTATTCTGAATGACCCTATGTGCACCTTGAATATTATATACCCTTTTAGGGATAGATTTCAAATAGCTCTGATATAGCAGAAACCACTAAATTATGAAATTGCTAAATTGGGAATTGTATTTCAACCCAGAACAAAAAATGTGCTTTGACGGACACTAAATAACTTTCCCAGCCACAACAGGACAGCGGTAACGAGAGATTTAGCGGGATATAAATTTGAGGCCTAGTATTTAGGCGCTGGGTGACCGGTATGGATTTAGTGACAGAATTAGACTGGGATATGGCCAAAAAATAACCACACTATTGCTGGTTAAATGCACTTGGTGACGGGCGCAGCTTGCCCCTGATGTAGTATATGGCCAAAAAATGAACAGACTATTGCTGGTTAAATGCACTTGGTGTCACAGCTTGACGAACCACACTACTGAGGGTTAAATGCACTTGGTGACGGGCGCAGCTTGCCCCTGATTTAGTATATGGCCAAAAAATGAACAGACTATTGTTGGTTAAATGCACTTGGTGTGATAGCTTGACCAACCACACTACTGAGGGTTAAATGCACTTGGTGACGGGCGCAGCTTGCCCCTGATGTAGTATATGGCCAAAAAATGAACAGACTATTGCTGGTTAAATGCACTTGGTGACGGGCGCAGCTTGCCCCTGATTTAGTATATGGCCAAAAAATGAACAGACTATTGCTGGTTAAATGCACTTGGTGTGATAGCTTGACCAACCACACTACTGAGGGTTAAATGCACTTGGTGACGGGCGCAGCTTGCCCCGATGTAGTATATGGCCAAAAAAATGAACAGACTATTGCTGGTTAAATGCACTTGGTGTCACAGCTTGACCAACCACACTACTGAGGGTTAAATGCACTTGGTGACGGGCGCAGCTTGCCCCTGATGTAGTATATGGCCAAAAAATGAACAGACTATTGCTGGTTAAATGCACTTGGTGACAGGCGCAGCTTGCCCCTGATTTAGTATATGGCCAAAAAATGAACAGACTATTGCTGGTTAAATACACTTGGTGTGATAGCTTGACCAACCACACTACTGAGGGTTAAATGCACTTGGTGACGGGCGCAGCTTGCCCCTGATGTAGTATATGGCCAAAAAATGAACAGACTATTGCTGGTTAAATGCACTTGGTGTCACAGCTTGACCAACCACACTACTGAGGGTTAAATGCTCTTGGTGACGGGCGCAGCTTGCCCCTGATGTAGTATATGGCCAAAATATGAACAGACTATTGCTGGTTAAATGCACTTGGTGACAGGCGCAGCTTGCCCCTGATTTAGTATATGGCCAAAAAATGAACAGACTATTGCTGGTTAAATACACTTGGTGTGATAGCTTGACCAACCACACTACTGAGGGTTAAATGCACTTGGTGACGGGCGCAGCTTGCCCCTGATGTAGTATATGGCCAAAAAATGAACAGACTATTGCTGGTTAAATGCACTTGGTGACGGGCGCAGCTTGCCCCTGATTTAGTATATGGCCAAAAAATGAACAGACTATTGCTGGTTAAATGCACTTGGTGTGATAGCTTGACCAACCACACTACTGAGGGTTAAATGCACTTGGTGACGGGCGCAGCTTGCCCCTGATGTAGTATATGGCCAAAAAATGAACAGACTATTGCTGGTTAAATGCACTTGGTGTCACAGCTTCACCAACCACACTACTGAGGGTTAAATGCACTTGGTGACGGGCGCAGCTTGCCCCTGATGTAGTATATGGCCAAAAAATGAACAGACTATTGCTGGTTAAATGCACTTGGTGACGGGCGCAGCTTGCCCCTGATTTAGTATATGGCCAAAAAATGAACAGACTATTGCTGGTTAAATGCACTTGGTGTGATAGCTTGACCAACCACACTACTGAGGGTTAAATGCACTTGGTGACGGGCGCAGCTTGCCCCTGATGTAGTATATGGCCAAAAAATAAACAGACTATTGCTGGTTAAATGCACTTGGTGTGACAGCTACACCCTGATGTAGGCTTTAGCCAAAAAACAACCACACCATTGAGGGTTAAATGCACTTGGTGACAGGCGCAGCTTGCCCCTGATGTAGTATATGGCCAAAAAATAAACAGACTATTGCTGGTTAAATGCACTTGGTGTGACAGCTTCACCCTGATGTAGGCTTTAGCCAAAAAACAACCACACCATTGAGGGTTAAATGCACTTGGTCGCAGCTTGTGCTGGCGCACCACAAGCCATAAAATGGCCGCCGATCACCCCAGAAAAATGTGACTGACAAACGGTCTGGGCAGCCTAAAAACAGTGAGCAATTGAGTATCAGCAGCTCAATGACCCACAGCTGCAGATCGATCAATAATCAAGTCCTTTGGAGGAGTTAATCTGCCTAATCTCGCCCTACTGTCGCAGCCGCAACCTCTCCCTACGCTAATCAGAGCAGAGTGACGGGCGGCGCTATGTGACTCCAGCTTAAATAGAGGCTGGGTCACATGGTGCTCTGGCCAATCACAGCCATGCCAATAGTAGGCATGGCTGTGATGGCCTCTTGGGGCAAGTAGTATGACGCTTGTTGATTGGCTGCTTTGCAGCCTTTCAAAAAGCACCAAGAAAGCGTCACAAAAGCGCCAAGAAAGCGACGAACACCGAACCCGAACCCGGACTTTTACGAAAATGTCCGGGTTCGGGTCCGTGTCACGGACACCCCAAAATTCGGTACGAACCCGAACTATACAGTTCGAGTTCGCTCATCCCTAGTCGTAAGCAACAATAATGGAGACATTTCTGTAAAATGATTGCTTGAGTAGAATGTAGATATGAATAACACAGAAGCAATAGATGATCAAGTCAAAGATGAGAATAATTATAAATATGAGAAATGCATGCTATAGGTATCTGAAATATTGCTTCATGTTATTAAAAAGTATCAATCATGAGCAAACTTGACAGTATATCAGTATAGAAAAGCTTATGCGATGAACTTGGGAGAATGAGAGCGTAAAAGTAATAGGCGGTTGTAGGAGAATGAGAAGGGGTGAGTGATGATGAAGGCCAATGGAAGAGAAGTTAGTATTTTATAACACAAAAAATGCAAAAACACTTTTGGGGTCATTTATCAAACTGGTTTAAAGTAGAACTGGCTTAGTTGCCCTTAGCAACCAATCAGATTTTACTTCTCATTTTCCAAAAGAGCTGTCAAAAATGGAAGATGGAATCTGATTGGTTGCTATAGGCAACTAAGCCAGTTCTACTTTACTCCAGTATGATAAATGACCCCATATTTATATTAATTTCATGTCTACATGCAGTTTCTGCATAAGTATCTTTCTGGATGCAATCTTTATGTTACCCTTGCGTTTTGTGGGTCATTTATATTCTATTTTCAAAAACAAATACATATTGGAAGGTCAACTTGTCTATATAAACTATGTATGAGTGTGTCTACTGGGAAATTAGATAATGCACTTCACTTGGTAGTGACCAATGTGAAAATACACAATCTGTGAATAATGGCTAATATATAAATAAATAGTCATATTGCTTGTAATGGAAAAAGAGATCATAAGATATTTAATATGTTGTGGGGAAAAAGTAACATTTTTACTGAAATGTTGATATTTAAATTACAATTTTTTATAAAATGATAAAAAGTAGATTTCTGCATTAAAATCTGGAATAGTACAAACAGTAAACCTACTGCTGGCTTTGTGGAAATAACTGATTGAAATTGTTAGAAAACATCTAAGATACTTTCACTGCTGAACAGTAAGATTGATTAGGCAGCAATGTCACCTTGTTTTGGCATGGCTGTTTGCTAAGAGTGGATGTTGTACTTGTATAGTATTAATATATGATTAATATCTTGTACAAAAATACAATTTTATCTCCAATATATTGAAAAGTTAATTTCCCCAGTAGAAGTAGGTGAAATATTGAACATAGAAAACTTCCTCTAAGTTCAAAAATACATTGCTTAAAATACAAGTAACTGTATTTTGAGTGCTGCCCTAATATAGTTTTACCAACATAATCAGAGATGAGTAGTGTTGGGCGCAAATAATTGAATTGAGAATTTTAATCGCCAGGTTTAGAATATAGTGCTATATATTCGTATTCGAGAATATTCTAGATTTTTTCATTTGAACCCATGATGATCCCTCCCTGCTTCTTGCTTGTGGGCCAATGAAAAGGCTGCAATGTCTTTGTCTGAGCTTAGCAACATCCCTAGCAACCAATAGGAAAGTTGCCTACCCCTTACTATATAAGAACCTCCCCAGCAGCCCTTGAATGCAGTATTTTGCAGATCTGAGAGAGAGAGCAGTGACATTGCTGTGCTCTGTGCTTTGCTCTGTCATTACATTAGATAGTTGGTTAGTTAGCTTATATATATATATATATAATGCAGATAGTTAGTGGGAGATCGTCAGTGTAGGTTATATCCGGATATAGTATAGCTGATACAGTATGTTCCAGTGCAGGGTGTTAGGTAGCGTGATAGGAATTACTGTTTCTCTGCTGTCCATACATACATGCTACAGACATAGTGCTGTGATGTCAAAACAATACACAGTGCACCAATCAGTAATATGTAGTCAGACCTGCTAAAATTTGAAGTTGCATATAGTGCGCCAAAATATGCACATCATTAATTGCTGATTTGCGCAATCACGAATATATTGGAGCACTCTATCTGCATATAAATCTACACTACGTGCAGAATTATTAGGCAAATGAGTATTTTGACCACATCATCCTCTTTATGCATGTTGTCTTACTCCAAGCTGTATAGGCTCGAAAGCCTACTACCAATTAAGCATATTAGGTGACTTCCTTTCCTTTGGCAAAATGGGTCAAAAGAAGGACTTGACAGGCTCTGAAAAGTCAAAAATAGTGAGATATCTTGCAGAGGGATGCAGCACTCTTAAAATTGCAAAGCTTCTGAAGCGTGATCATCGAACAATCAAGCGTTTCATTCAAAATAGTCAACAGGGTCGCAAGAAGCGTGTGGAAAAACCAAGGCGCAAAATAACTGCCCATGAACTGAGAAAAGTCAAGCGTGCAGCTGCCAAGATGCCACTTGCCACCAGTTTGGCCATATTTCAGAGCTGCAACATCACTGGAGTGCCCAAAAGCACAAGGTGTGCAATACTCAGAGACATGGCCAAGGTAAGAAAGGCTGAAAGACAGCCACCACTAAACAAGACACACAAGCTGAAACGTCAAGACTGGGCCAAGAAATATCTCAAGACTGATTTTTCTAAGGTTTTATGGACTGATGAAATGAGAGTGAGTCTTGATGGGCCAGATGGCTGGATTGGTAAAGGGCAGAGAGCTCCAGTCCGACTCAGACGCCAGCAAGGTGGAGGTGGAGTACTGGTTTGGGCTGGTATCATCAAAGATGAGCTTGTGGGGCCTTTTTGGGTTGAGGATGGAGTCAAGCTCAACTCCCAGTCCTACTGCCAGTTTCTGGAAGACACCTTCTTCAAGCAGTGGTACAGGAAGAAGTCTGCAAGGTAAGAAAAACATGATTTTCATGCAGGACAATGCTCCATCACACGCGTCCAAGTACTCCACAACGTGGCTGGCAAGAAAGGGTATAAAAGAAGAAAATCTAATGACATGGCCTCCTTGTTCACCTGATCTGAACCCCATTGAGAACCTGTGGTCCATCATCAAATGTGAGATTTACAAGGAGGGAAAACAGTACAGCTCTCTGAACAGTGTCTGGGAGGCTGTGGTTGCTGCTGCACGCAATGTTGATGGTGAACAGATTAAAACACTGACAGAATCCATGGATGGCAAACTTTTGAGTGTCCTTGCAAAGAAAGGTGGCTATATTGGTCACTGATTTGTTTTTGTTTTGTTTTTGAATGTCAGAAATGTATATTTGTGAATGTTGAGATGTTATATTGGTTTCACTGGTAAAAATAAATAATTGAAATGGGTATATATTTGTTTTTTGTTAAGTTGCCTAATAATTATGTACAGTAATAGTCACCTGCACACACAGATATCCCCCTAAAATAGCTAAAACTAAAAACAAACTAAAAACTACTTCCAAAAATATTCAGCTTTGATATTAATGAGTTTTTTGGGTTCATTGAGAACATGGTTGTTGTTCAATAATAAAATTAATCCTCAAAAATACAACTTGCCTAATAATTCTGCACTCCCTGTATTGTAATGTTCTGCTGTGCCAACCATTTTCTCCAGTCTCAGGAAACTTCTAGCAGCTTGAAAAATGTAGCAAAAGTGACCCACGCCTGTTTTACGCGGGCAATATGCGCATATTACATTGTCGATTTTCACAATCAATAAAATAATGGAGAATTCTCAAATTAGCTATTTTATGACGAATATTCGCCCAAATATTCCCAAAATATTGCGAATTCTAATATTGCTGTTGCCGCTCATCACTAGAGATGAGTGAATCGAAGTTGACAAAGTGGAATTTGATCTGAATTTCAGGAAAAATTTTGTTCGCACCGAAGCCGAATTTCCTTGTGCTTCGTGTTAACGAATAACATTATTTTCTAAAATGGCTGCTGCACATGGAGAAAGGAATTCTGGGAAGGCAGGGTCACCCATAATGCCATGCATGCAACCAATCAGCAGCCAGCCAGCCCTGTGATGTCACAGACCTATAAATAGCAGCAGCCATCTTGGATTCTGCCATTTACCAGCGTACTTAGGGCAGGAAGAGATGTCTGCTTGCGCTATGAACAGTGCTAGGAAAGACTTCATTGTACTGAAAAAAATGATTTATAAGTGTAGGGAAAGGATAGGGAGTAGAGTTGAGCGGACACCTGGATGTTCGGGTTCGAGAAGTTCGGCCGAACTTCCCGGAAATGTTCGGGTTCGGGATCCGAACCCGATCCGAACTTCGTCCCGAACCCCATTGAAGTCAATGGGGACCCGAACTTTTCGGCACTAAAAAGGCTGTATAACAGCCCAGGAAAGAACTAGAAGGCTGCAAAAGGCAGCAACATGTAGGTAAATCCGCTGCAAACAAATGTGGATAGGGAAATGAATAAAAATAAAATAAATAAAAATTAACCAATATCAATTGGAGAGAGGTCCCATAGCAGAGAATCAGGCTTCACGTCAGCCACCACTGCAACAGTCCATTGTCATATATTTAGGCCCAGCACCCAGGCAGAGGAGAGAGTTCCCGTAACAGAGAATCTGGCTTCATGTCAGCAGAGAATCAGTCTGCATGTCATAGCAGAGAATCAGGCTTCACGTCAGCCACCACTGTAACAGTCCATTGTCATATATTTAGGCCCAGGCACCCAGCCAGAGGAGAGAGGTCCCGTAACAGAGAATCTGGCTTCATATCAGCAGAGAATCAGTCTGCATGTCATAGCAGAGAATCAGGCTTCACGTCAGCCACCACTGCAACAGTCTATTGTCATATATTTAGGCCCAGCACCCAGGCAGAGGAGAGAGGTCCCGTAACAGAGAATCTGGCTTCATGTCAGCAGAGAATCAGTCTGCATGTCATAGCAGAGAATCAGGTTTCACGTCAGCCACCACTGTAACAGTCCATTGTCATATATTTAGGCCCAGGCACCCAGCCAGAGGAGAGAGGTCCCATAACAGAGAATCTGGCTTCATGTCAGCAGAGAATCAGTCTGCATGTCATAGAAGAGAATCAGGCTTCACGTCAGCCACCACTGCAACAGTCCATTGGCATATATTAAGGCCCAGGCACCCAGGCAGAGGAGAGAGGTCCCGTAACAGAGAATCTGGCTTCATGTCAGCAGAGAATCAGTCTGCATGTCATAGCAGAGAATCAGGCTTCACGTCAGCCACCACTGTAACAGTCCAATGTCATATATTTAGGCCCAGGCACCCAGCCAGAGGAGAGAGGTCCCGTAACAGAGAATCTGGCTTCATGTCAGCAGAGAATCAGTCTGCATGTCATAGAAGAGAATCAGGCTTCACGTCAGCCACCACTGCAACAGTCCATTGGCATATATTTAGGCCCAGGCACCCAGGCAGAGGAGAGCGGTCCCGTAACAGAGAATCTGGCTTCATGTTAGCAGAGAATCAGTCTGCATGTCATAGCAGAGAATCAGGCTTCACGTCAGCCACCACTGCAACAGTCCATTGTCATATATTTAGACCCAGCACCCAGGCAGAGGAGAAATGTCCCCTAACAGAGAATCTGGCTTCATGTCAGCAGAGAATCAGACTGCATGTCATAGCAGAGAATCAGGCTTCACGTCACCCAACATTGGAACAGTCCATTGGCATATATTTAGGGCCAGGCACCCAGGCAGAGGAGAGAGGTCCCGTAACAGAGAATCTGGCTTCATGTCAGCAGAGAATCAGTCTGCATGTCATAGCAGAGAATCAGGCTTCACGTCAGCCACCACTGCAACAGTCCATTGTCATATATTTAGGCCCAGCACCCAGGCAGAGGAGAGAGGTCCCGTAACAGAGAATCTGGCTTCATGTCAGCAGAGAATTAGTCTGAATGTCATAACAGAGAATCAGGCTTCACGTCAGCCACCACTGCAACAGTCCATTGTCAGATATTTAGGCCCAGCACCCAGGCAGAGGAGAGAGGTCCCGTAACAGAGAATCTGGCTTCATGTCAGCAGAGAATCAGTCTGCATGTCATAGCAGGGAATCAGGCTTCACGTCACCCACCACTGTAACAGTCCATTGTCATATATTTAGGCCCAGGCACCCAGCCAGAGGAGAGAGGTCCCGTAACAGAGAATCTGGCTTCATGTCAGCAGAGAATCAGTCTGCATGTCATAGAAGAGGATCAGGCTTCACGTCAGCCACCACTGCAACAGTCCATTGGCATATATTTAGGCCCAGGCACCCAGGCAGAGGAGAGAGGTCCCGTAACAGAGAATCTTGCTTCATGTCAGCAGAGAATCAGTTTGCATGTCATAGCAGAGAATCAGGCTTCACGTCAGCCACCACTGCAACAGTCCATAGTCATATATTTAGGCCCAGCACCCAGGCAGAGGAGAGAGGTCCCCTAACAGAGAATCTGGCTTCATGTCAGCAGAGAATCAGTCTGCATGTCATAGCAGAGAATCAGGCTTCACGTCACCCAACATTGGAACAGTCCATTGGCATATATTTAAGGCCAGGCATCCAGGCAGAGGAGAGAGGTCCCGTAACAGAGAATGTGGCTTCATGTCAGCAGAGAATCAGTCTGCATGTCATAGCAGAGAATCAGGCTTCACGTCAGCCACCACTGCAACAGTCCATTGTCATATATTTAGGCCCAGCACCCAGGCAGAGGAGAGAGGTCCCGTAACAGAGAATCTGGCTTCATGTCAGCAGAGAATCAGTCTGCATGTCATAGAAGAGAATCAGGCTTCACGTCAGCCACCACTGCAACAGTCCATTGGCATATATTTAGGCCCAGGCACCCAGGCAGAGGAGAGAGGTCCCGTAACAGAGAATCAGTCTGCATGTCATAGCAGAGAATCAGGCTTCACGTCAGCCACCACTGCAACAGTCCATTGGCATATATTTAGGCCCAGCACCCAGGCAGAGGAGAGCGGTCCCGTAACAGAGAATCTTGCTTCATGTCAGCAGAGAATCAGTCTGCATGTCATAGCAGAGAATCAGGCTTCACCTCACCCACCACTGTAACAGTCCATTGTTATATATTTAGGCCCAGGCACCCAGCCAGAGGAGAGAGGTCCCGTAACAGAGAATCTGGCTTCATGTCAGCAGAGAATCAGTCTGCATGTCATAGCAGAGAATCAGGCTTCACGTCACCCACCACTGTAACAGTCCATTGTCATATATTTAGGCCCAGGCACCCAGCCAGAGGAGAGAGGTCCCGTAACAGAGAATCTGGCTTCATGTCAGCAGAGAATCAGTCTGCATGTCATAGAAGAGAATCAGGCTTCACGTCAGCCACCACTGCAACAGTCCATTGGCATATATTTAGGCCCAGGCACCCAGGCAGAGGAGAGAGGTCCCGTAACAGAGAATCAGTCTGCATGTCATAGCAGAGAATCAGGCTTCACGTCAGCCACCACTGCAACAGTCCATTGTCATATATTTAGGTCCAGCACCCAGGCAGAGGAGAGAGGTCCCGTAACAGAGAATCTGGCTTCATGTCAGCAGAGAATCAGTCTGCATGTCATAGCAGAGAATCAGGCTTCACGTCAGCCACCACTGCAACAGTCCATTGTCATATATTTAGGCCCAGCACCCAGGCAGAGGAGAGAGGTCCCGTAACAGAGAATCTGGCTTCATGTCAGCAGAGAATCAGTCTGCATGTCATAGCAGAGAATCAGGTTTCACGTCACCCACCACTGTAACAGTCCATTGTTATATATATAGGCCCAGGCACCCAGCCAGAGGAGAGAGGTCCCGTAACAGAGAATCTGGCTTCATGTCAGCAGAGAATCAGTCTGCATGTCATAGAAGAGAATCAGGCTTCACGTCAGCCACCACTGCAACAGTCCATTGGCATATATTTAGGCCCAGCACCCAGGCAGAGGAGAGCGGTCCCGTAACAGAGAATCTGGCTTCATGTCAGCAGAGAATCAGTCTGCATGTCATAGCAGAGAATCAGGCTTCACGTCACCCACCACTGTAACAGTCCATTGTTATATATTTAGGCCCAGGCACCCAGCCAGAGGAGAGAGGTCCCGTAACAGAGAATCTGGCTTCATGTCAGCAGAGAATCAGTCTGCATGTCATAGCAGAGAATCAGGCTTCACATCAGCCACCACTGCAACAGTCCATTGTCATATATTTAGGCCCAGCACCCAGGCAGAGGAGAGAGGTCCCGTAACAGAGAATCTGGCTTTATGTCAGCAGAGAATCAGTCTGCATGTCATAGCAGAGAATCAGGCTTCACGTCAGCCACCACTGCAACAGTCCATTGTCATATATTTAGGCCCAGCACCCAGGCAGAGGAGAGAGGTCCCGTAACAGAGAATCTGGCTTCATGTCAGCAGAGAATCAGTCTGCATGTCATAGCAGAGAATCAGGCTTCACGTCACCCAACATTGGAACAGTCCATTGGCATATATTTAGGCCCCGGCACCCAGACAGAGGAGATGTTCATTTAACTTTGGGTTGCCCCGCAATATAATGGTATAATGAAAATAAAAAGAGGATTGAATGAGGAAGTGCCCTGGAGTACAATAATATATGGTTAAGAGGAGGTAGGTAATGTCTAATCTGCACAAGGGATGGACAGGTCCTGTGGGTTCCATGCCTGGTTCATTTTTATGAACGTCAGCTTGTCCACATTGGCTGTAGACAGGCGGCTGCGTTTGTCTGTAATAACGCCTCCTGCCGTACTGAATACACGTTCAGACAAAACGCTGGCCGCCGGGCAGGCCAGCACCTCCAAGGCATAAAAGGCTAGCTCTGGCCACGTGGACAATTTAGAGACCCAGAAGTTGAATGGGGCCGAACCATCAGTCAGTACGTGGAGGGGTGTGCACATGTACTGTTCTACCATGTTAGTGAAATTTTGCCTCCTGCTAAAACCTTGCGTATCAGGTGGTGGTGCAGTTAGCTGTGGCGTGTTGACAAAACTTTTCCACATCTCTGCCATGCTAACCCTGCCCTCAGAGGAGCTGGCCGTGACACAGCTGCTTTGGCGACCTTTTGCTCCTCCTCTGCCTTGCCCTTGGGCTTCCACTTGTTCCCCTGTGACATTTGGGAATGCTCTCAGTAGCGCGTCTACCAACGTGCGCTTGTACTCGCGCATCTTCCTATCACGCTCCAGTGAAGGAAGTAAGGTGGGCACATTGTCTTTGTAGCGTGGATCCAGCAGAGTGGCAACCCAGTAGTCCGCACACATTAAAATGTGGGCAACTCTGCTGTCGTTGCGCAGGCACTGCAGCATATAGTCGCTCATGTGTGCCAGGCTGCCCAGAGGTAAGGACAAGCTGTCCTCTGTGGGAGGCGTATCGTCATCAATCTGCCTTTCCCCCCAGCCACGCACCAGTGATGGGCCCGAGCTGCGTTGGGTGCCACCCTGCTGTGCCCATGCTTCATCCTCATCCTCCTCCACCTCCTCCTCATCCTCATCTTCCTCGTCCTCCAGTAGTGGGCCCTGGCTGGCCACATTTGTACCTGGCCTCTACTGTTGCAAAAAACCTCCCTCTGAGTCACTTCGAAGAGACTGGCCTGAAAGTGCTAAAAATGACCCCTCTTCCTCCACCTCCTCCTGGGCCACCTCCTCTTCCATCATCGCCCTAAGTGTTTTCTCAAGGAGACATAGAAGTGGTATTGTAACGCTGATAATGGCGTCATCGCCACTGGCCATGTTGGTGGAGTACTCGAAACAGCGCAACAGGGCACACAGGTCTCGCATGGAGGCCCAGTCATTGGTGGTGAAGTGGTGCTGTTCCGTAGTGCGACTGACCCGTGCGTGCTGCAGCTGAAACTCCACTATGGCCTGCTGCTGCTCGCACAGTCTGTCCAGCATGTGCAAGGTAGAGTTCCACCTGGTGGGCATGTCGCATATGAGGCGGTGAGCGGGAAGGCCGAAGTTACGCTGTAGCGCAGACAGGCGAGCAGCGGCAGGATGTGAACGCCGGAAGCGCGAACAGACGGCCCGCACTTTATGCAGCAGCTCTGACATGTCGGGGTAGTTGTGAATGAACTTCTGCACCACCAAATTCAGCACATGCACCAAGCAATGGATGTGCGTCCAACCGGCTAGTCCCAGAGCTGCAACGAGATTTCGCCCATTATCGCACACCACCAGGCCGGGCTTGAGGCTCACCGGCAGCAACCACTCGTCGGTCTGTTGTTCTATACCCCGCCACAACTCCTGTGCGGTGTGGGGCCTGTCCCCCAAACATATGAGTTTCAGAATGGCCTGCTGACGTTTACCCCGGGCTGTTCTGAAGTTGGTGGTGAAGGTGTGTGGCTGACTGGATGAGCAGGTGGAAGAAGAGGAGGAGGAAGCCGAGTAGGAGGAGGTGGCAACAGGAGGCAAAGAATGTTGCCCTGCGATCCTTGGCGGCGGAAGGACGTGCGCCAAACAGCTCTCCGCCTGGGGCCCAGCTGCCACTACATTTACTCAGTGTGCAGTTAGGGAGATATAGCGTCCCTGGCCGTGCTTTCTGGTCCACGTATCTGTGGTTAGGTGGACCTTGCCACAGATGGCGTTGCGCAGTGCACACTTGATTTTATCGGATACTTGGTTGTGCAGGGAAGGCACGGCTCTCTTGGAGAAGTAGTGCCGGCTAGGAACAACATACTGTGGGACAGCAAGCGACATGAGCTGTTTGAAGCTGTCTGTGTCCACCAGCCTAAATTACAGCATTTCATAGACCAGTAGTTTAGAAATGCTGGCATTCAGGGCCAGGGATCGAGGTGGCTAGGTCGGAATTTACGCTTTCTCTCAAATGTTTGTGAGATGGAGAGCTGAACGCTGCCGTGTGACATGGTTGAGCTGGTTGGTGACGGAGGTGGTGGTGTTGGTGGTACATCCCCTGTTTGCTGGGTGGCAGGTGCCAACGTTCCTCCAGAGGCGGAGGAAGAGGCCGAGGCGGCAGCAGCAGAAGAGGCCGAGGCGGCAGCAGCAGAAGAGGTAGCAGGGGGAGCCTGAGTGACTTCCTTATTTTTAAGGTGTTTACTCCACTGCAGTTCATGCTTTGCATGCAGGTGCCTGGTCATGCAGGTTGTGCTAAGGTTCAGAACGTTAATGCCTCGCTTCAGGCTCTGATGGCACAGCGTGCAAACCACTCGGGTCTTGTCGTCAGCACATTGTTTGAAGAAGTGCCATGCCAGGGAACTCCTTGAAGCTGCCTTTGGGGTGCTCGGTCCCAGATGGCGGCGGTCAGTAGCAGGCGGAGTCTCTTGGCGGCGGGTGTTCTGCTTTTGCCCACTGTTTACCCTTTTGCTACGCTGTTGGCTCGGTCTCACCACTGCCTCTTCCTCCGAACTGTGAAAGTCAGTGGCACGACCTTCATTCCATGTGGGGTCTAGGACCTCATTGTCCCCTGCATCGTCTTCCACCCAGTCTTGATCCCTGACCTCCTGTTCAGTCTGCACACTGCAGAAAGACGCAGCAGTTGGCACCTGTGTTTCGTCAACATCAGAGACATGCTGAGGTGGTATTCCCATATCCTCATCATCTGAAAAAAATAAGTGGTTGTGCGTCAGTGCATTCTATGTCTTCCACCGCTGGGGAAAGGCTGGGGGGATGCCCTTGGGAAACCCTGCCAGCGGAGTCTTCAAACAGCATAAGAGACTGCTGCATAACTTGAGGCTTAGACAGTTTCCCTGGTATGCATGGGGATGATGTGACAGACTGATGGGCTTGATTTTCAGGCGCCATCTGTGCGCTTTCTGCAGAAGACTGGGTGGGAGATAATGTGAACGTGCTGGATCCACTGTCGGCCACCCAATTGACTAATGCCTGTACCTGCTCAGGCCTTACCATCCTTAGAACGGCATTGGGCCCCTCCAAATATCGCTGTAAATTCTGGCGTCTACTGGGACCTGAGGTAGTTGGTACACTAGGACGTGTGGCTGTGACAGAACGGCCGAGTCCTCTCCCAGAACCTGAGGGTCCACTAACACCACCACGACCATGTCCGCGTCCGCGTCCCTTACTAGATGTTTTCCTCATTGTTACCGTTCACCACAATAAGAAAAAAATTATTTGGCCCAATGTATTTAATTCAAATTCAGGCCTTTTTTTACAGGTACCTAACACTATCTGGCTATCTTTTTAGGTACCGTATTACACTAATACAGGCACAGCAGTAACCACAGATTTAGCTGAATATAAATTGTAGGCCTATTATTTTGGCGCTGGATGACAGGTATACGTTTACGGACAGAATTAGACTTTGAAATGCATAGTAGCGTGTGAAGTTATTGAGGATTACCCTATCCGCACCTTCAATCTAATATACCCTTTTATGGATCGATTTAAACTTGGCCTGATACAGCAGAAAACAATGATTTAGCGAATTGCTAAGTTGGGAATTGTATTTCAACCCAGAACTAAAACTGTGCTTTGGCTGACACTAAATAAATTGACCAGCCACAGCAGTAACCACAGATTTAGCTGGATATAAATTGTAGGCCTTTTATTTAGGCACTGGATGACAGGTATATGTTTACGGACAGAATTAGACTTGGAGATGTACCGTAACGTTTGAAGTTGTTGAGGTTCACCTAAGGCCTCTCAGCTAGAAAAGCAAATTCTCTCTGGTCTGGTAAAAGGATTTTGTCGGGAAAGAGCTTGTTGCAGATATGAGGCCTATTTAGCTATTTTTGTTATTATACTACATATGCCTGGATATACTATAAATGCAGACGTGAAACACTCAGTTTCCTTTTAATCTTTGTGAATATAAATCTGAATTGCCCATGTTTTTCACAGGCAAACAAACTGAAAAAAAAATAAAAAATAAATACATTTTCAACAATGAGATTTTTTCCTGGTGATAGCCTGTTAAATCGGTGCTTTCTCAGAACAAGATTTTTACTATTGTTGTGCAGGTGTCCCACATAATGCTTCCCTTGAAAAGAGAAGCTAGTCTCTTTTCTAAAAGGAAATAAAGGAGAAAAATTGAACTATTGCAGCACTGCTGAGACAGGATGGCTCTGGAGGATTGTGAAGGATTGATCTTTATTGGTCCTAAAAGCTAATTTCTGGAGAGACCTAAAAATGACTGTCCACTGACAGTCCCCCTCCAAACTGACAAAGCTTGAGAGGATCTGCAGAGAGCAAAAGAAAATTCCCAAATCCAGGTAAGTAAATCTTGTGGCAAAATATTTGAGGCTATAATTAGAGATGAGCAAATTTCAAAAAAAAAATTGATTTGTCCAATTCGCCAAATTTTCTGAAAAAAATTGTTTCAATACGAATTTATTCCTGGTGAATTACGTAAAAAATGGCTATTTCCTGCAGATAGCCTTTATAGTGGTGTAGAACACTGTGCCTTGCAGTAACACACATAGGGAGTATGCTGTGGTAGTAAAACAATACTGTGAGTCAGTATGACATGCAGATGACAGGCATCGCTCTTAGAATCACTGCACACTTCACTAATTTGGGCAGTCACAGAGCCAAAACTGACCAAATAACTCTAGTATGAACTCAGTCTTACAGGTCGATGTTAGCGCCAAGAAGCACGCTCATTTTACACAGTCGTCAGCTGATTTCACATAGATGTCTACAGAACCTGTTCTATTAAACACTTATAAAAGTAGAGCCCCCCCCCCCCCCCCGACAGAGTGGAGAGGGTGTCAGCAGTAAGTTTGTGTTGACTTAACTGATTATTTTGCCCATCCTCTCATCCGTCAGAGCAATAACCCACAAAAAACAGATCCTCCTGTCTGCGGTGCATCCGCCTTCACTCGGTAAGCATTTGGTCAGTAATCCATCAGTATTGCTAATGCCAAAAAAAACAGTAGTGGATCCAAAACAAATGACACGTGAATGGAACGTTTTTATGTCTTCTGTGTTTTGTACCCACTCCTGCGTTTGGCTATCAAATCACAATCCAATTCTTTTTTTTTTGTTTGAACGGGGGAGAAAAAAAAATGTTTGTTTCACAAACAGGACATTAACACACATAAAATGAAACACAGAAAGGGCAAAACAACAAGATTTAAAAGACAAACTGAAAAAAAAAATGTGCTTTATCAACAAGAATAGATCGACAACCAGTGTCGGGGTGACCACAATGGTAATGCATATTTATCATGAAATGTATGGGTTTATGCCTGATAACTGGAGGACAGTCCAGCAAACAAGCCAACTCCAGCTCATTCCTACAGTGCAGTCTACACAATCACAGCTGGAAGGAAACTGGTCGGTACAAGCAACACCCGAAAATCTTTATAAATAAGCCTTAGTATTTGCAGGTCTCACAGCCACTGTAAAAGAATGGTAAGAAGCAGTGTAACCTGTAGTAAGCACTGCAGAGATCATGTCTAAGACAAGTAAGATGTCTGGGGGGTTCCGAACATTGTGGACAAGGTCCAAGATCAGAGTTGTCCATGTGTTCAATACTGGATGTTTTTGATGGCCAGCTCCGTGATGAATCCCAGCACTTGGATCAGGTAGTCCTTACTGAGGAATAAATTGTCCACTTCCTCCAACGTGACCTCGTCCTTTGATTTATGAATATCATTTCATAAAGTCTTGAAAGTTTCTTTGGAACCACGTCCCTACGATAGCCGTGAGCGCCTCGGAGCCATTAAACAGGAAGAGCGGGAGGCAAGTAAATGTCTCAGGTAACACTTCCAATAGATCGTCCTCTGTGTACATCCCACAGAACTAACCTGTCCACACAATATGGTCCTCTGCTTGCCTTGGTGAGTGAAGGCTTAGATGAAATCTGAATGAGCACAGCCAGTGGAGCTCTGTCCTTTCCTCTGAGTCCAGGTAAACAGGAAAATATGGCTTTTAGGTTCAGCTCTGAGCCCACTTCAATGGCAAGACCCTTCTGCTTCTCAGCAGCTATGTGGGCAGAAAGGAGCTTGGAATACTCTTTCAGTCTGGTGTATGAGAACTTATAAATCTGTGTCACGCTGTACAGAGTCCGTTTTTTTGAAGGAGCAAAACAGCCTGTGCCGGATCAAGAGTTTTCTCCAAGGGGTGCACTACGGGATTTTTCTTTTGCACAAGCTTCGCAATGCAGACCGTCGATGTGCAGAGGGCAAGCTTCCGGGAGGATACCTCGAGCTGTGAAAATGACTGCTCCTTCATGCCGATGACCTACTTCTGGGGGTTAACACCCCATCGGTAGGTGTTTTCATATCCTTACGATCAGTGGCATACCTACCATATAGGCAGACCACGCAGCTGCTATGGGGCCCATGGCATGGGGGGGGCCCGGAGCGCATGGAAGGCCCCGCCCTCTACATATGTAGACAGTTTATCGGGCATTGAGGAAGCACGCCCACTTGTCCTCCGTTCAGTCCTGGCCGGGCCCTGCTTGCTTCTTCTATGCTCATGGCCCCCTCCGAACCTCCCCCCCCATTCTGTATACAATAGAGCACACTCTGCTGATGTCCCGACCCTCCGTGTCAGGCTCAAGCAGACAGAACTTCACCGGCCACACCCACATCCATGAAGCCATGCCCCATCCTGTGAAACCATGCCTCCCCCAACGGCAGTCGCGGAAAAATACTGCAGCAGTAAAGAATCTCAGGTAGGACACTAGCTGTCTGCCACCTCCCTCTATCCTGCTGTTACCTATTATCTACCTCCTGGCCCCCACAGAACCTCTCTTGTATGCCCCTCTACTACTCTCCCCACAGACCACAGAATAGCTGCAAGCCTGCATCCATCTGTGGCCTCTCAGCCACTATCATCTCCTATGTTCCCTGAAATCCCCAGAGACTCCTTGCCACCTTCTGTGACCAAAAGAACCTGAACCATTTTCTGTGCCCCCTTCTCATAACAGAGCCCCTGCCACTTTTTGTATTCCTTGTCACCACCTCCCGCTCACAAAGCACATGGAACCCTCTGTCCTTCTCCAATATGTGTCTGTCCATCCATCAGTAACTGACCCCCTATCACCTATTGGACTTCATGTGCCCAATCCCTTAGCACAAAGTCCTTGTCAACTTCTGCCCCCTGATCTATCAGAGTCCATGCCGCCTGCTTCTTTCACCTTTCATATAAAAGAGCCCATGCCAGCTGCTGCTACCCTCCCTCTAATAACAGATCTCTATCACCTTTTGTCTTTTATGTTCACTCTGTTCTGTCAGAATACTATTCCTAATCAGAATGCTATACCCTCGTCACTTCCGGTGACGTGGCCGCACCAGAAGTGACGAGAATCAGCTGGAGGAGGGTGTGTGCGGAGCTGCGCAAGCGCAGATCTACAGGTAAGTCAAAATTATGGCAGCGCCGCGGGAGAAGCGCCCACTTAATGCGCATGCCTGAAACCAGCCGGGACACACTGCGCCTGGAGCCATGGCTGGGTAGGAGATGGTGCGCACGTGCGGCTATATACTCCAGTCCAATGGCAATTATGGGACAAAAATGTGCTAATAGCTGCCTTGTCCCACTGTGTGCAGGATATGGTGGCTTTATCTGTGCACATTGTATAAGGGTCCATTCAGACGTCTGTTGAATGGGTCCGGATCCGTTTCGCAATTATGCGGAACTGGTGCAGACCCATTCATTTTCAATTGGACTGGAAAAGATGCGGACAGCACACAGTGTGCTGTCCGCATTTCCTGTACACTGCCCCGAACTTCCGGTCCGCGGCTCTGGAAAAAAATATAGCATGTCCTATTCTTGTCCGCAGCTGCAGACAAGAATAGGAATGATCTATTAAGTGTCGGTGATGTGAGGCGTCAGTGTTTTGCGGTCTGCAATTTGCAGACAGCAAAACACTATAGACGTCTGAATGGACCCTCAGCAGGATTATTTATCTGTATAGCATATTATGTTATTATTTTTGCATAGTGTATGGGAGAGGCACTATATGGTGGAGTTACTGGTGTGTGCAAGGTTTAACAACATTATTGGTGTGTAACGTGAAATAGATCATATTTTTTGTGTATAACGTATGATGTTCACGCTTTTATTTCTTGCATGTTATGACAGCAATATCAACTTATACTCAAGTCATTATTCATGATAAATGGCTATCTTTTCTCATGGTAAACTAAGCATCAGCAGCAAGGAGTTAAAGGGGTTATTCAAACCCTATAATGCCCCCCCAAAATGCCAGGTAATACTTTGCCTGCTCCGGGCACCCGCGTCACTGATGCCCACATGGCCACCACTGCATTTCCCCTGTCACATGAATGAAAACATCCAGAGATGTGGGGGGCAGTCAATAGAAGTCCACAATGGGAACGAGCCTCCTTAGCATCACGGGTGATGCTAGGGAGGCTCATTTCCTTCATGGACTGCTATTGGCTGCACCCCCCCGAGCATAAGTATTATTATTTGTATGCTGTGGCCAAGCATTTTGGGGGGCATAATGGGCGTTAGATAACCCCTTTAACAGGATACCAGAGGTTTTTTTTCATTTTTGCACTTTAATTTTTCTTCCTTGAGCCATAACTTTTTTTATTTTTCCGGTCACATATCCATATGAGGGCTTATTTTTTGCGGGACAAGTTGTACTTTCTAATGCCACCATTCAGTATGGCATACAATGTAGTGGGAAGCAAAAATTCCAAATGGGTGGAATTGGATTTTAAAAAACGCAATTCCTCCACCATTTTACGGGTTTTGTTCCTACGGCGTTCCCTTTGTGGCGAAACTGACCTGTGACTTTTATTCTCTGGGTCAGTAGGTGGTGTGACAGGTGAGAAGCCAGGGTAGGTAGTGGGATGGGCCAGGGGTGGGTAGTGGGTGGAGTTAGGGGGCCCAATTCAGATTCTTGCTATGGGGCCCAATGATTTCTATGTACTCCCCTGCTTACGATAAATGATGTTCCAGTTCACTGACTGTAAACAGAGATCTTGACATACAAATGTATCAAACTCTGCCGCCAGCTTTCTAGGTGCCACGTCTCCAGTCCCCTGACCAATCATATTTAGCAGCATTTGTTCCAGGACATGAAGCAGTGGAATGACATTGTTCATACCGTAGTCCTGGCGACTGACAAATAACTTGGCCTCCTCAAAGGGGCTCAGCAAACGGCAGGTGTGAGCTGCCACTAGATGACATCGAAGTTACACAGGTGAGTACTCCTGTCTGCTTGGATCATCAAGAAATCATTGATGGCCTTTCTCTGTTCGTACAGTCGGTCCAACATATGGAGGGTAGAATTCCACCGGGTTGAAACTTCGCATATCAGCCTATATTGGGGGATGCTAATCTGCTGCTGCAGCTCAAGGAGTGTGCTTTTTGGTGTACTAGTGGCTGAAGTGCAGGCAATTTTCCTTGTCCAACCGCTTGACAACCAGTGCCATGCAGGGAGCATGGATTAGCCCTCCTTGATGCAGCACACCATGTTCTTCCTGTTGTTGGTCACCATGTTTCCAATTTTGAGTTATCACGGAGAAAGCCAGGATTCGATTTCTTGATGAAGGACACAGAGCTGTTTCTCCCTGTGTGACTCTGTTCACCCAGGCAAATGAGGTGTAAAACAGCATTTCACCGCAGTGCCCTGTACATGTGGTATGCTGGAGGAGCACTGTGAATTTTCCCTGCAGTGGAAGCTGAGGAGGTAGAGGTGGACATTGTCGCAAGACCAACAACGTGAGAACATGGAGGCAGAAGCGACCTCACCTCACCTGGCCAAGTTGCTGGTATGGCTGAGCAGGAACCACATACCGTAAAGGACTTATATTGTCCTTGACTATAGTTACAGCTACAGACCAATTTTCCCAATTTTCCCATAAAAGGCTGTATCACAAAAAAAAATCACCACTAACTGGCTAATCAATGTAATTTGGTTCCTACAGAAAAAAAGTCTACAATCACCCATCAATTTTCTCCATAACGGCTGTTTCACAAAACAATTTCACCAATGAATGGCTAATAGACGTAATTCGGTTCATACAGAATAAAGTCTACAATCACCCATCAATTTTACTATATTCTTTTTCTTATAAATACACCCCAAAAATGTAAATATACCAATCAGAATTACTGCAGCACGGCTAATAGGACGTATCTATCCTATTAATACATGGCTGTAAACGGCAATTATATATATATTTTTTCCACTAATACACACCAAAAATGGCTGTAATTTTCTCACTTCAGCACACAACGTAGGGGCGTGTCGAATTTTTTTACTTTATTTTACGAAAAATGAGGGTGTTCAAAAAGTTGTGTTTTGGTTAGCAATTCACAATAATATTTACAAGAAATGGCAATTACATTGTTTTGCTTAGTAAATAGCTACTTCAATTTTGTGATATTTAGATGTTTTATGTAAAATCTTCTTTCAAGAAGTGCCTTCTTCCCATTATTTCTGCCTCTACTTCTGCTCTAAGGTTCAGAGTATACTTATATTATACTATAAAATATGTAAAAAAATGTTATGCCATTCGTAAAAGTTTTTAAACTAGCAATACTAATTTGCAGCTGAGTGTCTTTTTAATAATTTTTACTAATGTCATACTTTATAAAAAAAATTCATAGTATCATACAAATAGTAACATTATCTTGTCTTTCTTTTTCCAGGCACAAATAGTTTCTTCCACTTGCACAATCTGAAAATTTGGAACCATGGCTAGTAGAAGGAAGACAAGACTGGCAACTTCCACTCACAAGAGTAACTTCATTGGAACTGGTCGAAAAATGCTGCCTTCTGAACTCCCAAATCTGCATGATATGGCCTTCTGCTAAGAGAGCAGAGTGGAGAGAATGTCAGAAATTACCCAGCAGCCACTCTTGCAAAGGATATTTATCCAAAAGTGCTTGAAAAGTGGGAGCTAGCAAACATTTATTTTGTGGTGCCAATTTTAAATTTGAGAGTCACAGTCCTAAAGAAGATAGAAGAAAACTGGGAAAAAGCCAAAAACATATCACTTGGCAGAGGCAAACTGGAAGTGAAAGAGGCTTTCGTAGCAATGTTAGACAAGCTCTTTGACATTCTCAATTGAAAGTGTGAGATTAAGCTATGTTCAGAATTTGACGGTCCATGTCCAGGTGGTCCTGACTGTAAACATGAAGAGTACATCTCCTGCTCTTGTTCTAAGGACATGAAGATCCCTGTCAAAGAACTAGTGTGTATTAATGGTCAAAGAGAGAAGGTTGGATCTGTTGGACAGCATCAAATTGGATTACCAGATCTACCTGAGCACAGAAGACAAAAGAAGATGAAGAGGCAAGAAGATGAAGTAAGAAGAATTTCTGAATATAAGCAGAAAAGGAAGGAAGAGTTAACATTACAGTCATTACAACTAAATGAAGTTCTTTTCTCCAAAGAAGATGAAGAGCCAACTGATGTTGAAGATGAAGATTCTGAAGAACCTTTGCAGATACCATGTGATAAATCTGATGTACCTTCTACTTCAAGTACAAGTCAGTATAATAGATTTCAGTTGCGCAATGTTGCATTGCAAAGTATTAGGTATGGTGTTGGTCTACGTGCTACAGCTGCCATTACAACAGCTGCATTTTTGGATGAGTACAAAATCAATATAATTAGTACCATTTTCCCCCTATGCCATTACTCCAGAGAAAGACTTAATGAAAAAGAAACCTGCTAAAGTTATTGCTAATCATCTTGTGGATTTTTTAAAGAAAAACAGCATTGATAAAAGTTTGCAGGATATTGGTGGTGACTCAACGAATATTAACACTGGTTGTGAAGGAGGAGTCATGCATTGGGTTGAGGTAAATCTGAATCGTAAACTCATCTGGTTGGTTTGTGCTCTTCATACTAATGAGCTACCTTTGCGGCACTTGATCAAACAGTTAGATGGGAAAACTTTGTCTAACAAGTGGAGTGGTAAAATTGGCAACATGCTTGATAGCGCAACTGAACTTGAAATCAATCCCTCATTTGTCAGAATATCCTTTCCAGAGCCTTTGGTTCCAGTGAGTGACACTGTTGTCAAAGATATCTCTACAGATCAGGCTTATAGTTACAGGATAACTCAGGTCATAAGGACAGGTATACTTCCAACTGATCTGGCATTATTAGAAATTGGTCCTGTAAGCCAATCTCGAACATCAACTGCGAATAGGATTTGGGTTTCAAAACATGGCCTAAAAGGCAACAACTTGAAGACGTTGCAACTGCTTGTGGAATGCATTGTTGGCGTATACCATCGCTACTGGTTTACAATCAAATCAAAATTCTTTTGGGTGGATGGACCCCGCCACATTCTTTATCAATTGAAGCTCCTAAAATCCCAGAAGAAGGGAGTAGCAGATATTGTTTTGCAAACAATCCAACGTTCATCGTGGTTCGCATTTAGTGAAATGGTGCTTCAGACACTTTTATGCTCTGAAGATCAAGAAAAAAGGAAAGCAGGGGTCCAGAAGATAATTGAATTAAGGAATGAAGATGATGATACACCAGGAGACCTATCTATTCGGCCTAGGAAAACACCTGCAGTAAATCCAAATGCAACTTCACTTTTGGAACCGATAGACTGGTCAGAAAAAGTATATTAACCTCCACTTACTTGTAAACTCAAAATATCAGAAAGTTTGTTCAAGAGCCAATGCCAGTTCCAAAGTGGCCATGTCATGGACAGTCCATAGAGAGGTGTGTGAAACAAGTAATAGAGGCTTCTGGCAAAGTGTATACTCATGAGAAAAGAGAAGGATTCATTAGAGGCCAGAAAGCAAGCAGAACAATGATGTCTAGGAATGAATTGAAGCAAGATTTGCTGAATATTGTTGGTTGAAGCTTTTAAAAAAAAAATTCAATGTGTTTTCAGTGTTTGATAATAGAGACAGAATATAAATAAAATAGTTTTACTTCATTAAACAACTTTTTGAGCCAATTTTTGTGTAGTTTATATTAAGTTATTCCCTTTTTTCAGAAAGTTCACTATACATTATAATCAAGCACAAATTTACCAAGCTTAATGTTTATCAATAACAAAAAATCTTTTTAATTAGGATATTACACATCAAAAGGCACATTTTTGGACCCCCTCATTCACATAAATCCCACATTTTAATTTTTCTCCTTTAAATTGACACGCCCTATGAATGGCTAATAAGCCATTTTTCTTTTCCCCCAATAAAAGACGCCAAAAAACTCTTTTGAACATATCCGCAGAATGGCAAATATATATTTTTTGGCCACTAATACATGCCAAAAAGGGCTTTAGAACATATAACTGCACTGCTGAACAGAAAATATATTTTTATTTTGCCACGATTACAAGCCAAAAAGAGCTTTAGAACATATAACTGCACCGCTGAACGGCAAATAGGCCCTTATACTTTTCCACTTATACACGCCACAGAAGGCTTTAGAACATATAACTGCACCGCTGAATGGCAAATATATTTTACTTTTGCCACTAATATAAAACAAAAGGGCTGTAATTTTAGCACTTCACCACACCTTAGCTAATAAGCCCTTTTTTCAAACTCATACAAGCCAAAAAAATGCTTTAGAGCATATAACTGCACCGCACAAGGGCAAATAAGGTGCAGAAATAGTTCCCTGTAATAAACTAATAAACCCTGTTAATGGCTGTATCAAACAGCACTTGCACCCCAATAACAATAACATTTTGCTAGAATTACAGAGCTGTATAATGGCAATTTGGATCCTCAGTCAGTGCAGCAAGGTGTAATAGGATTGTTCCTATTACCCAGGCTGTAACCTCCCCCACTGAATCCTGTTCAACATAAATGCTGTGGAATGATTCCTCTCTATCATTTCCCTACACCTTGAATAATATTTCCCTGAACTTGTAAATCTTTTTTTTTAGCACAATTAAGTTTTTCTAGCACTGTCCCTAGCGCTTGCTGACATCTCTCCTTGCACTAAGTACACTGGCAAATTGCAGAATCCAAAATGGCTGAGTCTATTTATAGGGCTGTGAGATCACAGGGCTGGCTGGCTGCTGATTGGCTACATGCATGGCATTATGGGTGATCCCGAGTTCCCAGAGTTCTTTTCTCCATGTCCTCACATGTTCAGCAGCCATTTTAGGAAAAAATATGATTTGTGCAAATTAAATGTTTCCGGAAATTCGGATAGAATTCTACTTTGTCAGCTTCTAAACGATTATTGGTTATTGTGTGCAGAATGATAGGGAAAAACTTTATTAAATTTTTTTTTATTTAGTGCAAGGCTGCAACAAAATGTAAAAAAAAAAAAAAAAAAAAAAAGGTTCTAAAGACTTCCAAAAGCATCGTACATGCGGGTATTAAAAATAAGTTGACACATTATCATTTGTTGTTGTTGTATTGTATTCCTTCATAAAATATATTCATTTAAAAAAAGTATCCTTTGTAAGGCCTCTTGCACACAAATGTTTTTTTTTCATTTACGTTCCGTTTTTTGCATTCAATATACGGACCGTATACGGAACCATTAATTTCAATGGATCCGCAAAAAAAAGGAAGGCACTCCATATGCTTTCTGTTTCCATATTTCCGTTTTTCCTTTCCCTTCAAAGATAGAAATTGTCCTATTATTGTCTGCCTAATGGAGAAGGATAGTATTGTTCTATCAGGGGCCAGCTGTTCCGTTCTTTCAAAAAACGGAATGCACATGGATGTCATCCGTATTTTTTGCGGATCTGTTTTTTGCGGACCACAAAATACAGAAAAAAACATACAGTTGTGTGCAAGAGGCCTAAGCCTGTTCATGTAGAAGATGAATAACAAGCATTTAGTTTAAGTTGAAACACAAACTTCTGAAAGTCTAATATTACTAGAGATGAGCAAATTTCTTAAAAGTTTGATTCCGCTGATTCTCAGAATTCACAAAAAAAATTGCTTTGTGGTGAGTTACTTCGTCACGAGCGCATTTTTTTGTAAGTAACGGGTGCAATGACAGGGAGCTGTGATAGCACAGCTCCCGTCATTGTATCTCTCAGATGCCGTGTTCATGCATGCTTGGGGCATCTGAGTAATCAAACTTACCACCTCTATTTGCTTGCAACTGGCCGGTGTTGCTTGAAGATCTCGGTCGAAATCCTGTGCGGTGCGAGTTTACTCCATCACGCCGGCTGGCGCGGTGACGTATGACGTCATCACTCCAGCCGGCACGATGATATAATCTCGCGCCGCATGGGATTTCGGCAGAGATCTTCAAGCAAGATGGAGGCTCGCAGCCCGTCGTGAGCAAATGGAGGAGGTAAGTTTGAATTGTTTAGTTTTTTATACTATTTCAGGTTAAATCAATTTGCTGACACGAAGCATGAGGAAATTCGGCTTCTAGGCGAATCAAATTTATTCTGAAATTCGGATCGATTCGTCATCTCTAAATATTACTGTAACACACATATACTCAGAACTTTGGACTGTCTGCTTTGAAGCCTTGAAGCTAGGCAATGTGAAGTATCAGAGATTGAGAACAAACAAACTAGTTGAAGAAAACAGGTCAAGTCACACCAGGAATAGGAAGCAAGAAAATAGAGAGGACGGTTACAACAAAACCTAGAAACTTGTGGTCAAGAAAAATTGAGCTGAACAAAAATTTTTTATTAAATGCAGAATCTAACATTGATTGATTAGTAATTAGAGCAAAGGTGAAGATCATTAAGTTGAATGACTAAGACATAGCCAGCAAAACTGTTACTGAAGATGCAATGTCTAAGGCTTGCAGTTATCCCTGAAGGAGAAGTAATTAGTGTTCACATCTCACTGACTTTTAGAAGTACTATGTATAGTGAGAAGGACATTTGCATTAGAACAAGCTGAATTTACCATTTAGGCAAGCAAGGCACATGCCTATGCATTTGAAACAAAACATAAATAGGGTCGCAAGGGTAATGGTGTAGTAGTTATAAAGTAGTATTAGTTTTTATATGCTATACATGTTTTTTTTGTTAATCTTTGTACAACAATCATGGTCTTTTTTTCAAAGCGTATCTTCTCATACTACAGAATTCAGCATATTGAACCAAGAGGAAAGTTATGGTAAGTACAGTTTGGAGAACTAGCTCTGAACATCAAAGTGACCTCTACTCTACTGAGGGGGATGATCCATACCTTCTGTAATAGAAAAATAAATCTATTCCATTATTGGCACAGAATGACCTGTTCCAAAAAATAATGTAAGCTAAATGCTGTCAACATGAGTTGCCTGATGTTGGACCCCTTCCCATCTGATACTGATGACCTATCCTGAGAATAGGTCATTCATATTATACACCCAGAAAACCACTTTATCTTTATTCTTAATTAGTGTTGGGCGCAAATATTTGAATCGACAATTTGAATCGCGAATATCGCCACTTCGAGAATTCACGAATATTTAGAATATAGTGCTATATATTCGTATTCTCGAATATTCTAGATTTTTTTTTCATCAGTAACCTCCCTTCTTGCTTGTGGGCCAATGAGAAGGCTGCAATGTCTTTGTCTGAGCTTAGCAACATCCCCAGCAACCGATAGCCTACCCCACAACCATTTTCTGTAGTTTTATGGAGTTCTGAGAGATAGCAGTGTGCTCTGTGCTTTACTGTTTAATTACATTAGATAGTAAGTTAGCATATATATATATATATATAATACAGATAGTTAGTGGGAGAGTCTCAGGAAACTTCTAGCAGCTTGAAAAATGTAGCAACAGTGACCCACGCCTGTATTGCGCACGCAATACGCGCATATTACATTGCCGATTTTCACAATCGAGAAAATTATCGCAAATTCGCTAATATATGACGAATATTCGCCCAAATATTCACAAAATATCGCAAATTCAAATATTGCCCGTGCCGGTCATCACTATTCTTAATTTTGAAATTACTCTCTGGGAATATTTCCTAGACTGACTATTGCCATATTGTCTACCTCTGCTTCAGACTGACAATAATGATGAACATGTATATCATTTCTAGCAATACTTAAGAATCATATATTAGTCTTATTGCAGCAAATCCACATTTTTGGGATTCGTCATGCACACAAAATGGCATCCATTATTTTGCAGTTCAAAAGAAAGAGAAGAAAGCATCATCCATCAAAGAGACATCATTTTGGACATTTTTTTATTTTTTATTAAATAAATTGGACAGAGTAGTGTGTTTAAAAAAAAAAAAAGTTGTTTATGACCTGCTACCATTCATTTACCAATAGTCATATGTGTCATGGCCATTTTGTCTTTACTAATGCTGTCTTGGTGTTAAAGAACTTCAAAGGGGTTGGATACTGTCCAAGGAGACCTCATAGTGTTATACACAACTTTTCAGGGCATCTGGGACACGTTTGATTCAGACAGAATGTATTCAGAACAAAATAAATCTGGTGGCCGATTTGAACAAACTAGCTTCAAAATGAATCTTGCTAAATTTGCTCATCTCTAATTACTAGTGCATACTGTACATTGTTTTGACACATTTGTGTTTTTAGATATGATCTAATTCAGCCCATCATACATGCAGTTCATTTGCAACTCTTTATATCTAAGTGCCACTACTAAATATTCCACTAGTGTTTAGTTTTTCTGTAGACCCACTCTTGAGCCATTCGTTTTGGTGCCTAAAATGCAGTTGATGCCATGTACTGACAAGGTTATTGTCCTTAGTTCCAAATAGGGAGGGAACGTGAGCACTCAGTGTGGACATTATCAGTGTGAATAGTCAGCGTGGACAGTGTCCTACAAGCTCTTGCACCTCATTTTTTTTGAGACCTGGAGTGGCGTCTTCACTTAGTTAAAAAGCTCTGCAGTTGTTGATGGATATGACAGGTTATTTTATAGTTTATTTAATGCAGTATTTAAATATTATTTTAAGCATTATTTGAACTTTTTTGTTTTTTACTTCTCTTAGTAGGCTTGATGTTACCTGACTTTAGCTAGAAAATACGTTTTTAAACACAAACTACAGTATATGCTCCTCCACTCCACTTCTCTCCTTCGATCCACTTTCCCAGTCACAAGGTTTGCACCTCTTTACTTTTAAAGGGAATCAGCCACCAGTTTTATATTGCCTTATCTGAGGGTATCATAAACTGGTGACAGTTGCATTCACCCACTTGGTTTCTTAAAATCAGTAACGAAAAGCTCCAGCAGTTGAGATGAGCACTTAAGTCCACTCAGTGTAGTGCATGAGATAGGGGGTCCTCATATTCATGGGCTCCCTATTCTCCATCCCCACAAACAACTTCTCTTCCTATACACAGAACAATCAGATTTGTGGATTGTATGTAGACATATTAGCAGTACGGTATGTATGTGCATTCTCTTGAGAATCAGCAGTGTTTTAAATATAGCATATAGCAAAGGCCTTTGTAGAGTAAAATGCTAGAACAGTCTTTGTGTTTATTTCTAATAAATGTAAGATATTTTCCCTAATCAACCAAGCAGTGCTCTTCTTTTATCATTATAGATTGGTATTTAAACCTTGTAAATGAAAAGGGAAGAATAAAAGTAGCAGCTGCTGAGTTGTTAATATGCAAATGCATCTTTAATTACCAACTTGTTGTGGAAATATAAGATTTCTTAATTAAACAGTATGTTTCTTCCACAGTTATTATTTTCTGGAGTTTACAAAAGTTGATTATTTTTTGAGAAATTAAAAGAACCTTATAACTGTTGTAAAAACTCATTTTAAGAAGAAAAATTTTGTAACAATACTCAGACCTTCCTTATAGAATAAGCACTTACCATACAATGTTATCGCCTGTAAGTCCCGTTGTACTGCTTTGTGGCATCATGGCGCAGGGCTCCAAAGATAGACAGTGACATTACTATAGAAATCCAAGGATGCAGAGTTACTCAGCCTTGCCACCCACTGAGTATACATCTATATTATGAAGATTATAACAGCACCTGTCTTATGATAGAACATATGCATTCTAAGGCAAGTTTCACACATGCAGCACAGCAATCATACAGGCGGTTCTGGCAGGTAACAGCCTGCCGGAGTTCCCTGGATCTGGCATAGCCGGATAGTGCCACCTGCCCCCCGGACCTCCTTAATCATACATTTTGGCTGGTCAAAAATCGCTGTGTCATATTTTCTTTTTGTCAGGTCGAATCCCTGCCAGTTCCCTTTATAGTCAATGGGGTCCAGCAGGCACAGCTATGGCAGACCTAGAGCCTTCTGGCAGGCTATTCTCTGCCGGCACAGCCTACCAGTTTCCTGTGCCGTATGTGTGAAAATAGCCTAAGTGCTCATGCACACGAACGTATTTTCTCTTTATGGCGGACCTCATTAACTTTAATGGGTCCGCCATAAAAATGGAAGCTACTCCATGTGCATTTCCTTTCCGTATGTCCATATTTCCGTTCTGCAAAAAAATAGAAAGTATCCTATTATTGTCCGCATTACGGACAAGGATAGTACAGTTCAATGAAGGGCCAGCTGTTCTGTTCCGCAAAATATGGAATGCACACGGATGTCATCCGTATTTTTTGTGGATCTGTTTTTTGAAGACCGCAAAATATATACAGTTGTGTGCATGAGCCCTAAGTAAGATGGATTTCTATGAAGAAGCAGTTTTTTTTTCGATGCTTGGTTTTAGGCTACTTTCTGCCTGATCTGGCTGGAATCGGTAAAAACGCTTCCGTTACTGATAATACAACCATCTGCTTCTGTTATGAACGGATGCGGTTGTATTAGGCTATGTTCACACTAGGGTTTTTGCTAGATCCGACAGGGTTCAGCAAAAACGCTTCAGTTACCGATAATACAACCATCTGCATCCGTTATGAACGGATCCGGTTGTATTATGCTTAACATACCCAAGACGCATCTGTCAGGATCTCCATTGAAAGTCAATGAGGGATGGATCCGCTTTCTATTGTTTTAGATTGTGTCAGAGAAAATGGCTTGCATTGTGTGTCATGACGGATCTGTCTTGCTCCGCATCCCAGGATGGATAGCAAACCACAGCATACTGCCGTTTGCTCTCTGGTATGAGAACGGAACGGAATGCATTTTGGAGCACTCTGTTGTGTTCAGTTACATTTTGTCCCCATTGACAATGAATGGGACAAAACGGAAGCGTTTTTTTCAGGTATTGAGACCTTATGACGGATATCAATGCCAGAAAATATTAAGGCTAGTGTGAAAGTAGCCTTATCTTTAGCATAGCCAAGATGGATCCGTCATGAACACCATTGAAAGTCAATGGTGAACGGATCTGTTTTCTATTGTGTCTGAGAAAACGGATCCTTGTTCATTGACTTGCATTGTGGGTCATGCCAAATCAATTTTGCTCCACATCCCATGATGAAAAAAAAAACACAGCTTTCTGCAGTTTGCTCTCCGGTATAGGAACACAACCAAATGGAATGGAATGCATTTTGGAGCACTCTATTCTGTTCAGTTCCTTTTTGTCCCCATTGGCAATGAATGGGGACAAAACGGAAGCGTTTTTCTCCGGTATTGAGATGCTCTGCCGGATCTCAATACCGGAAAATGTAAACACTAGTGTGAAAGTAGCCTTACTTGATTTTAGTACTAGATCATTTTTCAAGCTGAGAACCTACTAAGAATTGACTAGCTCTATTGCTTCCAAGTCAATTCACTTTTTGCACAGGCAAATAAATAGAAATTCAATGCCGAGATCTCATTAGAATAAATTATATTTTTTTACATTTAACAAGTACAGTATTGGCTATTTTAAGGGTCAGACTGGACTACTAGAGTGCTGCTACTTGTAGTTCTTGTTTGCTTTTGCATTGCAGCCATGGCAGCTCCCTTTAGTTTAGAAGTGCTTGTCTAACGCTTTTGTATTGTACCGTATATTTGGGGTAGTGGCTTCCCCTATTTGGATCGTGTACTTACACCGATCTGCCTTTTATGTTGCATTCCAACCTGCACCTGAACTCACTTTATATATATATATATATATATATATAGTTTGGAGGTGTTGGTCTAACTCTCTTATGCAGTGGACCACTAGAGTATCAGAACATAGGCTTTGACAGAATAATGGATCGTGTCCACCAGAAGACATTTCCATATGTAATTAAAAGGGTTTTCTGAGATTTTAATACTGATGACCTATACTTAGGATAGGTCATCAGTATCTGATTGGTTGGAGGGGGAGGGAGGAGGGGCCGGTGTCATGCAATTGCGGCGGGGCCGGTGCGGTCACTGTACTCCGGCCCCGCCGCTCACTCACTTCCTTAATGCCTAAACCTTTTATAATAATAACTTTAATTGAAGTTCCTATCCCCAGCCCCATCTGTACTACTTACTAAATGTACTGTGGCAGGCAGAGCAGGGGGGGCGGCCGGCCGTAACTCACTGATGTCACGTGCCTGCGCCTCCTACTTTATGAACGCAGGCACGTGACATCATTGAGTTATGGCCAGCCGCCCGCCCTGCTCTGCCTGCTACAGGACATTTAGTAAGTAGTACAGATGGGGCTGGGGATCGGAACTTCAATTAGAGTTATTATTATAAAAGGTTTAGGCAATAAAGCAGTGAGTGAGCGGCGGGGCCGAAGTACAGTGACCACACTGTATGCATGCCGCCGGCCCCTCCTCCCTCCCCCCTCCCACAGGTTTAGCTCCAGTATATTAGGGCATCTGTGGATGCCACTATTATGGGTGGGGGATCTGTGGATGGAACTGTTATGGGGTGGGGGATCTGTGGGTGACACACATATAGCAGTGCCATCCACAGATCCACCCCCCCCATAACAGTTCCATCCACAGATCCCCCTCCATAACCGTGCCATCCACAGATCACCGTCCCATAACAGTGCCATCCACAGATCCCCCATAACAGTGCCACCTACAGATCCCCCCATAACAGTGCCATCCACAGATCCCCCATAGTAGTGTCATGCACAGACCACCAAAAGCACACCTTTTGGTGAAAAACATTTTTTTTCGTATTTTCCTCCTCAAAAACCTAGGTGCTTATTAGGGGCCAGTGCGTCTTATAGGGCGAAAAAAAAACCTGGTATATACAAAGAATAAAAAGCATAATACACAGTTACATCAACACTTCAGCTGGAGTCCTGACTACATCTAGAATGAAGGTACTTACATGACTGTAAACTCTAAAGCTAATAGAGATGAGCGAATCAAAGTTGACGAATGGGAATTCGATCCAACTTTCAGGAAAAATTATATTCGCACCGAATCCAAATTTCCTCACGCTTCGTGGTAACAAATCAATTTTTTTCCTAAAATGGCTGCTGCACGTGTTAGGAGCAAAAAACTCTAGGAACGAGGGATCACCCATAATGCCATGCATGTAGCCAATCAGCAGCCAGCCCCTGTGATGTCACAGCCCTATAAATAGTCTCAGCCATTTTAGATTCTGCCATTTTCCAGTGTACTTAGTGCAGGGAGAGACGTCAGCAGGCACTAGGGACAGTGATAGGAAAGGCTTCATTGTGCTGAAAAAAATATTTACAAATTTAGGGATAGATTAGTCAAGGTGTAGGGAAAGCATAGGGAGGCATCACCCACTCTATAAAAGGAGAACAGGGGGCAATTGGAGAGTGTACAGCCTGATTAATAGGAGCAATAACTATTATACCTTGCTGCACTAATTGGGGATCCAAATTGCCATTATACTGCTGCTTTTAGGTTGTTTGCACTATATGATACATCACTAATTCCAGCAAACCTTGCTTGTGATTGGATGTGATTGGGGTGCAAGTTCTGTGTGATACAGCCATTTACGGGGTGTTTTAATAGGTTAGATATGTATGTCCTATTAGCCGTCCTGCGTTGATTTTACATTGTTTTACTTTTTTGCGGGGGTGTTACTAGGGAAAAAAAAAGGAAAAAATATACTGTATGTTATAAGTGCCGTTCAGCGATGAAGTTACATTGTACTACAGCCATTTACGTGGTGTATTAAAAGATAATATATGTACAGATGTAGCAGGGGTAACACACACACTCTTAACAAAAATTTCTTAACTCATCACATTATCTTGAAACAAAAGCCATTGAAAAGCAATTGCTTAACGCATTTAGTTGCATTTAGTTTAGATAACATGTCTCATAAAGCATGTGTGTTAACCCTGCTACATCCGTACATCCCATTAGCTGTTGAAACTTTTTTGAGGTGTATTATTAGGAAATAAAAGGGAAAAATATATGTCATAATTGCCGCTCAGCGAAGTTACATTGTACTACAGCCATTTACGTGGTGTATTAAAAGGAAATCTACATATGTCCCATTATTTGTTCTGTGGTGAATTGTGATTGTGTTATATTTCTTTTTTCGGGGTCTAGAAATAGGAAAAAGAATACGTCTTAATTGCCGTTCTGTGGTGAAGGTACATTGTACTACAGCCATTAGAGGGGTGTATTGAAGGGAAA
Source organism: Bufo gargarizans (assembly GCF_014858855.1). Classification (NCBI taxonomy): domain Eukaryota; kingdom Metazoa; phylum Chordata; class Amphibia; order Anura; family Bufonidae; genus Bufo; species Bufo gargarizans. The sequence continues at coordinate 408,328,682 of NC_058080.1, read as the reverse complement.
TAAACCAACTTCCTATTATCTGTTCTGCGTTTAATTGTGATTGTTATTTATTTTTTTTTTTTGGGGGGGTTGTTTATTAATCAGAAAAAAAAATATGGCTTAATTGTCTTGTCTAAGCTTTTCGGGCTACCAGAGACAATTCCAGCCCTTCCTCATGACACGTGTGATGTCATGTCATGTCATGAGGAAGGGCTGGAATTGTCTCTGGTAGCCCGAAAAGCTTAGACAAGACTGCTATTTTTGTAATTCATGGATGAGTTTTTACCGCAAGCAAAATAAATCTACATTCCTTTATTCAAGTGGAGCTGGATTTCTTTCAACCTACATTTACGTGCTGTGTTAAAAGGAAATATACATATGTTCCATTAGCATTCTGCGGTGGATTGTGATTGTTATATTTATTTTTTGGGGGTGTAGAAATAGGAAAAAGAATATGTCTTAATTGCCGTTCTGCGGTGAAGTTACATTGTACTACAGCCATTTACGGAGTGCATTAAAGGGACATAAACCTACTTCCTATTATCTGTTCTGCAGTGAATTATGATTATTATTTTTTGGGTGGGGGAATATATTAATCAGAAAAAATATATATGTCTTAATTGCCATTCAGCGTTGAAGTTACATTGTACTACAACCATTTGCTGTATTAAAAGGAAATATACGTACGTCCCATATTTCTGGTTTTGGGGTGTAGTTAGAGGAAAAAGAATACGTCTTAATTGACCTTTTGCTGTGAATTGTGATTGTTGTTTTTTTTTTGGGGGGGGGTTTCATTAATCCGTGGGACGGTATAGGACACTTCTATGGACACCTGTCCAATGTTTCTATATTGTTTATTTATTTACACTATTTGTTTAGCGTGTTTTCTGTCACTGCACTTGGGATTCTGTACGTGTTTATTATTTTTGGTACTTACAATAGTCCAGGTCCAAATATAGGGCTATATATTCCACATTGTTGGAATCTCTCCCGTGATAGGGCCATCCCAGGGTTACTAGGAGGCACGAGGCACGGGATCGCCCTTATCAGGGCGGCTATTCCGTTTGCAGGCAGGGTGGCAGCAATAGGGCCAGTATTAGGGACACCACCCCCATTTAAGGCCTAATAAACCTCTGCCTACCTTCCTGCTAGCATTAGGCATTGGAATAGCCACTTGACATTAGGTTCTGCTTTTCTTTTCTATTATTATTATTTTCTATGATTATAAGGGTTACTGACTTTTAACATTATATTATTAAAGGTTATGTTTTAGAAAAGTGGTGCTCCTGTGAATCCTTGGATCCACTCCTGTTTTAATTTTTTTTGGGCTTTAGCAATACTGATGGATTACTGATCAAATGCTGACCGAATGCTCAACAGACAGGATACGTTATTTGGGGGTTATTGTTCTGAAGGATCAGAGGAAGGGCAAAATAATCAGTGATGTCAGCACAAATGTACTGCTGACATGCTCCACTCTGTCAGAGTGGCTCTATTTATATAAACGTGTAAAAGAACAGTATCTGTAGACATCTATGTGGAATCAGCTGACAACGGTGTAAAAGGAGTTCATTCTTTCACGCTACAGTACAGGGGTCGACAAGTGCTGCTCCTACCCGGCCGTCTGCCCGCTAGGAGCAGTGCTACTACTAACACTCTGCGAAGTGATGTGATGACAAGTTGGAGCTTCACAGGCTAGAAACAAAATGGAATCCAAATTATCAGAGACTAAAGGGGTCATTTATTAAAACCAGCATTTTAGACACTGATCTCAATAGTCCCTTTAGCTGGTGGTGGAGCAGAAGTTATGTAAAACACTCACTTTTTTTTAGACCTGGCGTATTTCTGATCAGACATGACCTCCTAAATCTTCTCAATTTAGATAGGTCAACAGTATTAAAACCTCGGAAAACCCATTTAGATTTTGAGCCAATGCTTCTTATGGTTTATTAAAAACTATAATTACAAATTCCCCAAGGGGAGTAAGAAGGGAGCTAAAACATAACCTTTACTTGCATTAATTAAAAAAATGAACATAGCACCACTGTCAGTAGACAATATACATATACAGTTGCAAGAAAAAGTATGAGAACCCTTTGGAATGATATGGATTTCTGCACAAATTGGTCATAAAATGTGATCTGCTCTTCATCTAAGTCACAACAATAGACAATCACAGTCTGCTTAAACTAATAACACAATGTGACCATGTTTTTATTGAACACACCATGTAAACATTCACAGTGCAGGTGAAAAAAGTATGTGAACCCCTAGACTAATGACATCTCCAAGAGCTAATTAGAGTGAGATGTCAGCCAACTGGAGTCCAATCAATGAGATGAGATTGGAGGTGTTGGTTACAGCTGCCCTGCCCTATAAAAAACACACACCAGTTCTGGGTTTGCTTTTCACAAGAAGCATTGCCTGATGTGAATGATGCATTGCACAAAAGAGCTCTCAGAAGACCTACGATTTAGAATTGTTGACTTGCATAAAGCTGGAAAGGGTTATAAAAGTATCTCCAAAAGCCTTGCTGTTCATCAGTCCACGGTAAGACAAATTTTCTATAAATGGAGAAAGTTCAGCACTGCTGCTACTCTCCCTAGTTGTGGCCGTCCTGTAAAGATGACTGCAAGGGCACAATGCAGACTGCTCAATGAGGTGAAGAAGAATCCTAGAGTGTCAGCTAAAGACTTACAAAAGTCTCTGGCATATGCTAACATCCTTGTTAGCGAATCTAAGATACGTAAAGCACTAAACAAAAATGGATTTCATAGGTGGATACCACAGAGGAAGCCACTTCTGTCCAAAAAAAACATTGCTGCACATTTACAGTTTTCCCAAGAGCAACTGGATGTTCCACAGCAGTACTGGCAAAATATTCTGTGGACAGATGAAACCAAAGTTGAGTTGTTTGGAAGAAACACACAACACTATGTGTGGAGAAAAAGAGGCACAGCACACCAACATCAAAACCTCATCCCAACTGTGAAGTATGGTGGTGGGGGCATCATGGTTTGGGGCTGCTTTGCTGGGTCAGGGTCTGGGCGGATTGCTATCATCGAAGGAAAAATTAATTCCCAAGTTTATCAAGACATTTTGCAGGAGAACTTAAGGCCATCTGTCAACCAGCTGAAGCAACATGACAACGACTCAAAGCATAGAAGTAAATCAACAACAGAATGGCTTAAACAGAAGAAAATACGCCTTCTGGAGTGGCCCAGTCAGAGTCCTGACCTCAACCCGATTGAGATGATGTGGCATGACCTCAAGAAAGCGATTCACACTAGACATCCCAAGAATATTGCTGAAATGAAACAGTTCTGTAAAGAGGAATGGTCAAGAATTACTCCTGACCGTTGTGCACGTCTGATCTGCAACTACAGGAAACGTTTGGTTGAAGTTATTGCTGCCAAAGGAGATTCAACCAGTTATTAAATCCAAGGGTTCACATACTTTTTCCACCTACACTGTGAATGTTTACATGGTGTGCTCAATAAAAACACGGTAACATTTAATCTTTGTGTGTTATTAGTTTAAGCAGACTGTGATTGTCTAATGTTGTGACTTAGGCCTCTTTCACACTTGCGTTGTCCGGATCCGGCGTGTACTCCACTTGCCGGAATTACATGCCGGATCCGGAAAAACGCAAGTGTACTGAAAGCATTTGAAGACGGATCCGTCTTCAAAATGCTTTCAGTGTTACTATGGCAGCCAGGACGCTATTAAAGTTCTGGTTGCCATAGTAGGAGCGGGGGAGCGGTATACTTACAGTCCGCGCGGCTCCTGGGGCGCTCCAGAGTGACGTCAGAGCGCCCCATGCGCATGGATGACGGGCCATGTGATCACGTGATCCATGCGCTTGGGGCGCTCTGACGTCACTCTGGAGCGCCCCGGGAGCCGCACGGACGGTAAGTATGCTGCTCCCCCGCTCCCCGCTACACTTTACAATGGCTGCCAGGACTTTAGCGTCCCGGCAGCCATGGTAACCATTCAGAAAAAGCTAAACGTCGGATCCGGCAATGCGCCGAAACAACGTTTAGCTTAAGGCCGGATCCGGATCAATGCCTTTCAATGGGCATTCATTCCGGATCCGGCCTTGCGGCAAGTCTTCAGGATTTTTGGCCAGAGCAAAAAGCGCAGCATGCTGCGGTATTTTCTCCGGCCAAAAAACGTTCCGTTCCGGAACTGAAGACATCCTGATGCATCCTGAACGGATTTCACCCCATTCAGAATGCATTAGGATAAAACTGATCAGGATTCTTCCGGCATAGAGCCCCGACGACGGAACTCTATGCCGGAAGAAAAGAACGCAGGTGTGAAAGAGCCCTTAGATGAAGATCAGATCTAGAGTTGAGCGAACACCTGGATGTTCGGGTTCGAGAAGTTCGGCCGAACATCCCGGAAATGTTCGGGTTCGGGATCCGAACCCGATCCGAACTTCGTCCCGAACCCGAACCCCATTGAAGTCAATGGGGACCCGAACTTTTCGGCACTAAAACGGCTGTAAAACAGCCCAGGAAAGGGCTAGAGGGCTGCAAAAGGCAGCAACATGTAGGTAAATCCCCTGCAAACAAATGTGGATAGGGAAATTAATTAAAATAAAAATTAAATAAATAAAAATTAACCAAAATCAATTGGAGAGAGGTTCCATAGCAGAGAATCTGGCTTCCCGTCACCCACCACTGGAACAGTCCATTCTCAGATATTTAGGCCCCGGCACCCAGGCAGAGGAGAGAGGTCCCGTAACAGAGAATCTGTCTTCATGTCAGCAGAGAATTAGTCTGCATGTCATAGCAGAGAATGAGGCTTCACGTCAGCCACCACTGCAACAGTCCATTGGCATATATTTAGGCCCAGCACCCAGGCAGAGGAGGGAGGTCCCGTAACAGAGAATCTGTCTTCATGTCAGCAGAGAATTAGTCTGCATGTCATAGCAGAGAATGAGGCTTCACGTCAGCCACCACTGCAACAGTCCATTGGCATATATTTAGGCCCAGCACACACACAGGCAGAGGAGAGAGGTCCCGTAACAGACAATCTGGCTTCATGTCAGCAGAGAATTAGTCTGCATGTCATAGCAGAGAATGAGGCTTCACGTCAGCCACCACTGCAACAGTCCATTGGCATATATTTAGGCCCAGCACACACACAGGCAGAGGAGAGAGGTCCCGTAACAGAGAATCTGTCTTCATGTCAGCAGAGAATTAGTCTGCATGTCATAGCAGAGAATGAGGCTTCACGTCAGCCACCACTGCAACAGTCCATTGGCATATATTTAGGCCTAGCACACAGGCAGAGGAGAGAGGTCCCGTAACAGAGAATCTGGCTTCATGTCAGCAGAGAATCAGTCTGCATGTCATAGCAGAGAATCAGGCTTCACGTCAGCCACCACTGCAACAGTCCATTGGCATATATTTAGGCCCAGCACACACACAGGCAGAGGAGAGAGGTCCCGTAACAGAGAATCTGGCTTCATGTCAGCAGAGAATCAGTCTGCATGTCATAGCAGAGAATGAGGCTTCACGTCAGCCACCACTGCAACAGTCCATTGGCATATATTTAGGCCCAGCACCCAGGCAGAGGAGGGAGGTCCCGTAACAGAGAATCTGTCTTCATGTCAGCAGAGAATTAGTCTGCATGTCATAGCAGAGAATGAGGCTTCACGTCAGCCACCACTGCAACAGTCCATTGGCATATATTTAGGCCCAGCACACACACAGGCAGAGGAGAGAGGTCCCGTAACCGAGAATCTGGCTTCATGTCAGCAGAGAATCAGTCTGCATGTCATAGCAGAGAATGAGGCTTCACGTCAGCCACCACTGCAACAGTCCATTGGCATATATTTAGGCCCAGCACACACACAGGCAGAGGAGAGAGGTCCCGTAACAGAGAATCTGGCTTCATGTCAGCAGAGAATCAGTCTGCATGTCATAGCAGAGAATGAGGCTTCACGTCAGCCACCACTGCAACAGTCCATTGGCATATATTTAGGCCCAGCACACACACAGGCAGAGGAGAGAGGTCCCGTAACAGAGAATCTGGCTTCATGTCAGCAGAGAATCAGTCTGCATGTCATAGCAGAGAATGAGGCTTCACGTCAGCCACCACTGCAACAGTCCATTGGCATATATTTAGGCCCAGCACACACACAGGCAGAGGAGAGAGGTCCCGTAACAGAGAATCTGTCTTCATGTCAGCAGAGAATTAGTCTGCATGTCATAGCAGAGAATGAGGCTTCACGTCACCCACCACTGCAACAGTCCATTGGCATATATTTAGGCCTAGCACACAGGCAGAGCAGAGAGGTCCCGTAACAGACAATCTGGCTTCATGACAGCAGAGAATCAGTCTGCATGTCATAGCAGAGAATGAGGCTTCACGTCACCCACCACTGCAACAGTCCATTGGCATATATTTAGGCCTAGCACACAGGCAGAGCAGAGAGGTCCCGTAACAGACAATCTGGCTTCATGTCAGCAGAGAATCAGTCTGCATGTCATAGCAGAGAATGAGGCTTCACGTCACCCACCACTGCAACAGTCCATTGGCATATATTTAGGCCTAGCACACAGGCAGAGCAGAGAGGTCCCGTAACAGACAATCTGGCTTCATGACAGCAGAGAATCAGTCTGCATGTCATAGCAGAGAATGAGGCTTCACGTCACCCACCACTGCAACAGTCCATTGGCATATATTTAGGCCTAGCACACAGGCAGAGCAGAGAGGTCCCGTAACAGACAATCTGGCTTCATGTCAGCAGAGAATCAGTCTGCATGTCATAGCAGAGAATGAGGCTTCACGTCACCCACCACTGCAACAGTCCATTGGCATATATTTAGGCCTAGCACACAGGCAGAGCAGAGAGGTCCCGTAACAGACGATCTGGCTTCATGTCAGCAGAGAATCAGTCTGCATGTCATAGCAGAGAATCAGGCTTCACGTCAGCCACCACTGCAACAGTCCATTGTCATAAATTTAGGCCCAGCACCCAGGCAGAGGAGAGAGGTCCCGTAACAGACAATCTGGCTTCATGTCAGCAGAGAATTAGTCTGCATGTCATAGCAGAGAATCAGGCTTCATGTCAGCCACCACTGCAACAGTCCATTGGCATATATTTAGGCCTAGCACACAGGCAGAGGAGAGGTTCATTCAACTTTGGGTAGCATCGCAATATAATGGTAAAATGAAAATAAAAATAGGATTGAATGAGGAAGTGCCCTGGAGTCCAATAATATATGGTTATGGGGAGGTAGTTAATGTCTAATCTGGACAAGGGACGGACAGGTCCTGTGGGATCCATGCCTGGTTCATTTTTATGAACGTCAGCTTGTCCACATTGGCTGTAGACAGGCGGCTGCGTTTGTCTGTAATGACGCCCCCTGCCGTGCTGAATACACGTTCAGACAAAACGCTGGCTGCCGGGCAGGCCAGCACCTCCAAGGCATAAAAGGCTAGCTCTGGCCACGTGGACAATTTAGAGACCCAGAAGTTGAATGGGGCCGAACCATCAGTCAGTACGTGGAGGGGTGTGCACACGTACTGTTCCACCATGTTAGTGAAATGTTGCCTCCTGCTAACACGTTGCGTATCAGGTGGTGGTGCAGTTAGCTGTGGCGTGTTGACAAAAGTTTTCCACATCTCTGCCATGCTAACCCTGCCCTCAGAGGAGCTGGCCGTGACACAGCTGCCTTGGCGACCTCTTGCTCCTCCTCTGCCTTGGCCTTGGGCTTCCACTTGTTCCCCTGTGACATTTGGGAATGCTCTCAGTAGCGCGTCTACCAACGTGCGCTTGTACTCGCGCATCTTCCTATCACGCTCCAGTGCAGGAAGTAAGGTGGGCACATTGTCTTTGTAGCGTGGATCCAGCAGGGTGGCAACCCAGTAGTCCGCACAGGTTAAAATGTGGGCAACTCTGCTGTCGTTGCGCAGGCACTGCAGCATGTAGTCGCTCATGTGTGCCAGGCTGCCCAGGGGTAAGGACAAGCTGTCCTCTGTGGGAGGCGTATCGTCATCGTCCTGCCTTTCCCCCCAGCCACGCACCAGTGATGGACCCGAGCTGCGTTGGGTGCCACCCCGCTGTGACCATGCTTCATCCTCATCCTCCTCCACCTCCTCCTCATCCTCGTCCTCCTCGTCCTCCAGTAGTGGGCCCTGGCTGGCCACATTTGTACCTGGCCTCTGCTGTTGCAAAAAACCTCCCTCTGAGTCACTTCGAAGAGACTGGCCTGAAAGTGCTAAAAATGACCCCTCTTCCTCATCCTCCTCCTCCTCCTCCTGGGCCACCTCCTGTTCCATCATCGCCCTAAGTGTTTTCTCAAGGAGACATAGAAGTGGTATTGTAACGCTGATAACGGTGTCATCGCCACTGGCCATGTTGGTGGAGTACTCGAAACAGCGCAACAGGGCACACAGGTCTCGCATGGAGGCCCAGTCATTGGTGGTGAAGTGGTGCTGTTCTGTAGTGCGACTGACCCGTGCGTGCTGCAGCTGAAACTCCACTATGGCCTGCTGCTGCTCGCACAGTCTGTCCAGCATGTGCAAGGTGGAGTTCCACCTGGTGGGCACGTCGCATATGAGGCGGTGAGCGGGAAGGCCGAAGTTACGCTGTAGCGCAGACAGGCGAGCAGCGGCAGGATGTGAACGCCGGAAGCGCGAACAGACGGCCCGCACTTTATGCAGCAGCTCTGACATGTCGGGGTAGTTGTGAATGAACTTCTGCACCACCAAATTCAGCACATGCGCCAAGCAAGGGATGTGCGTCAAATTGGCTAGTCCCAGAGCTGCAACGAGATTTCGCCCATTATCACACACCACCAGGCCGGGCTTGAGGCTCACCGGCAGCAACCACTCGTCGGTCTGTTGTTCAATACCCCGCCACAACTCCTGTGCGGTGTGGGGCCTGTCCCCCAAACATATGAGTTTCAGAATGGCCTGCTGACGTTTACCCCGGGCTGTGCTGAAGTTGGTGGTGAAGGTGTGTGGCTGACTGGATGAGCAGGTGGAAGAAGAGGAGGAGGAAGCCGAGAAGGAGGAGGTGGCAACAGGAGGCAAAGAATGTTGCCCTGCGATCCTTGGCGGCGGCAGGACGTGCGCCAAACAGCTCTCCGCCTGGGGCCCAGCTGCCACTACATTTACCCAGTGTGCAGTTAGGGAGATATAGCGTCCCTGGCCGTGCTTACTGGTCCACGTATCTGTGGTTAGGTGGACCTTGCTACAGATGGCGTTGCGCAGTGCACACTTGATTTTATCGGATACTTGGTTGTGCAGGGAAGGCACGGCTCTCTTGGAGAAGTAGTGCCGGCTGGGAACAACATACTGTGGGACAGCAAGCGACATGAGCTGTTTGAAGCTGTCTGTGTCCACCAGCCTAAATGACAGCATTTCATAGGCCAGTAGTTTAGAAATGCTGGCATTCAGGGCCAGGGATCGAGGGTGGCTAGGTGGGAATTTACGCTTTCTATCAAATGTTTGTGAGATGGAGAGCTGAACGCTGGCGTGTGACATGGTTGAGACGCTTGGTGACGGAGGTGGTGGTGGTGGTGTTGGTGGTACATCCCCTGTTTGCTGGGCGGCAGGTGCCAACGTTCCTCCAGAGGCGGAGGAAGAGGCCGAGGCGGCAGCAGCAGAATAGGCCGAGGCGGCAGCAGCAGAAGAGGTAGCAGGGGGAGCCTGAGTGACTTCCTTGGTTTTAAGGTGTTTACTCCACTGCAGTTCATGCTTTGCATGCAGGTGCCTGGTCATGCAGGTTGTGCTCAGGTTCAGAACGTTAATGCCTCGCTTCAGGCTCTGATGGCACAGCGTGCAAACCACTCGGGTCTTGTCGTCAGCACATTGTTTGAAGAAGTGCCATGCCAGGGAACTCCTTGAAGCTGCCTTTGGGGTGCTCGGTCCCAGATGGCGGCGGTCAGTAGCAGGCGGAGTCTCTTGGCGGCGGGTGTTCTGCTTTTGCCCACTGCTCCCTCTTTTGCTACGCTGTTGGCTCGGTCTCACCACTGCCTCTTCCTCCGAACTGTGAAAGTCAGTGGCACGACCTTCATTCCATGTGGGGTCTAGGACCTCATCGTCCCCTGCATCGTCTTCCACCCAGTCTTGATCCCTGACCTCCTGTTCAGTCTGCACACTGCAGAAAGACGCAGCAGTTGGCACCTGTGTTTCGTCATCATCAGAGACATGCTGAGGTGGTATTCCCATGTCCTCATCATCAGGAAACATAAGTGGTTGTGCGTCAGTGCATTCTATGTCTTTCACCGCTGGGGAAGGGCTAGGTGGATGCCCTTGGGAAACCCTGCCAGCGGAGTCTTCAAACAGCATAAGAGACTGCTGCATAACTTGAGGCTGAGACAGTTTCCCTGGTATGCATGGGGGTGATGTGACAGACTGATGGGGTTGGTTTTCAGGCGCCATCTGTGCGCTTTCTGCAGAAGACTGGGTGGGAGATAATGTGAACGTGCTGGATCCACTGTCGGCCACCCAATTGACTAATGCCTGTACCTGCTCAGGCCTTACCATCCTTAGAACGGCATTGGGCCCCACCATATATCGCTGTAAATTCTGGCGGCTACTGGGACCTGAGGTAGTTGGTACACTAGGACGTGTGGATGTGGCAGAACGGCCACGTCCTCTCCCAGAGGGTCCACTAACACCACCACGACCATGTCCACGTCCGCGTCCCTTACTAGATGTTTTTCTCATTGTTATGGTTCACCACAACAACAAATATATTATTTGGCCCAATGTATTGTATTCAAATTCAGCGGGATATAAATTTGAGGCCTAGTATTTAGGCGCTGGGTGACCGGTATGGATTTAGTGACAGAATTAGACTTGGAAATGCACAGAAGCGTGTGTGTGAAGTTATTCTGAATGACCCAATGTGCACCTTGAATATTATATACCCTTTTTGGGATAGATTTCAAATAGCTCTGATATAGCAGGAACCACTAAATTATGAAATTGCTAAATTGGGAATTGTACTTCAACCCAGAACAAAAAATGTGCTTTGACGGGCACTAAATAACTTTCCCAGCTACAACAGTACAGCGGTAACGAGAGATTTAGAGGGATTTAAATTTGAGGCCTAGTATTTAGGCGCTGGGTGACAGGTATGGGTTTAGTGACAGAATTAGACTTGGAAATACACAGTAGCGGGTGTGTGTGAAGTTATTCTGAATGACCCAATGTGCACCTTCAATATTATATACCCTTTTTGGGATAGATTTCAAATAGCTCTGATATAGCAGGAACCACTAAATTATGAAATTGCTAAATTGGGAATTGTACTTCAACCCAGAACAAAAAATGTGCTTTGACGGACACTAAATATCTTGCCCAGCAACAACAGTACAGTGGTGGGTAACGAGAGATTTAGAGGGATTTAAATTTGAGGCCTAGTATTTAGGCGCTGGGTCACCGGTATGGATTTAGTGACAGAATTAGACTTGGAAATGCACAGAAGCGTGTGTGTGAAGTTATTCTGAATGACCCTATGTGCACCTTCAATATTATATACCCTTTTAGGGATAGATTTCAAATAGCTCTGATATAGCAGAAACCACTAAATTATGAAATTGCTAAATTGGGAATTGTACTTCAACCCAGAACAAAAAATGTGCTTTGACGGACACTAAATATCTTGCCCAGCAACAACAGTACAGCGGTGGGTAACGAGAGATTTAGAGGGATTTAAATTTGAGGCCTAGTATTTAGGCGCTGGGTCACCGGTATGGATTTAGTGACAGAATTAGACTTGGAAATGCACAGAAGCGTGTGTGTGAAGTTATTCTGAATGACCCTATGTGCACCTTCAATATTATATACCCTTTTAGGGATAGATTTCAAATAGCTCTGATATAGCAGAAACCACTAAATTATGAAATTGCTAAATTGGGAATTGTACTTCAACCCAGAACAAAAAATGTGCTTTGACGGACACTAAATATCTTGCCCAGCAACAACAGTACAGCGGTGGGTAACGAGAGATTTAGAGGGATTTAAATTTGAGGCCTAGTATTTAGGCGCTGGGTCACCGGTATGGATTTAGTGACAGAATTAGACTTGGAAATGCACAGAAGCGTGTGTGTGAAGTTATTCTGAATGACCCTATGTGCACCTTCAATATTATATACCCTTTTAGGGATAGATTTCAAATAGCTCTGATATAGCAGAAACCACTAAATTATGAAATTGCTAAATTGGGAATTGTACTTCAACCCAGAACAAAAAATGTGCTTTGACGGACACTAAATATCTTGCCCAGCAACAACAGTACAGTGGTGGGTAACGAGAGATTTAGAGGGATTTAAATTTGAGGCCTAGTATTTAGGCGCTGGGTCACCGGTATGGATTTAGTGACAGAATTAGACTTGGAAATGCACAGAAGCGTGTGTGTGAAGTTATTCTGAATGACCCTATGTGCACCTTCAATATTATATACCCTTTTAGGGATAGATTTCAAATAGCTCTGATATAGCAGAAACCACTAAATTATGAAATTGCTAAATTGGGAATTGTACTTCAACCCAGAACAAAAAATGTGCTTTGACGGACACTAAATATCTTGCCCAGCAACAACAGTACAGCGGTGGGTAACGAGAGATTTAGAGGGATTTAAATTTGAGGCCTAGTATTTAGGCGCTGGGTGACAGGTATGGGTTTAGTGACAGAATTAGACTTGGAAATACACAGTAGCGGGTGTGTGTGAAGTTATTCTGAATGACCCAATGTGCACCTTCAATATTATATACCCTTTTTGGGATAGATTTCAAATAGCTCTGATATAGCAGGAACCACTAAATTATGAAATTGCTAAATTGGGAATTGTATTTCAACCCAGAACAAGAAATGTGCTTGAACGAACACTAAATAACTCGCCCAGCTACAGCACTAGGGACAGATTTAGCTGGATATAAATTTGAGGCCTAGTATTTAGGCGCTGGGTGACCGGTATGGATTTAGTGACAGAATTAGACTGGGATATGGCCAAAAAATGAACAGACTATTGCTGGTTAAATGCACTTGGTGTGACAGCTTCACCCTGATGTAGGCTTTAGCCAAAAAACAACCACACCATTGAGGGTTAAATGCACTTGGTGACAGGCGCAGCTTGCCCCTGATTTTGTATATGGCCAAAAAATGAACAGACTATTGCTGGTTAAATGCACTTGGTGTGACAGCTTCACCCTGATGTAGGCTTTAGCCAAAAAACAACCACACCATTGAGGGTTAAATGCACTTGGTGACAGGCGCAGCTTGCCCCTGATTTTGTATATGGCCAAAAAATGAACAGACTATTGCTGGTTAAATGCACTTGGTGTGACAGCTTCACCCTGATGTAGGCTTTAGCCAAAAAACAACCACACCATTGAGGGTTAAATGCACTTGGTGACAGGCGCAGCTTGCCCCTGATTTTGTATATGGCCAAAAAATGAACAGACTATTGCTGGTTAAATGCACTTGGTGTGACAGCTTCACCCTGATGTAGGCTTTAGCCAAAAAACAACCACACCATTGAGGGTTAAATGCACTTGGTCGCAGCTTGTGCTGGCGCACCACAAGACACAAAATGGCCGCCGATCACCCCAGAAAAATGAGACTGACAAACGGTCTGTGCAGCCTAAAAACAGTGAGCAATTGAGGATCAGCAGCTCAATGATCCACAGCTGCAGATCGATCAGTTAATCAAGTCCTTTGGAGGAGTTAATCTGCCTAATCTCGCCCTACTGTCGCAGCCGCAACCTCTCCCTACGCTAATCAGAGCAGAGTGACGGGCGGCGCTATGTGACTCCAGCTTAAATAGAGGCTGGGTCACATGGTGCTCTGGCCAATCACAGCCATGCCAATAGTAGGCATGGCTGTGATGGCCTCTTGGGGCAAGTAGTATGACGCTTGTTGATTGGCTGCTTTGCAGCCTTTCAAAAAGCGCCAAGAAAGCGTCACAAAAGCGCGAAGAAAGCGACGAACACCGAACCCGGACTTTTACGAAAATGTCCGGGTTCGGGTCCGTGTCACGGACACCCCAAAATTCGGTACGAACCCGAACTATACAGTTCGAGTTCGCTCATCCCTAATCAGATCACATTTTATGACAGATTTGTGCAGAAATCCATATCATTCCAAAGGGTTCACAAACTTTTTCTTGCAACTGTATATTATTCAAAAATTAAATCAGAACAACCTTACTGTGACCTTACCTTACCTGACCTGACATTCTGAGCCCTAACCCACGTTGGGCCTACTGTTTCGGGGTACATCTGATTTGGTAAGGTCGTTCTGATTTCATTTTTGAATAATATATATGTATATTGTCTTCTGACTATGGTGCTATGTTCTTTTTTAAATTAATGCAAGTAAAGGTTATGTTTTAGCTCCCGTCTTACTCCCCTTGGGAAATTTGTGATTATGGTTGTGACTCCGGGAGCATAATAATTTATTCAGAAGAGCTAGTATTTTTATTCAAAAATAACCTATTTAACCTAATTAATTATATGGTCTGTGCGAACAATGATAATAACATTTACAAAGCAATTAACGGTGGATGTGCACATACTCTGTGGATGGAGAACAGGTCTTCAGAATTTTTAATTTACTCTAGGGGGCGTAAGGAATCCAATCCAAATACCAACTTTTAGATGTGAAGAATACGCTCTACATAATATAATGTGAGTTTTGGGCATTCACAGATTTCTATCATATCTATGTCATAATAGGAAAACGGACACATATTTAGAACATAAACAAATTATAACATTTTTGAACAATCAAAAAAAAAAAAGTAGTTGTTGCTTTACGAAATGTGCATTTGTGACTATTAATTTTCAGCACAAGTCAAAGGTGTTGCCCTGCCCTTTTTAAGTGATGGGCTGTCCTCAGGATAGGCCATGACTAACTGATCAGCGGGGTTCAAGCACCTAGTTTTTTTGCTGGAAGTCCGCGCTGGAGCTATAGAGCACTGTCAACATTATAATGGACAACATTTGTCACAGCAGTGCTGTTCCGAATGACTTCAGTGGCTGCATTGACAAAACCTCTTAGGTAGTTTATGCATGTAATATAAATGTGAAATGTCTCAAAAATGTTTGTGACAATATACAGTAATTAAATACAGCTTTGCAAAGCCTTTATTATTTTACATTTTAAAAGAAATGTATCAGTAGTTTCTTCTTGCATGTACTGTATGAATATGAGTTAGCAAAAATCGTGAAATTTGCAGCAGATGTATTAAAATGGCACACATAGTATACTAAGCTGTTCCTTTTACAATTTGGCTCTATTGTCTAGACCAGGGATACTCAACCTGCGGCCCTCCAGCTGTTGCAAAACTACAACTCCCAGCATGCCCTAGTAGCTGTAGAATGTCCAGGCATACTGGGAGTGTTAGTTTTGGAACAGCTCAAGGGACCGCAGGTTGAGCTTCCCTGGTTTAGACCAGGGATCAGAAACCTCTGGCACTCCAGTTCTGTCCTGAAACTACAACTCCCAGAATCCTCCTTTCACTTCTGTTGGAGTTACAAGAACAGCAGAGTAAGCTTGCATGCTGGGAGTTGTAGTTTCTCAAGCAGCTGAAGTGTTGAAGGTTGCTGATCCCTGGTCTAGACCATTATCAATGATATAGGTGTATATGATATAAAATGCTGAAAACATTTCACATGTCATGTTTTCAACTTTTTCTAGTTTTTTACAGCATTCTATCAATTTTTTCTGTCTTTAAAAAACATGGTGTTTGTTTTTCTCTTTTTTTTTTCTGAAATGTGTTTATGAGTAACAGATATTATTACATCAAGTGTGAACAATTCAAGTGTGAACAAAGCTTCACTTAGCATTTATTCAGAAAATGAACTTGTAAAACAAGCTGGTCCACACTGAAAAGAAATCATGCTCTGTTAAAAAAAAATAGATCTACGGTAACTTATAAATTATATAGCTTTTTTTAAGCAAGTTGTCATCATTGATTGGTTTCTGAAACAGACAGTTCATATCTTTTTGAAGGATTTACTGTGCAAACCAAATAATTTGATGAAAACATTCAGTACTGAGATACACAAGTTAGGATAGAAATGTAAAGTATTTTAAGTGCTTTGGTTCAGATGACCCTTTCACAAAACTGTACAGTGCACAGTGCCTTGGGTTAAAAAATGTCTTTTGTTTTTTTTGTATTGCTTTATCAGGATATGTTTTAATGAATATGTGAGATATTTCTCTCAGTAACACTGTGTACAGTTCTGGGCTCCTGTGAACAAGGCAGACATAGCAGAGCTGGAAAGGGTTGAGAGAAGGGCAACTAAAGTAATAACTGAAATGGGTGGACTACAGTACCCTGAAAGATGATCAAAATTAGGGTTATTCACTTTAGAAAAAAGACGACTGATGTGAGATCTTATAACTATGTATAAATATATCAGGGGTCAGTACAGAGATCTCTCCCATCATCTAGTTATCCTCAGGACTGTGACTGGGATGAGGGGACATCCTCTGCGTCTGGAGGAAAGCAAGTTTCTATACAAGCATAGAAGAGGATTCTTTACGGTAAGAGCAGTGAGACTATGGAACTCTCTGCCTGAGGAGGTGGTGATGATGAGTTCACTAAAAGAGTTCAAGAGGGGCCTGGATGTATTTCTGGAGTGTAATAATATTACAGGCTATAGCTACTAGAGAGGGGTCGTTGATCCAGGGAGTTATTCTGATTGCCTGATTGGGAAAAATTTGACTTCTACAACAAATTTTTTATTTTTTTTTGCCTTTCTCTGAATCAACTTGCAGGATAACAGGCTGAACTGGATGAACAGTTGTCTTTTTTCAGCCTTATATACTATGTTACTATGATACTATTTATCCATAGCTCTAACTTTAATTCCAGGCAAGGTCTCGCCTTTCTGTCATAAAGTCATAATAATAACTGTCTTAATGCTATAAAACGTATCGTGCCAGTATAATTTAAAACCTAAAATCGATAATGCAAATCAAAACTTACAATCTAAAAAGATGAAATAAAAATGTAGCTACAAATGTTATGTTTCTTACTCGTTTAATAGTGATATATATATTCAATCAATTTCTTAACAGGCACTTCAACCCAGATAGTGAGATTTAATTTGGTCAACAGCTATAGCTCCCTATCTCTCTACACATTTTTATGCTAAACTCGACCAAGCATGCATGCTCTTAAAGAATGTCCCCTATATGGAGAAGGCAATAAGTCAGCTATTTTGACAACACCTTAGCTCCCTGGAAGATCAAATAATTGTCATAGCAATTTTGTTGTTATTCCGTTTTAAGCAATAAAAGCAAATTTTTTTTTCTTCAAAAGTGTTTTATTTTTCTGGTGATGATCTTGTGTGGGAGCTAGTTTTTGTTGGATGACGTGCTGTTTTCATTGGCATCATTTTTGGGTACATACAACTTCTTGATCGCTTGATATTATACTTTTTGTGAGGCAAGGTGACCAGTAAATGACTGTTTTGCCATAGTTTTTATTTATTTTTAAAAACATTCACTTGGGATAAATCATTTGATATTTTTATACAGCAGGTCATTGGAATGCCCCCATTGCTTTTAGAGGTTCATTTACATATATTAAATGATTTTTCTCAGCAATGTGGGCACATATGAACATGGGACCAACACAGATGTCTTCAGCTGCCAAGTGCACAAATGCAGCAGGTTAGCCAGTTTCATAGGTGCAAATCTTCTGACAGATGCCATTTAAAGTTGGTTTAGTTCAATAAAAACATGGTAACATTTAATTATTTGTGTTTATTAAATTAAGCAGACTGTGATTGTCTATTGTTGCGACTTAGATGAAGATCAGATAACATTTTATGACCAATTTGATCAGAAATCCATATCATTCCAAAGGGTTCACGTACTTTTTCTTGCAACTGTATATATATTGTAAGGGATCACTCTTTCTCTCTCTCAGGGGGTCACAATCACAGACTTCTATCTTAAAGTCCAAAATGTGCTTTATTTTGGCACTTCAGCACCATCACACACATAAACATCGAAAATAAACACCTGCCTGTCTGGGCTCTACCTAATACACGTGTTGTCTCTACCTCACCTATAGAGCACCATTCACACACGGGATTAGATCTAGCTTCCTCAGCCATATACGGTCCAGCAGCCTCCAGGTTGTGACCAGACCATCACCCTTGGGGGGAGATGGTCCAGAAGTCCTCTCGACTCTGACCGTGCGACCCTCTTTCCGTAGGCGTCGCTGGGCCCCCCAAACTCCTGGCTGAGACCACACAAAGCCTCTCAGGCTCCCCTCTCTCTCAGCCTTTCTCAGGCTTTCTCCCTACAAGTCATACACAGAGTGTTGTTTTATCCCTCCATGATAACAGCAGCACGCCTCACCTGCGATCACCTCTGGCAAAAGACAATACATGTAGTGGAAGGGTGTGGACTGGCAGATCCCACTACCAAACCTATCCCCCAGTCCACATGAAATCCAGCCCAGAACAACATCTAGACAAAACTGTCTCAGCAAAATACACTTTGCTGAAACCACTACAGCTTTCTGGATTTCAGTTATCTCAACCAGTTGGGGTATCTGGGTGGTATATACATGCCTCCCAGCATACAGTACATATCACCACAAGATATATATATATATACTGTATATATATATATATATATATATATATATATATAGTGACACAGTGAGGGGTTGTGTCTGGCAAGGCAGGTATTTTCCTCCCAGCATGTGCGGCTGGGCTTGTTTCCAGCCAGGTGAGGTCAAATACCGGACCGAAGTTTAAGTGCCTTCCGGGTTTTGGCAGCACCTGGCTGTCCTTAAATAGGCAGCTGGGCTCAGCAGAGAGGTCTCTGTATTTGGGATTTGAGGCTTTGTGCCGTTCCGGAGGGCTGATAGCTGCACGCTGGGAAAACAGGCCCCCTAAAGCCTGCTCTGGACTACTGGAGGCAGAATGGCCAGCCAGGTGACTTGTGTTATATGAACTTCCCATTGTGTGTGAATTAACACCAAGACTGCAAAGTTACGTGCTGTTTTGTGCAATTGCTTCAAGTGTGAATAAACACTGACGTTTTGAGTTAAGAACTTGTAATTTGCCTCCGATTCCGGGTGTATTTCGACTTGCTGGACGATCAAGAGACCGACTACCGAAAAGTAAAGGGTGTGATTTTGGAAAGACTGGGGATGAATATGTTGGTCCGGGCCCAGCGGGTACATCAGTGGGGATTTATGCTGAGCCTGCGAGGACCCAGTATTATGACTTACTCCACCACTTGCAAAAGTGGCTACAGCCTGATGTGCTGAGTCCCACGGCTATGCTGGATAGACTATTAGCTGATATGTTCTGGAGGGCCACCTCTCCAGCACTGGATTGGCCAGGTGTCTCCTGGCAACGCCTTAGAAATGGTGGACCTGGTGGAGCGCTACGAGGCTACTAAGACTGTTACAGGGGGTTCTTTTGGGATGGGGCAGTCAAACCCCGCAAATCTCCATCCTAGACCCGGCGACTTGTACCAACCAAACCCACCCGGGGTGTACCCTCTATGGACCTGGCTCCGATAGTCTGCTGGTGGTGTCAGGAGTCGGGCCATGTAAGAGCTGACTGTCCCCATCAGGTGGAACCTATGGATACTAACTACCGTCAGTCGCTATATGCCAGGAAGCTGTGTGCAGCAGGTACCCCAAAAAATCTAAACCACCTGTGCCAGGTGGAGGTAGCAGAGGCTCTGCTGGACTCAGGGAGTCTGGTGTCCCTAGTAAGGGCTCCCCTGTTACGGTCAGCGGAGTATACTGGCTGGAAAGTCGGGGTCATGTGCATCCATGGAGACTTAAAGGACTATCCTACCGCCCTGGTGTCTCTAACCACAGGGGCTGGCAGACGGACTCACAAAGTGGCAGTTTCCCCAAATTTACATACAAACTTATAATTGGGAGAGACTTCCCGGGCTTCCCGGCACTGTTGCCTGCTATGAGAGTGACTGATACTCATAAGATAGGGGTAACCCTAGCAGAGTGGCCCAGCTCAGGGGGTAGACCAGAACCCTGGGAACCTGAGACTGAAGGGCCAGTGGTAGAGGGGACCGCCACAACAGCCAGGGCGGCGAAATCCAGAGCAGGT
The DNA here is from genome assembly GCF_014858855.1 of Bufo gargarizans. Taxonomy (NCBI): domain Eukaryota; kingdom Metazoa; phylum Chordata; class Amphibia; order Anura; family Bufonidae; genus Bufo; species Bufo gargarizans. The sequence goes on along the minus strand of NC_058080.1, from coordinate 408,308,613 downwards.
TTGCCATGTGAATTTACTCAAACTGTGAAAAGATAAGGAAACCTATACAGAAGACAGCCCGTGGACGGGTTTTCTAGGAGAATAGGTACCGGCCCCTCTGTCTAATGCAAGAGAGGCAGCTGCCACAGTAAAACTTGCTGACAGCCTCTCCTCTAAACAGACTCAGGAGGCCAGGGAGTTTGTTAGTCGGAACACGGATGTGTTCTCCGACCTCCCGGGACGCACTTCCATAATTCAGCATGACATTGTCACTGAGCCTCAGGCAAAAGTCTGATTAAAACCATACCGGGTACCCGAGGCTCGGCGACAAGCCATATCGGAGGAAGTTCAGCTAATGTTGGAGCTAGATGTCATTGAGGAGTCAAAAAGTGAGTGGGCCAGTCTTATAGTATTGATACCAAAGCCAGACGGGACGTTGCGGTTTTGTAACAACTTTCAAAATTCAATGCTTATCCCATGCCCCAGGTGGATGAGCTCATCGAGAAGTAGGCCTCGGTGTTGTACTGTCTCAAGAAGTCAAAAGGGAGGAGCATCCCGTTGTCTTCCTAAGCTGACCACTCTCCTCTCAAGTGGATGAGCCAGGCCAAAGACAGGAATGCCTTGGTCACCAGATGGTTTTTGTCTCTGCAGAACTTTAACGACCTGCAGAGCAGGTAGTTTGCTGGGAAACGCGGATGCCCCTTCCCGGGTGCATTGTTTTTCGTGTGTCCACCCCCACAGGGTTGAACAAAGGGGGGAGTATGTGACACAGTGAGGGGTGGTGTCTGGCAAGGCAGGTATTTTCCTCTAAGCATGTGCGGCTGGGCTATTTTCAGTCAGGTGAGGTCAAATACCGGACCGGAGTTTAAGTGCCGGTCCGGGTTTTGGCAGCACCTGGCTGCCCTTAAATTGGCAGCTGGGCTCAGTAGAGAGGTCTCTGTATTTGAGATCTGAGGCTTTGTGCCATGCTGGAGGGCTAAGAGCTGCACGCTGGAGAAACAGGCCCCCTAAAGCCTGCTCTGGACTACTGGAGGCAGAACTGCCAGCCAGGTGACTTGTGTTATATGAACTTTCCATTGTGTGTGAATTAACACCAAGACTGCAAAGTTGTGTGCTGTTTTGTGCAATTGCCTCAAGTGTGAATAAACACTGATGTTTTGAGTTAACTGATGTTTGTACTGTGCCCGCTTAACCTATCTACCAGAGCGAAACCCCACAAGGTACATATATATATATATATATATATATATGTTATACCAGAAAACATGTCCAGTAAAATATTTCACAATCATTCTACGTTGTTATAAACTATCCAAGGTTATTTTCCCACTGACAGACTAAATCTAAAGATTTTGACAAATTGCCCAAGCGATACCCAGCGATGCATATCCATGGCATATATTTATTTTATCCTGCTTTACAAGCTCTGAAAGATTTTAATTGTCATTAGCCTATTATAGATTAATGAAGTTCTCATTTGTCATTGATGCACACGGTACATCTTTAATTGGAATTTATAAAGAGAGCCAACAAAAGTGTATTTGACACTAGTTTTGTATAACAATTCCCATTACATCTAATTGCATTACAAATTAATTCATATCACCTGCATGTCAAGGTGAATGATTAATAAAATTATAAATTCTTCTAAATTATCTGTTGTGGGAATGTAAATCTTCTTTTGATTAAAATAAATTTAGTTGAAACATGCAGAGTATGCCGAAATGCGTGCAATTTAAATGAATAAAGCTTTAAAATAAGTGGAAGTGGAAAATCATGTCAATAATCTTAACAAACAATTTTTTTTTTTATATTTTGTATTGAAAATTAAAGGGGTTGGGGGGTGGATTTTGATATTGATTATTTATTCTAAGGATAGGCCATTAATCTCTGAGTGCTGGGGAATTTTGTGGCCTTGTTACAGCTTACCAAGCACAGCATTGTACATTGCATAGTGGCTATGCTTTGTATTAGGCTGAGGCCCATTCACTTGAATAGGACTAGGCGGCATATAAGCCATGTGACCAATGGCCATGATATCACTGGCTTAAGAGGAGGCCACACCACTCATCGGAGCACCACAAACCCCTTCAGTCAGCTGATCAGTGGGAATGCCAGGGGTGGGACTGCCACAGATCAGATATTGATTACCTATTCTGCACATAGGCCACCATCAAAATCCTGGAAACCCCCTTAAGTAAGAAATATTACAAAAATGTTTGTCAATAGTGAGAATAAAAATAGACTAGAGTAAAGGAAGGCACAAGGGGAAAGAGGTTAGGAATCACATCTTTGATCATAAGGAAGGTATAACAAGAGGCATAGCCTGACTTGTAACTGTTGTATCTACTTTATCTTTGTACCTAGCCAAATTTATTTATTTTATTAGCGGTTTTACTTATATTTAAAGGGTATTCCAGTTATATTAACATAACCCGTATCCAAATTATAGGTAATAACTATCAGATTGGTGCGGGTCCTACTGCTGGGACACCCACTGATCATGAGAACAGGGAACCCATACCCTGTGGAGCCCTAGTACCTTATAGTCGGAAATGTGAAGTGTCGGAGATAGCCATTAATGCTCTGCTGACTCAATAACTGCAGAGATCCAAATATCCTCTGACATTATCATAAGCACGAGAACTGCACTGGGATGTTGATGACATGGGTTTCCATGGCCGAGCAGCTGCATGCAGGCCTGATATCACCAAGAACAGTGCAAAATGTTGAACAAAGTGGTGTACAGAATGCTGATACTGAACTTATAATCAGTGGAAACATGTTCTGTGAAGTGAAGAATTATACTTTTTGTCATGGAACCCACCGTGACCTGGGCTCCTGGAGGGAGCTGATGGCCAGCCTCCTTCCTAGCAACTACGGACCTAGGAATTTGGAGCCCCCCCCCTTGTTTGGCTGAACCGGGTGTCGGGGGCCCAGGGATGGACGTTGCGGTGGAGTCTGGCCCTACAGCCATCCAATTTCCCAATTCAACCCCAAAGCCAGTGACCATAAACTATCTCGGCAAACGGAATGAAGAGGGTGACTGTACCCTCATGGAAATCCCCAAGTGGACCCTGTAGAAGGTCTCACCGGGTTTGCCATCCTTTAACTTGGGGGAGCTATGTGATGACATGGTCATCAGTTTGAGTTAAATGTGTACTGGTGTTGGATATGTGTTAATGTGTAATTATGTTATGTTGTGTAACTTGTTTCAAAAGACTTTCAGCACCCCCCCCCCCCTTCATTATCTCCCATTGTACTCTGAAAGAGCTCAGGACATTGACATTTTGGCCAGGCTCCTGCTAGGGCTGTCTGGAACTATTTTAGCAGGTTGGACCCCTGTGGTGTGGGGGCAGACAGAATGGGAGCTACAGATCAGTGGTTTGCAATATCTCCTGAGGAAGGAAGAATACAGAGGTGGACATACTCTTCATGAGTACTGCGGGTCCGTCACTCTTCTCTATCAGTTAGTATGATAGGCGAGTCTGGTTTTGGCAAATGCCAAGAGGACACAACCTCCCTGACTATATTGTACCAAAAGTAAAGTTTGGTGGAGGAGGGATAATGCAATGGAGTTGTTTTTCAGGGGTTGGCCTAGGCCCCTTAGTTCCAGTGACATATTGGAAAATTGTAAGCTTCCAACTTTGTGGGAACAGCTTGAGGAATGCCCTCAAATTCCAGCATGACCGTGCCCCAGTACACAAAGTAAGGTCCATAAGGCATGGTTGGGTGAGTTTGGTGTGGAAGAACTTGATTGGTCTACTTAACCTGACCTGAACCCCATTTGAACACATTCAGGAATTTACCAGTATGGGGATTGCAAGCCAGGTCTTCTTACCCAACTGCAGTGTCTGACCTCACAAAACCTCTTCTGGAGGATGGATCAAAAATTCCCACAGACACACTCCAAAATCTTGTAGAAAGCCTTCCCATAAGAGTGAAAGCTGTTTATTCTTAAGGAACCAACTCTGTATTAATGCCTATGGATGTCATTAAATCTAGCAATATTGATAGATTGCTGGCATTCTCATTTTAATCTTATGTGGTAGACATGGCAAGGTGGGTATATTAATTAGATTAGATTTAGATTAGCTGAAACTATCGATTTTAGTAGGACTGGCAGATGATCTAATATGTATCAAATGCCCCGTCAATGTTCTTTCAGCATATATTGTGTAAGTCTTCCTTATCAGACAAGGCTACCTTGTTTCATGTTTCAGTTCTGAAGATCACATACACAATGTAGGCCTATTCAGTGGTGGACATGCATCAGCATGGGCACTCTGGGGAACATTATGATTGTGGCATAACAAAGTCAAAAATTATTGCATTTGCTATATTTGCACCATAATTTGCAACCTTTTTAGCTTCTCTCCACTTTTAGTGAGGAAAGGGTCAGGGTTTAGCAACAGATTTGGTGTGCCAAATTTACTATAACTTACATTAGAAATTGGCTTAAGTTATAACTCAAGTGTATGCCAGCTTTCCACTTTAAAAATTAACTACTGAAGTTATTCAGCAAAGTCACACCCGACTTTGTGAATAACTAATTTCGGCTCATTGGAGCCCAGACCTTCTAATACTGTACGGAGATGAATCTCTGTACAATATTATTCTGAACGTTTTGAACGATGCGACTTCGGATGAAGCATCCAAAGCTCGCTTGGCTCAACACTAAAAATAATCAATGGTATTCACTTCACCTGTCAGTGGTTTAATTGCTATGGCTGATCAGTACACATATTGACCCATTATTTCATTAGGCACTTGCTGTGGTACAGTATTACAGCTTGTACTCCTGTGGACTCCAGCTATACCACAATAGGAAAAAAAATGAAAGTTGGCAAAATGTGTCACATGACAGCAGATCTCTGAGAAGTTGCGTGACCAGAAATATTTGTGCAGCTTGTCTGAAACTTGCCATCGCTCAACTATTTTAAAGCTGTGATTTGGCAGTAAAAAACTGCTAAATTGTAGAAAAGTTACCAACAAGTTGCATGTGGCAAACGCACTTGCATTGAGTGACGGGAGATTTGTTATCCATGACAGAAACTTTCCTGCGATTGTCGCATTGCAGTCACGGCATGTGAAACTGCAACACCATCAACAATCACTGGATGCAACGTTATATAATTTTCATGTGTAGCCCCAGACTTAGACCCAGGTTGGAGGGCCAAGCACTATCCTGGTCTCACACATTCAGCAAAAAATGTGGTGTTTTGTTCTATGAATATATTTTAGTAGTCAGATTATTTTCAGCAATTTTGTCAAATGAATGTCACTGATTGACACCTTGTAAATATGTATGTATTGTAGATGTATAATTTGTTCTGGGTATAAAATGATGACTGCTGAGCAAATTAACAGCAAAGATGAGGTCCCATTTCGAAACACATCCACTGCGGGAAACAAATTTCAGGCGCTACATAAAACAAATGCATTACTGCTTGGGATTGTTAAAATGCCTGTATTTGCTTTTTAAAAGGCTATCATAAAATTAAATTTGGTTTTATATCAAATGCATTCATAATTCCTCATTTGCAGCTTGTACAAAGGCAATTTCACAAATGACAGACTAGTTAAAACCAGCATTATAAAAAATGCACGGCATAATCTGCATGATAAGTAGAGATTGTGAAAAAATGAATTCATCAGCTTTTAGATATTTTTCCCACAAAAGTGCTTAGCTCACTGATTAATTTAGCTAAGCCTCTATAATTTAGGCCACAAGAATTTATTTTGTATGAAACTTGGCAAACTGATTTTAATCTCTTACAATCATATGTGCCTTCTACCCAGAAAAAAAATTTAAAATAAAATCAGCAGTTCTATAATTAACATGTCGCCGAAGTGAAAATCCATTCTAGTGAATTACATCAATGTTTATAAGTTGTCTACATAATGCTGGGTGATGGAGGTGGAAAATACCTCAGTTCTAATATTACGGTTTACTCTACATGGAAAGTGCTGAGGTGGCTGTTGAAGCAGAGACATTATTAAGTCATTATTGTAAGCTCATTAGGCCATCACATATTAAATTGGTCTATAACTCAAATTTATTCCCACTGAAGAAATCATAACTTATACCTTAATAATGAAGACTGTGTTGATGTAATAAAATTTAAATATGATACCTTTCGGAAATAATGCTGTATTTTATTCCCAGAAATAAACCAACATAATCATATCAAATTTATTGATTTTATCATTTCAACTTAATGGGATTCTTTATATGGCTTGCCTGAGTAACCCATGCATATTCAGCTAGAATTATTACTGAGTATCAAACCATCATTCTTTTACATCTTGTGTGTACGCATTATGTATATGTGTGCATATATTATGCACTTGTATGGATGTCTTATAGTATGTATATGTGTGATGTATGCTGTATTATTTCAGTATAGATGTATTGTATGTATATATGGGTTTTGTGAGATGAGAGTGTGATAGCTGAGAAAGTGAAAGAACCCACATGGGGTCACTCCCCAGAAAACTAGGTCTGGTTTCCAGAGAATCATCATCTCTGTACAAGAAATAATTGCTATATAAATGTACTTCAGAAAAAGAGAAAGATAAGAACTAGAAGGTCCGGGATGTGTATGGCCAAGCACTGGAGTCAGTCAGTAATATGTTTGTGATTTAAAGAAAATAGGTCATCAGAAAATGACCTGCTGTTTAAATCACTTTTTTAGGTTTAACATATTTAAAAATAATTTTTGGTGATGTTATTTTTATTAATATTGTTATTTTCCACGCCACTTTTTATATTTAAACTAAAATAAAGCAGTTTTGGCACTGGCCACTATGTTTAATAATTGGTGCAACTACTTAGAAACCTAGAATGTGTCGGCAGATCAGAACCATTCGGCCAATCTAGTCTGCCCAATATACTGAATACTATGAATAGCCGCTGGCCCTATCTTATATGAAGGATGGCCTTATGCCTATCCCATGCATGCTTAAACTCCTCCACTGTATTTGCAGCTACCACTTCTGCAGGAAGGCTATTCCATGCATCCACTACTCTGGATGCTTACTAAAATGTGGCTGTAGGGGTTAAAAAATAAATAAAAAATAACTCACCTCACCCTGTTGTTCGCCCAGCCGGCATCATCTTCTTTCTTCTTCTTTCAGGACCTGCCAAATGACCTTTGATTAAGTAATTCAGCAGGACCTGCGCTGACGTCACCGTGCTCACCACGTGGTGAGCGCTGTGATGTCAGCGCAGGTCCTGCTGAATGAAGATAGAAGATTTCTAAAATAATAAAATATACAGAACACCTAACTCAAACCCGAATTTCAGTGAAGAAGTCCGGGTTCGGGTCTGGGTACCACCGTCAGTTTTTTATCAGGCGCGTGCAAAACGCATTGCACTCACGCAATAAAAACTGAACATCGGAACGCAATCGCAGTTAAAACTGAATAAAAATGCATACCTACTTGCACGGTTTTCCCTGATCGCAGACGCAACACATCCGGACCTAATCCGGACACGCTCGTCTGAAAGGGGCCTAAGGCTTATAGAGACTTTATGCAGTGAGAGGACCATTCCTAAAACACCCTTCACATGTTCCTGACCAAGTGAATCTTAATCCTGTACCTCCAGCTGGGAAGTATAGTCACTAGAGATGAGCGAATTTCATGTTCTGAAATTCATTCTCGTTTTGTTTGGTGGTTAAAGCAGAAATGCGTTATGGATTCCGTTACCACGGACCATAGCACATTTCTATGACGGAATGCAGGTGAGGACTCCCCTGCATAACGGAAACAGGATGGATCTGTTTTTCAGCCCATAGACTTCAATTATGATGGAATAAATAATGGAATACCTCTAAAGGCATTCCGTTATGCATTCCGTCATAGAATTGCGTTATGGTCCGTGGTAACGGAATCCATCACGCAATTCTGCTTTTACCAGCAAACGAATTTAAAAATATGAAATTTGATCATCTCTGACAGTCACCATTGCAAAAATAATATTACTTTATTAAATTATATTAAATATTAATATTTAGATTCTGCACAGAGAGAGACTTTGGGAAAAATAGAAAGGAGGAGTACTACAACCACCATTATTACTCATATTGATACATCGCTATCTGGGAAGATTTGTACTGTGAATTGTTCAGAACTGCGTTCTGATACTGTTGGCTATACTACAACTCCCATGCTGCACTTTAGTAAAGAGAGACATTTATTTTCTGCATCTGGCGTGGTTACTGACTTCAGCAACATACACCAGCCACTGCACCTTCATCTCCTGCCTTGCACCCATACAGCATTTATAACACCAAGAGCACCCCACTTATTATCTGGCAGGATACCCAACATTAGGGTGTGCCTCGGGGGAACAAATGGTGCTCTCTCCGATCACTGCCCTGGTCCTAGGGAGAATCTGTTTGAGGATTGCCACTGTGAATAGGTATTGCAGCCAGAGCCATCCACTTCTCAGCTCCTCCAGAGCTTGCTGAACATTATGTTTATGGATTTTGTTTATGTATTTATGTAGGTATTGTGGGTGTGTACGTGTATTACATATGTGTGTATTTATTATGTTATGTGTGGATGCATTATGTATAGTGAAATATCTGACAAAGAATGCCTTTCTGCCACAGAGGTTTTTTTTTATTTTTGCGTTTTTTGGTTTTTCAGTCCATGCCTTTCCAGGGCCATAACTTTTTTATTTTTCCATTCATATAGCCGTATAAGGGCTAATTTTTTGCAGGACAAGTTACAGTTTAGTTTCCGCCATTTAATATTGCATACAATGTAGTTTAGAGCTGAATTTTCTTTTCAAATGAGGTGAAATTAGAAAAAAAAAATCCACTTTTATTCTCCACAAATATAGCAATACCACATATGTATCGTTTTTCTTGCATTTTAACACTGAAATAAAATAAAAAACCTTGAAAAAAAAAGATTTTTTTAAAATATTCTGAACCCTATAATTGTATGTAGTTATGTACGGAGCTGTGTGAGGGCTCACCTGGCCCTTGTGTTCAGAGTGTGAAAAACCAAACCCAAAAACGAGGGATCCAATTTGACTTTTGCTATGGCGCCTCCTGTAATAATGATATTATTGATATGTGACTCTAATTATACAGTAATTAGATCAGAATTATGTGTGATATTGCAGCTAAGTCCCATTTACAGGTTTCTGCAAGAAAGTAATTATGATTTTCTAATCTTGGACAATCTCTATAAATAATAATGAGATCTTAATTTTTCCCTCCAGGTTTTTACAGTCAAAAGGTATATGCTTGAAATAAAGGCTCATTCTCATAGCATTTCTGGAATTGTTGGTGCCTGCTAAATGGCAATATACTCTATCTTAACCCTAATCATCACCTTTCTAAAGAGGAAAAGAAAAATTCTGACAATGTAATCTTGACCTTTCTTCACACTTCTTAATGGTTTGTGATATTTTGGAACATAGACAGCTGGCAACAAGAGACAAGCCTGAGAATATCAATACATTTCATCAAATGCTACTAAAAACCTTTGGGACTTTACTTGATGCTGCTTTTCACGCCACAAAATATTTTTTTTAGCATTAACATGTTTCAGAATGTGAACATTTTCGAGATATAATCTGTTTCATTATTGCGTTATTGATCCATTGGGCTGCAACATAACGAAAGAAAATAATAATAAGCAATCAGGTTCATGAATTTAATAGATTTTTTTTAATAGAAACTTTTGGCTTGCAATTCAACAAAGAGATATTTGAAATGACACAATTTCCATTTTTATTTTTCTTAGTTATTCTATGCTATGTCTATCACATGGTATCATTCTCTAGAACGCTATTACTCTTATTGGCGTTATAGTATTGTTATTTACACGTCAGTAGTAGCAGTAGTACAGTATATTTTCTTTGCGAAGCAACTGGATTTGAATTATTATTTGACCTCATACACACAGCAGAGTCATGTGCATGGATTTTGTACTAAGATGCTCCTGCATGATGCATCATCGGGTGGTATGGAGTTTTGTTATTCAACGCTACAAACAATGCTTCTGGATGATAATACCTCTGTATTATACTGTAACTTGTCAAGGAGCCTGCCATGTTTTGTCTGGTTCATATAGAATCTAACAGAACAACCTCCATATGTTTTCCTATGAAGTCAGAGACATGAGGGGTTATATGGAGTCATAGTATGGGTGTGAGTATGAGGTGTAAATTTTCAGAAAAATTATGCTTTGTTTGCTATTTTATTACAATATAATATACAGATGTGTCCATAACTTTTTTTTTTTATCGTTAGGGGCTCAAATGCATCTTCAGGTGTGATCTGGATGATCTTCTTAGCAGACACACTAACCTAAGCTCAAATTATGCTCCATTAAATCCTGCATATATCTGTGCCATCTCAGGGGAATACATTCTCTAGGCTGCTCAGCTCATCTACAGTATAAGTACAACTAAGACTCCTTGGTAAGCATTTACTTCTCCAGCACAGCTCCTGTGGCTCGCAGTGCTCCCTGATAGTACCCTGTGCAATCTTGAAACCAGAGATTTTCTACCCCTTAGCTCATCTCTGGACATCCGCTCAGACAGTGACTGTGGCACCTGGCAACTCCCCACTGCTGCCTTGGTCTTCTAACTGTAGCTTCTGTATGTGCTGCCTGCATGGCCTTGGGCAGATTTTGCCAGCTGAGTGCGCTACCCAGCATTCCATAACTGCTGCCTCTGCCTTATATCTTAAAGGGGTTGTCCTAGATACACTCTTTAACATTGAAATCACAACACTGAAAAGCACAATCCAGAAGGTTATGCAAGTATAGCAAGTAGCAGATGTTGCTAAGATCTGAAAATGACATTTGTAAGCACCTATCTCCAATCTGTAGCATGTGGGAGAGACTTCAAAGCTAGATTGGAAGCAATATATATATTTTTTTTTATGAAACATCAAAAGTCAGATCAAGTTGTGTGGGATGATTGTGCAGTGCCTCCTGTTTGTCAACATGCCAGAGATATTGACACTTGTCGCAAACTGAGAGGGACATAATCCTTGAACTGAGAGACCTTAATTTATCACTCCAGAAGATGGCTATGTGCCTAGGCTGAAGTGTCAGCACTGTTTAACATTATGTGTCCAGTGGCTGAGAGAATAACAATGAATTTGAATGACAGCAAGATGTTCCGAGAGAAGAACCTCTGCATAGATGGATCATGCAGGCAATAATCTATTCTGTGATGCAAGTGAAATTGGACATCACTTCCCAAGCCTAGGGCTCCAAACAGTGTCTTCAGAAGGTGTTTGCAAGACATTGAGCTATGAGACAGTGGTCCAGCAACAGATGTTCCTTTTAACCTTATGGCACAAATCTTAAAGGCTATCTTGTACACAGCAATGCAGGCTAGAATGAAGGTCTGCAGTATTGGCTTGTCACCACTGCAGCACTGGTCCAATCCTCCTGCTGCTACTTATTTACAAACTGCAGTATTAGCATACAAATACTGTATATGACGCTTGACGGCAACAGTGAATCACTATTCTCAGTGGTCTAATGCTGAGGGTAGTGATTGACTGTACTGGTCAAATGCAGTATACTGGCATGTCACAACTGCAGCCAGTGGAATTGGACCAGTGTCACAAAGAATGTCGATGGAGAAATGGGTGACCATGATATCATTTTTTTAAGGGTTTGCGACTACCAATGCTACCTCTGAACTCCCTACATATGGTCTGCAACATCAAGGTGTACTGTGTGAATGTGGTAATTTGGCCTATATCTCTGTGCCTTTTTCTGGCATTGCTGGTGGCCTCAGACCCAATGTTCCTCTGGAGTCTACAAGCCCTGTAAACAATTCATTAATAATTGGGACATATCTCCGTATTTGGGTGCATGCTTTTTACACGTGGCTGAACTATAGCAGTATAAATTATTCATAGAGATGAGTGTATCAATTCTAAATGAATTTGTTTTGAATTTTACAAAAATTTGGCTTTCTAATATATACAATTATTTTTCTAGATTGGGATTTTATATATAGCACCTATGACACTGTCGCACAAATGTCAACTATAGTCCCTCATGATTGGCTGGGGCTCATTTGCAAAGCATTATGAGCAAGCCCACCAGACAGGAACACTACCCAGGGCCATGGGATATTTTTTCTTGCAATTCACATCCCCTGTAACTGACCTTCTTGCAACAATTTTTGAGAAAAAAAGCACATTCAGTTATTCTGATCCAGCAAGATACATCCAGCTGTTTTATACCACTGGCAACCATGCACTTAACTATAGCCACATATTTTGCTGTCACTTTAAAGGATAACTGTTATATTTTCACTCAAAATTCTATTTTCATATATGTTGTTGCTGCTGTGGTGATAATCCATAATCACTAATTATTGTGTTCACATACCACTTGTTTAATAAGATTCTGTCCATAGCAACCGCTCTTCACAAGACTTCTTTCTGACTATCTTCTCAATATGGCTGCCGATGCCCTCACCCTGAGGCCAAGACCTCCCTCCCTAACTACCCAGAATTCATTTGGCTCATCTCGGGAACACACATCCTCACCCCAACCAATCGCCTTTCTCCAGACTTAAACACGCCCTCTTCCTCCTGAGTAGTTGATTGCGAATATTCTAATTGTGAATTAGAATAGCACCCACGCAGCTTTCGAGACTGCCCACTACTACGTCCTCCGTCTTCTGTATATAGAAGATAGGAGACGGAGGACAACTTGCAACGCTGTTTTAGCCGCACCACTGAAATACCTGGGGGAGGAAAGAACATGCTGCAATTACTAGGTAATTCAATATCCTATACAAAAGTATTAACTAGGGAACTAAGGTAAACTTAGTCAGACCAATCCAATTCCATAAAAAAATATATATACAGTATATGACAGTTACCCTTTAAGATTTGTAATGCTGTCTAGTTATTACTAATGCTTAAGCTACCATGGCTGATGATTTGGGCAAATATTGAGAAGGATCATTACTAGGAATGCTGTGTCGGATAATTGCAATGTTTAATGTTGTAATGTTTAAACTATGATGTTTAAAGAAATATTGTTGCATGTGAATTCAGCTCTTGCATCTTCTAACAAGCCGGCAGGATTTAGTTTTCAGAAATGAACAGATTGTTCGGAAATTGTGAGCCACAACAGCCAGTCAGTGTCTGTGAAATTAAAGGATTTTGTCTGGAGTGAACCCAAGAGTGCCCCAGAGTACTGAGATATAGCACACCCTGTGTCCGACTGGCCCACTAGAGTACCCAAGAATCCTCCGATAGGCCCAGACTCTATTACCATAATGGGCCACAAAGATCCAGGAGAAAAAAACAACATTTGACTGCCTTTGAGTCAATCACTTGCCACTAGAGTATAGTTCTGTGATTCAAAGCCAATTACACTTTACTGATGATATAGGTGTTGGAACTTGAGAATAATTTCCTCTGTTCGGCCTCTAAAATCCCAGTCTGACACTGGGTAAACCTACAGAGTCATGCTGTAATTCTGTCTCTGGGGATGAAGAAGAGGATCAGGAACCCAGTTTTAGCAGGTTTCTCAACAATTGGTCAAAGCTATTGCTGCATGCAAAACCCCCTTTATAGGGAAAAAAGAGGAGATACAAAATGTTGTGGGTGTATTATGTCAAGAAAGGCAATCTCTGCATTGCTGCATAACAGAGGTGGAATTTTATGCTTTTGAAGTGGAAGACAAGGTGACGCCCATATACACAGCAATGTCAGCCTGAATAAAAGTTGAAACATGGCAGCAGAAGTCTGGAAACCTATAAAACTGTCTATACTACAACAATATGTACATTATTAGCTTACTAAATTGGTCAGTATTAATATCCAGAACACTTTGTTAATATATGACAGAAAACAACCCTAGAAGAGTAATTCTCCAGCATGCTTGCAGAGAGCAGGTGCACAGAGTCCCAGAAAGAACTTTCCTCCAGGAGCCCACCACAACCTCTTATACTCCTTCTACTGAATTGTAAGAATTGAGATACTGTATGACAGCGTATTTGGCTAGACATAAAAAAAAGCCTGTTAAAGTACAACAATACTATAGTTTATATCTTTGTAGACTTCTTCTTTAAACTTCACAACCACTGTACACATTTCACTGAAGCCTGGTTGAGCTGCACTCTGTGCATTTGAAGTTCAATGGAGACGGAGGAATCTCATAATCCATGGTATACCTTGCTTGTCTTCCAATCATTTACTAGTGATGAGCGGTATAGGCAATATTTATTTTTGCGATATTTCACAAATGTTTCGCATAATATTCGCAATAAATTAGCGAATTCTAGAATTTGTGATCTCCAGTCATTATTTTTGCGGTTGCGCAAATCAGCACTAATGATGCGCATATTTTTTGCGCAATAAATTCAACTTCACATTTTATCAGGTCTGAGTAGATATTACTGATTGGTACACTAAGTATGTCTGTAGCATGTATGTATGGACATCACACTACCTAACACCCTGCACTTGAACCATCTACACTATATCACTATCTAACCTACACTGACTATCTGTATTATATATATGAGCTAACTAACTATCTAATGTAATTGGATAAGGAATAGGATCCAGATGAAAGCACAGAGCACAGCAATGACACTGCTGTCTCTCTCAGAACTGCAAAAAAAACTGCAGAAAATGGATGCTGGGGAGGTTCTTATATAATAAGGGGTAGGCAACTTTCCTATTGGTTGCTAGGGATGTTGCTAAGCTCTGACAAAGATATTGCAGCCTTCTCATTGGCCCACAAGCAAGAGGAGAGGTTACTGCTGAAAAAAAAAATCTAGAATATTAGCAATTACAAATATATAGCACTATAGTCTACATCTTCGCAAATTCTCGAAGTGCCGGTATTCAAGATAAAAATCTGTAATTAAAATATTCGCGATCAACACTATCATTTACGAGGGTACCTCAAATATATTTAAATCACCAGTGAAAGTCACGAGTGGCTGCTAGCTGATCTTCACAGCGGAGAGCTTGAATGGTCATCCTCCATGTGTTTTCTAAAGCTGGACAGCTGTCTTCTACTATGGGTTAAACCCTGCATGTCCCATACTTGTCTACTGTTTAAAATGATTCTTATCTACCCACAGGTAATTAATTACCTCTCTTAGCTGCTGTTATATGGGAGCTAAAGTAAAGCCAAAGAGTTTAATCCATAAAAGAGGTAAAGCAAAGGTAAGCCTTTATATTTGCTATTTCTCCATAAGAGAAAATTGTTTTTGTTAGAATTGTTATTGTTGTTTATGGAGCAATACTGTTAATTTGTGCCTTCATGATTCATAGCTTTATTGCAGTATATAAGATGTTTACGCTGTTCTCTTACATTAGATATAGCTAGATTGTTGAATAAACCAGGGTTCCAGAGGTCAGCCCATTGTTTTCACACATTATTAATGGATATGGGGGGTTGGGGCTTTCATTTAAAATACAGATCACTCCACTGGAAAGCTACAGTAACCTGTAGAGACCCAGAAGGTCATTTATGTTTGCATATGTTGAGATCAATTCTAAGAATAATCTTATTCTCTGTGTATATAATTCACCTTCCCTGGTGGTTCTATGTTGGGTTCTTTCATTTTGTATTAGACTATCACGATGCTACTTTATTATATATGGGATAGTTTAATTTGCTAATGGATAACAACAGAGACTAGATTTCATGGCCTGGCTAACACAACTAACAGTGTATTGTTAACTCTTTTCCTACCTTATTCAAGAGATAGACTGGCTAAATCTGTTGCATTTCCACCATGCTAACGCCTCAATAATTCACTTGCCATTTCTTTACTGAGCAAACACTGTCAGGAGCACATTATATATTTGTTTCACAGGACCTGACAATCTGGGTTTTACCATAGACTATGGAAATAGAGGAATATCTTCCTCTAACTCTGCAAACCATTTCCCTGAGTTTCTCTATTCTGTGGCTGATTCTCCTGGCCCAAATGAAAGAATATCAAACCAGATGGAATTTCTGCACAGGGGTATACACACATATCATAGGACACCATAGAAAAACTTAGTAAGATTTCTGCTGAACTTACATTTTGTGGATACATGTTTTTTTCTTTTTTAAGGCATAAAACCAAAAAGGCATAAAACCAAAAATGTATGCCTCATCCATTTTACCCAACTTTTTTGTTAAAAAAGCTGAAACAGGTGGTTAGTATATGTTGTGCTTATTTTAAAAACCATATTTCTTCATGTATTTATGCCAGACAACTGGCATAATTACCTAGATAAATATATCCAGTGCACTACCACTCATGTGTTATATCACTCTTTTGGGACATAATAAAGGCTTATTTGCAGGGGTGCATATCCTCCACTATTTAATATATTAAATTTATCTCAGCTAGAAATGAGGAAGCCTTGGAATCGCAACTAAAATACACTGATAAATATGTCCCTTACAGCCCTAAATACTCTGCTTACCATCACAGTATATTGTAAAAATGGCTACCTGCAGCCAACTTAGGGCAGCTCAGTACACAGGAATTTGTGCAGCTACCATTACACTGTATAAAGTTGTAGAAATGTCTGTGACCTGACTTCCCCATATTGGTTGCTGCATTAAAATGTCATGGTTTCATATTGGGAAGCAGAAGAAGGTGTTCAGCATTGGGCCCCCAGCCCCCAAATTTCATAGTAGATGCATGGCGTGTCTCAATGGTGTGTATAACACAGTTTCATATCTCTTTATTACAACTGACCTGATTTGCCTCTTTTGGGACATAATAAAGGCTTTTTTGCAAGGGTAAATATCTTCCACTATTTCATATACATATTAAATTTACCATGGCCTAGAGACGAGGAGGCCCCAATTTAGTCACCTACAGAGTCTGAATCTCTCACTTATTGCTTCCATGATATCAAAGACACTCTCTACAGAACAACTACAGAAGAGACATTTTGCAATAGGTCTCTGATTAATGTTCCCTGAACCTAGTGAACAGCTAGTATGCTCTTGATATCAAAGTGGAGGAAATCAGTGTGGCTAGTAAAATTTTGGCCCAATGTAAGGCCCGAGGTCCTACAAATTTTCCCACTGAAATTTATAGTAAATTCCAGGACCGACTAGTGTCTCACTTGTATAAAACTTTTTTCATGCCATATGCCATTGCCAGAGGCACTAATCACTTTTTACCGTACAACTTTTTGCAACAGTAGTGTTGCAGTAGTATTGCTTAAACCAGGAGAAAATCATGTGGGATGTGATATTATATTGACCTATTTATTTGGCCAATGTAGAGTAAAAAATACTAACTAACATTTTGGCCTCAAAGATTGAGCTGAAATATAATAGGTCTGGTACACTCAGATCAAAATTGATTGATTCCTGGTAAAAACGCATGCATTAATATATAAGAAGAGTCCAAAAGGTGTTTCAATATGGTACTCTACAGGAGAACCACTGGGTTTTGGCTTCTCTTAATGCCACAAAAGGTCACACTCCATCGAGCGGTCATTTCTTTTGCCTGTCTGCAAAAATGTAACTTTGGTCACAAGTTCTATCAAACTAATAGGTTACTTTATACCTCACAATTGATGAGCGGCATAGGCGATATTAGTTTGCACGATATTTTGTAAATTTATGGCTTAATATTCGCTATAAATTCGCAAATTTGAGAATTCGTGATATTTCTCGATTGCAAAAATCGTCAGTGTAGTTTGCGTGTATTGCAAAATACAGACGTGGTTCACTTTTGCTACATTTGTCAAGCTGCTAGAATTTTCCTGAGACTGGAGAAAATGGGTGGCAGCAACTTTCATGTGAGGAAGAACTTCTGACAGAGTGCTACAATATATTTGCGATTGCGCAAATCAACACTAATGATGTGCATATTTTTGGCGCAATACATGAAACTTTACATTTTATCAGGTCTGAGTAGATATTACTGATTGGTGCACTAATTATTGTTGTGACATCACAGCACTTGTAAAATATCGTCCAGCATTTCTCTATTTTTCAAGAAATGCTTTAGAAGGAGCCCAACAAAATGCGCAAAGTTCGTGATGAAAGATAAAAGTTAAAAGGGTTTAATTCGCATAAAAAGAAACAGTTACAAAGTTTAGGAAGAGAAAAATATAAAGTACAGCAGAAGAATCTCAAAAGATAACAAGCATGTAATAAACCAATTTAGAATGAGTGAAGAAAAAGTGATTCCCTTAAAGTAACGTGTATGTGTGAATGTGTGTGTAGAGAGCACAGGTGTCTTGTCAAAGAATGCTCCGCCAATGTCATGAGACAAAGCCTTTTTATAGGTTGACTCTCCATAGAGTTACATTGTATCCTAAATTTACCATTATAACAGACATATATGGTTAACTAGTAAAACCCCTTACATCATGGTTTTCTAAGTTTCCTTATTTGTAAAGCTAATAATGATATGCTGAGTTAGGAGGATTCCTAACCTTTCCAAATACTATTGTCGTCTCAAGAACTGTCAAAATTGACACGTCACACAAGTGCTGACCTTTCATGGTCCTTAAAATACCCTATCCTACTAAAAAGTGTTAATATGTTATTTTACATTTCCCCCTGATTATGATTTTAAATCTAATTTTTCAATCATAACCTTCTAATTTAACGCAATTATTCTCCATTCGTATCACATTCATATCACATTCATTCATTGACTATGTTATAGCACTTGGTTGATTGATCAATTTTTGGTTCAGTATTCAATATAGAATTGGAATACTGAGTTCTTTTTAACATTTCTTTTAAAATGTTGTCTCCCTTATTAATTTCTTCCTTTATATTCCTATATGTTTTCCTAATCTTATACATAATAAAAATTTGATAGATAACACACAAAAATATCACAATAAATATAATAATAATAGTAATAATAAATATAATAATAATAGGATGGGACAAAGTATTCCCAACTGCTGTTTGTGCAGAAGATTTTGTCCACATATTTACAGATTTCTTAAATTTTCCCCACCAAGATGTTCCAGACATAGTATTCCATTCATGTTCTATTTCTGATAATTGTCCTTGATGATGATTAAATGCAATTTCAGCTTCTTTTACTTGTTCGTAATATTTTTAAAAGACCTTTATCCTTTTTAATTTCTTCTGTCCACTTATCCCATGGAAATTTATCAATTTGAGTGAGATTAAATTGTACTGGAAGGGTTTTTAATTGATTTGTATTTATGGAAGAAATATTGAGTCTTCCTAAATTCATAGAGATTGCTCTCCAGTCTCCTTCCAAACAATATAAACCTCTTGTCAAATTCTCGTAATGTATACAAGAAGAAAAGAATGCTACAACCTTTTCTTTCTCAGACATCACTTGTATACAAACTTTGTTTGGACCAACCTGAGTTACCAAATCATGAATTGAGTATACATTCTCAATCCGTGCATGGCAAGAAGTTTGATTATGGAAACAAGAATGATAAATCTCCTTATCTTGCTCCGGTAAACAGATTATTTTAGAAACAAAGTGTAAACATGAAGAAAGATCCAATTGTTCTATATGAGAACCATCATATGCAAATTCCGTATATTGCAATTGATAAAAAATCAACTGTGTTTCACTCACGGGAACTCCTAAAACAGTTACTGGAACTACCATTTGTTCTCTTCCAGCTACTGGAATCAATGAGGTCGCTGTACATGTGTTCTCATTACATCCTAACCACTTATTTACCCATAAATCTATGTGTCTCATACTGTAATTATATTCCATAGGTAGATTTTCCAATAAACCAAGTGGAGTAATTCCACTTTGTAAAGCCTGAGCCATTATTTTTAAATTTGTAGAATATTCTATTTGGATTTCCATACATGCCCTGGCTACTTCTGACTCTTGTTCACTTTGGATCAAACCTAAAGTAACATCTTGAAGATGTGAAACAGAAGATCCTAAAACAACTACAGAATTAACAATCATTTTCTCTAAAAGTTGGTTTAGACTTTTCTGTACTTTAATTCCTTTCTTTTCCAGATAACCTATGGTTTTTAAATCTGATTGTAATGAATTTACATTCATTGTATTTACCAAGCTTCCAAAGGTACCTATTCCTCCTAAAATACCTTCTACTATACCTCTTTTAGTTCTGGTTTGCTTGGAAACACTCCTTTTAAACCATTTTTCTAAACCTACCTCCATATTAGCAAGATGCTTTCCACATTTAGGATATTTTGATGATATTTTCCAGTCTGATATGTTAAATGTCCACATTATGGTGACATATTTACCATTTCTCAAAAGAGACTTCGACTGGAAGTGATTAATCTGGAAAGGACTAGATGGTTCAAATTTAACCTTGGTACAAATATTTTCTGTAGGTGACCACACAGTGACATTTACAGTTTCACATTGTTTATGATTATTTATAGTTAATATGCAACACTGATAAATTCCTGAATCTTTGGAAGATGGATGGTCTTGATAAAATATAAACTTTTTATCAAACCATTTCACATTCCCAGATTGACCCTTATGAATCACATTAGTTGGACCATTAGAGAAACTACCTAAAAATAGCTCTCCTTTTGTCCAAGTTGCCACTGATTCAGATGGAATCTCCAATCTTGTGTTGAATTTTAAATATAATGGATCTGTTCCTTCCTGAATATTCACCAATGTTGGAGTGATTTGAACTTCAGGATTAATAACATTTGTACCTCTGAAATTGATGGTTATATTAACTTCAACAGGTTCCCTAATTATTTGGAATCTCCATTTTTCCACCCAATCTTCATCAACTTTTATGGGAAATATTGATGAATCCATTATTTTTACGTAATTCTGTGTTTGAAACCAAATTTCCTCTCGAGATTTTCCCACTCTTCCAAATGATATCTTATCATTTGTGAGGTCTCCAGACCATGTAGCTGACTCATTTCCTTTTATCACAATACTCCAGTACAATACATCTATCGATGTACACTCCCATGTACCTGTTCTATTGTTATGTGTGAATGTTCCTTGTAATTGAGTGAACTTTGTTTTGGGTCCTGCTGTTGCATGTAATTCAATGTGTGTATCATGTCTGAAGTGTAATTCAATACAACAGTTAACGCCATAACCCATACAAAGACTTCCGGAAATGTCTCTGGAGTTATCTTGAATTTGTTCTTCCAGAAAATCCTCAAGATGAAATCCTCTTCTCCTTCGTGTAAGGATTGAAGTCTCTGTATCATGGTCACTCTTTTTATCGTGAAAGAATTCTGCGAATGTAGTTGTGAACATCATCATCAACAATGACATTCTCATCATGAAACTGTTTTTCTGAAGACATCTTTTTCCGTTGTAGAATGCATATTCCATGAAGAATTTCATTCCCTAATGAAGAAAAGCAGTATCATTATTTTGGTACATACAATTTACATTGATCAACATGTACCCACAATTTATGTTGTCTGCGAGTATTCTTTAAAGCATTCGGTGCTCTTTGAACCAAAATCATTACTTGTCCCATAGTATCAATGATTTCAAAGGGACCTTCCCAATTACTTTCCCAAGGTCCACTCTTCCTGAAGGTCTTAATCATTACAAAAGCACCTTTCACAAATTTAGAAGAGTGTGGTGGTATCATGCGTTGCATTTTGGATGCAGCATATGGAAGAATTGTACTTAAATTCTCTTGTAATAACTGTAACCACCTGGACCTTGCTACTGCATCTTTTTGAGGAGTAGACAAGAATGGTTCGTTTGGGAAAATTAATGGCATTATTCTTCCCGTCATCAATTCAAATGGAGTATATTGTGTCGTAGAGGAAACAGTTCCTCTTATACTCATTAGTACAAAGGGTACTGCATCAACCCATGTATTCCCTTTGTCTAATAACATTTTTGCAATCCTTGTCTTAATTGTTCTGTTCATTCTTTCCACAATGCCTGCAGATTGTGGGTGATATGATACATGAAACTGTTGTTTTACGCCTAGAATAGCACAAACTGTTTGCATGATTTTACCTGTAAAATGACTTCCTCTGTCAGATGTAATCATTCTTGGGATCCCCCAAGTACAAAACACATGATTCATCAATGCCCTCGCTGTAGACAGAGCATCATCCTTCCTGACAGGTAAGATCTCTACCCATTTTGAAAATACATCCACCACCACTAATGCATACCTCAGTCCATGTTTACCTGAAGGTAGAGGACCTATGTAGTCTATCTGTAATGTAGACCAAGGACCATCTGCAGGTGCAATTCGTAAAAGTGGAGGCTTTTGTCCTTTAGGTCGCGTGTTGACTTGAGCACAAATGAGACATGACTGAACAACATCTTGGACAGTCTTCTCCATTTTGTCCCAGTAAAATTTCTCTTTGAGAATTCCTAACAATTTTTCCTGACCCAAATGACCTAAACTCTCATGATTGTATTTGGTGAATTCAATCTGTAAGTGTTTTGGGACAACAGGACGCAATTCCCCCTTACAGTCATGACACAAAACCCCGTTTTCACAAACAAAGGGAGGTTTTGGATCAACCTGAGAAGTAGCAATGGACGAATCCTTTGCTTGTTCTTCTGCAAAAGAAGGCAAATGCACGTCTGTTTTCCTAACTGGTAAAGCTTTCAAAGATTCAGTTTCTCCCTCCAACTTTCCTGTCTTAGCTGCTTCCTTAGCCAATGCATCTACTGTATTGTTTCCAATAACTAGCTCATGTTTGCCTTTTTTATGTGCGGGAACTTTGACTATAGCATACCCATTTGGATTTTTAGTAGCTAACTTGAATACTTCCTTGAGTGTATCACTATGAACCAGGACCTTGTTAGAGGAATCTACAAAACCTCTCTTCTCCCACACTGGTAAATAGTCTGTCAGTGATCTCACGACATATGAGCTGTCACTATAAATAACCAAGGGACTCTTGTTTTCTTTCTCATCAATTGTCAGTACTGTCTTGACAGCTTCTAACTCTGCTCTCTGAGCTGAATAGTGTCCTGGCAGTCTATGCTGGACTGCATATCCTCTTTCAGGATACAGGATAGCATAACCTGTATAGTACTGTCCCCCTGAACAGTATCTTGAACCATCAACAAATACTGGTTCATCACTGTTCTCTGTATCTCTCCTAAACAAGCTAGGATATGATTCATAAAATGTTTCTGAACATTCATGAGTTTTCCCTTCATACTGCATTAATTGAGGAAGTACATACTTGGCTTTGTGATCAATCTCAATTTGTTTTGATGATAAGGACAACAACCAATGTGCAAATCTTTGATTTGACACACCTGGGAGGTTTTTCTCAAGGAGAAGTTTTAGTGTGGAGTGAGGAGTCTGCAGAATGATTTTGTTAAATCCAACAATGTGTTCTGTTGCCTTAACAGCAAAATAAACACCCACCAAATGTTTTGCACAAATTTCAAACCCTTTTTCCACAGGTGTGAGAAGCTTAGAGAAATAGCCCAAAATCCGCCATTCTCCCCCTTGCAACTGTAAGAGTACAGCTGACACAGCCGTGTCCGAAGTATGAACCTGCAAAGCAAAAGGTGCCAGAGGCATAACCGTTGATAATGCTGGAGAGGTTTGCATATTTCGCTTTAAAAGTTCAAATGCCTTCTGTTGTTCCTCTTCCCATGGTCCAAAAGAGTCATCATCATTATTTTTCAAGAGATCATAAAGAGGCTTAGCTTTTTCTGCAAACCCTTCTATGAATTCTCTGGAAAAGTTTACCAGACCCAAGAAATGTCTTAGAGCCTTGTGTGATGTTGGAATGGGAAGAAAAGCAATAGCTTCAATCCTTTCTTGAAAAGGCTGTCTCTTTCCTGGAGCTGATTAACACTCCAAGATATCTCACTTCATTCCGTAATAATTTGACTTTTTGAGTATTCAATTTCAAACCTGCTTCATGCAACAATGAAAACAATTCTGCTAAGAGAGATAAATGCAACTCCCTATCCTCAGTGGCTAAAAGAATATCATCAACATATTGCAACAGACAATCGGGTCTTGAAAATTTGGACAATACTTTTGCAACTGCCTGATGAAATATGCTAGGTGATAAATGCGCTCCTTGAGGCAATCTGCAAAATACATATTGCTCATCCATGTAAGAAAATGCAAACTTGTATTGACAACTTTTTGCTAGAGGAATGCTAAAAAAACCATTACTGATGTCTAAAACAGAGAAAAACTTTGCCTTAGCATTCAGTCGTGCCATCATGTCATGAGTATTTGCAACAATGGGTGCCACATTTGGGGTATACTTATTCAGCAGTCTTAGGTCCAATAACATTCGGTATGAACCATCAGGCTTCACTGTACACCACAAAGGATTGTTCGTTACTGAATTAGCTTTTCTAATTACACCCTGATCAAGCAGTTCCTGTATGATTTTAGACATGGGACCAATTGATTCAGGTGGCAATCTGTACTGCTTTTGGGGAGGAGGATCTCTCCCCTCCACATTCACTAGTACTTCTCTCATTGTGCCCACATCATTTCTGAATTGTGCCCACAAAGAAGGAGTACATTGTACAATTCCTTTTAAAACTTCATCATCACCAGTGTCTGGCCACAAATGTTCTGAAGAAACAACTTCAGTTAAGCAAACAGTCCCAATCTGACTGTATTCAGTGGGATCAATGACTACAGGTTTAGATCCATCAACATCTTTCCAGATCACCTTATTCCCTAAGTCAATGACCCAACCCCATTTCTTCATGATGTCAGTTCCTATGATGTTTTCAGAGTTAGTACTATGCCAAATGTCAATTTCAGTTTTCAGATAGCCAGGTATTTCCAAACCCACATTCTGAGCTAAAATTGCTTTAGTACCGCTCTTTCCACTAAAACCAACAATTGTACAAACAGGTGCATTTGGAGTTAGTGGTAAATTCTGATTAGTCACGCTTAATTGAGCTCCTGTGTCAATGAGAAATGTCACCTCTTTGCCCTGTAAAGATCCCTTTACAAAAGGTCTCCCACACTCATCTAGTGAAACTGGAGCTACTAGTTCCAAAGGACGAGAGGTCAGAGTTCTTCCTAGTCATGGGGAAGGTAACAAACCAGTTGTCTCCTCAATCTTATCACCATAAGATTTCCCCTTGTACATTGTGTTATTCAATGTTAATTCTCTAATTTGTCGTATTAGAGGTGCATACTGTGACTGTGACTGATACTGCTCTGGAGAAGGAGCTGTTGGCACAAAACCATTTTCTTTCCCTGAATTTTGTGTCTCACTAATGAATTTCCTACATTGCCATTTTAAATGTCCTATTTTCCCACAATAACAACAAGTAACTTGTCCTCTGTGAAATGACACCTTTCCTTTCTGTTTGGAATATTCCCCTTTCATGGGACGGTTTGGTTTAAGATTACTTGAATTAGTTATCTGTTCTTCATCCTTTTTTTGGACAGCAATAACTTTGGCCTTTACACTACTTTGTTTCATCGATCTTCTAATTTGATCAATAAATGTCGCTGCCTCTTGTAGACTAAGCTTTCCTAATGCTAACTCCCTGGAGACTGGATCAAGGTATTTAAATCTTTTTACAAATGACTTTATCATTGAGGTGGGTTCAGAATCATCCTCAATTTCCATGACCATTCTATAAGCTTGTTCAAATTTTATCAAGAATGCAAATGGATCATCCTGTAAAGTTGGCTTTAACATGTCAAGGATTTCAAATGTAGGAGTAGATTCTCCAGTAGTAAATAAAAGTAGTTGCCTCAATCGATCTGCTGGGGAACTATGTATTATTTCGCGCTCATCATTTACTCTTGGTGTGGTCTCTAATCTCCTTGCCATATGTGAGGGAAGCCATACTTTAAATACTTTGTTTTTCTGTTCATTATTTAGATTGAACTTATCAGTATTAGATTCAAAGATATCAGCATTGTGAAATGCATCCATCTTATCAGTATAAGCTGGGATATCTTTACAAATTTTTATTAACTGATCATGTATTTTTAAATTTAACCTGGCTGCCCTGTCATGTAATTTCCTCCTCCTGACTTCCTCAGCCTCTATGTCTTCATTTACATCAGCTGGACTAGTGTCTGGAATGTAGGACGCACCCGTATCTTTGCCACTTTTTGTAAGAACAGAAACTGTTTTCATACTATGGCGTAATTTTGATATTAGTTGTGTCCTAGTTTCCATCTGATCTTCCAGATCTTCTATGTGTTGTGCCAAAATGTGACAATTTAGACAATCATTAAAATCAACCTCCTCTAAATGTTCCTGTGTGTCAGTATTATGTGTATCTTTATTATTCACACATATACTATGTGTCTGAGTCTGTGGCTGCCTGTCTTCAAGAACTAATGTATTGAATAATTTCACCATATGTAATACATTCCTGAGCTTCTTCTGCAATTTATCCATACACAACAACTTTTTGTCAATTCTTATGTTTTCTTCTTCACATTGACTATATAAACTTGCCCATAATTGTGCATTAGTATGACTACTTACAACTTTAAACTCCAATTTACTTTTATCTGAATAAGAATTAAGAAATTCCATTACTTACTCAGGTACCGTGTAATGATGTCCCCTTCTTACGTCTTCTTCCCACAGTCAATGGAAGGATCTCTGTGTAGTAAATTCTTTCCTCAAAGACCTTCGTCTGTATTACGTCTGGGAAGTGACACTTGCAACAGATGTGTGGCTCACTTCTTCTTCTATAGGTTCGTTGTTGTTGTTTTCCTGAAGCTTGTAATAATAATAATCTCTCTATTGGGCCCACCTCTTTACAAACTGAAGGAATGCAACAAAAATCCGCTGGCTCGCCAATGTAAAATATCGTCCAGCATTTCTCTATTTTTCAAGAAATGCTTTAGAAGGAGCCCAACAAAATGCGCAAAGTTCGTGATGAAAGATAAAAGTTAAAAGGGTTTAATTCGCATAAAAAGAAACAGTTACAAAGTTTAGGAAGAGAAAAATATAAAGTACAGCAGAAGAATCTCAAAAGATAACAAGCATGTAATAAACCAATTTAGAATGAGTGAAGAAAAAGTGATTCCCTTAAAGTAACGTGTATGTGTGAATGTGTGTGTAGAGAGCACAGGTGTCTTGTCAAAGAATGCTCCGCCAATGTCATGAGACAAAGCCTTTTTATAGGTTGACTCTCCATAGAGTTACATTGTATCCTAAATTTACCATTATAACAGACATATATGGTTAACTAGTAAAACCCCTTACATCATGGTTTTCTAAGTTTCCTTATTTGTAAAGCTAATAATGATATGCTGAGTTAGGAGGATTCCTAACCTTTCCAAATACTATTGTCGTCTCAAGAACTGTCAAAATTGACACGTCACACAAGTGCTGACCTTTCATGGTCCTTAAAATACCCTATCCTACTAAAAAGTGTTAATATGTTATTTTACAGCACTACGTGTGTAGCATGTATGTATGGACAGCAGAGAAACTGTAATTCCTATCACACTACCTAACACCCTGCACTGGAATCAACTACACAATATCACTATCTAACCTACACTGACTATCTCCCACTAACTATCTGTATTATATATATATGAGAAAACTAACTATCTAATGTAATTGGATAAGGAATAGGATCCAGATGAAAGCACAGAGCACAGCAATGTCACTGTTCTCTCTCTCTCAGAACTGCAAAAAACTGCAGAAAATGGCTGCTGGGGAGGTTCTTATATAGTAAGGGGTAGGCAACTTTCTTATTTGTTGCTAGGGATGTTGCTAAGCTCTGAAAAAGATTTTGCAGCCTTCTCATTGGCCCACATGCAAGAAGGGAGTGTTATGATGAAACAAAAAAAACTTGAATATTCGCGAATACATAGAACTATAGTCTAGATTTTCAAGGATTCTCAAAGTGCCGATATTCGTGATAAAAATTTGCGATTAGAATATTCGCTGAGAGGAAGTGTTTAAAACAATAGTATTTTATCTCCATCATATTCCCTGCGGCAAGGTACTCTTCAGCAATGTCTCTTATAACCTTCTTCTTTTGATTTAGTATACAGTAACTTTGGCGTAAATTACCATTATTGGTATCCAGTTGTATCAAACTATTCAAAATAATACTGCTCCCCAAATCCCTATGTGATTCCCAGCACAGTTCACTCATAGAGTCTAAATGTTTCTTTAAAACCCTTAATTTCCTATTGTTCCTATTCATATGGCACCAAATAAATGTGCTTTGTTGGTGTTTTTTTAATGCCTCTATGACACAATCCATATTTTCCTTCTCTAATTTTCAATTTCCTCTTCCTTTTAGTCATCATGTAATATCTAGGGTGTGGGAAAAAGTTATATGGTCAATATGTGTTGCTTTCCTTTTCCCAGCTAAAACTCAAATGCAACATTCCTTGTACTCATTTTTTTAATATACTTTTAGGTGCCATGAATTAAATACTCACTTTCAGCTGGGTACTCTTTCTCTATTTCTACCTTTCCTCTTATAGGATTTTTAAAATCTCATGGTCAACAGGGACTTACTTTACATCTGCTTTATACACTCACAGCTATGGGAAATTATTTTCATCTCTTTGTTGAATCTAAATGGGAATGAATAACCCCCCAATATCCAGGCTGATGATTGGAATGATGTTCTGAAGTTTCATCTGCATATATCTTCTTTGGATAATAGTAAGATGATCCAGTTGTGTATCATATACCAATGAAACTTAACCCCGTTAGATTGTTGCAGATGGGTAGATTGCCCATCACAAAATGTTTACTTTGTAGGTGTAGACAATGGTATTTTATCTGGCTTTGCAAAACTATTCAGTCTATTCTGCAAATGCTTGTGCTACTAGACCACGTCTATTTATTGATATTCTAAATGAAGAATTGTGGCATCATCATGCCAGCATTTTCTTAAAGAAGACCTGTCACCTCTCCTGACATGTATGTTTTAGTAACTACAGTATTTGCATTTCCCATGTAATACCAATTCTGGAGCATCTAATTCTTAACTTCTAGTAGAAATAATAAAGGAATGATACACCACAGAGTCATAAGAATACATGCTCTGGAATTGTTATTGTATTGTAAGTAGTTACTATAACAGCCATGTCTGGAGTAGCACTGAAACGATTCATCAATGTAATTCATTTAAATCACGTGACCACGGAGCGTGAGCGAAACAAAGCCTTTCAGTCACCGCTCCGTGTCCTCCAGTCGGCACCACGCTGCAGGACCTGGTGTGCACACATCGTCCGCTGATGCTGTGTGTGATGTCAGGTCCCTCCCAGTGCATGCTGGGAAGAAGACGCGTTTATCTCAGCGCACTGCCAGGAAAGGTAAGTATAAGATAGCACTAGCAGGGGCCCAAATATGGGGGGGTGGGGGGTGTTGGGGGCGCAGATTTGAAGGGGGCACCTACGATT
The DNA here is from genome assembly GCF_014858855.1 of Bufo gargarizans. Lineage (NCBI taxonomy): Eukaryota > Metazoa > Chordata > Amphibia > Anura > Bufonidae > Bufo > Bufo gargarizans. The sequence goes on along the minus strand of NC_058080.1, from coordinate 408,279,316 downwards.
TGAAGTGACGGCGCTGGGGGACATGGATCATTAGCAATTGCATAGAGGGGCTGATGATGATATCTGATGGCACTGGGGAAGTGAGGGACATGACATGGAGGGGCTGATGATGATGATATCTGATGATGGCACTGGGGGAGTGAGGGACACGACATGGAGGGGCTGATGATTATGATATCTGATGGCACTGGGGGAGTGAGGGACATGACATGGAGGGGCTAATGATGATGCTATCTGATGGCACTGGGGGAGTGAGGGACATGACATGGAGGGGCTAATGATGATGCTATCTGATGGCACTGGGGGAGTGAGGGACATGACATGGAGGGGCTAATGATGATGCTATCTGATGGCACTGGGGGAGTGAGGGACATGACATGGAGGGGCTGATGATGATTAGGATATCTGATGGCACTGGGGGAGTGAGGGACATGACATGGAGGGGCTGATGATGATGATATCTGATGATGGCACTGGGGCAGTGAGGCGCATGACATGGAGGGGCAGATGATGATATCTGATGATGGCACTGGGGGAGTGAGGGACATGACCTGGAGGGACTGATGATGATGATATCTGATGGCACTGGGGGAGTGAGGGACATGACATGGAGGGGCTGATGATGATGATATCTGATGGCACTGGGGGAGTGAGGGACATGACATGGAGGGGTTGATCTGATGACACTGAGGGACATCACAATGGATGGAATGGCATGGAGGCACTGAGGGAGTGGGGTGGGGCTGGAAAAATGGCAATGGATGGCATGGGGGTCTGGCTCTGATTGCAGCAAGGGACGTTCTGATGGTGGTGCTGGCAGCCTGAGGGTCTGATGATGGTGGCACTGGCATGGGGGTCTGATTGCGGGCTTGCAGCATGGGGGGACTGATTTGAGGGCAAGGATGACTGGCTTGGGGGGGTTATTGTGGCTAAGATGTGACAGTCTGACTTGGGGGGTGTAGTTTGATTCGATGATCTGTGTGTTCTGATAAAAAAAAAATTGGGGGGCGCAGATTGTACAGAGCTTTCGTTCTTTTTCAGCTTGAAATGATCCCAAACTTTGGACACACTGTGCTGATTTCTCTGTCCTGTCTCTTCTTTGGGTCTTGTCTCTTGCTTTGCGCAACAATAAAAGAGTCACACCTTATATGATCTTAGTGACACACACAACACACAACACCATCACAGCGGCGTATGGACAGCTGCATTACGTTCAACTGAAGAAGCTGAGCTTACAGAGAGCATTCTGAACATGATTGTCACAGACAAGTGCCCGCTATCCATGGTGGAGGATGAAGGTTTTCAGAGGAAAACACCACTACCTTGATCTGAAGCCTGAACAGTGGAGCCTGATTGAGGAGCTAACCCAGGCCTTTGCAGCGTCCCACTAGGGTACGTGGGCACTGCAAAAGCTTATTGTGTCACATGTTATATCATGCTATATTATATTCTTATGTGAAATCCCTGTTACCAGGCTGTCAGGTGCATTAGATACATTCCACCACTAGATGGGGATAGCACTAGGATATGTGTAAAGGCCGATTTATTGGCCTGCATTTGTGGGAGGGGTGTAGCTGCCTTTATATCCGGCATACACCCCTCCCTCAATGAACGTCTCGTCTTGTTTCTACCTACCACACATGCAGGCAGGTGGCGGCAGCGTTCCTGGGCTCACGAGTCTGCGGTCAAAGGTGAGTATGCTGCCTCATCCAGCAGCCATGTCCACGTAGTCCGGCCGGCGGTGTTTCGGCTCCCCAAGGTGAGGGGGAGCACCACCGCACCGGAACGATTGGCAAGGGAGCTACGTGCGGCTCCCCACGCGGCCATTCATCGTAGGGTTTCAGGGGACAGCGTGTTCCCAACTTCGGCGCAGCCGTAAAGTCTTGCACGGGCCGCCGTGCAGTTAGATAGGAAGGTAGAGAGCCTGAGCTGCAGCAGGCTCGGTGGTCTATTAGTCAGGTCTGCCTGCTCCAGCTCAGTGCACAGGTCAGAACCCTGCTTGCTGGTGAAGATTAACCTCTTAGTGACCAAGTGTTTTTTCATCAATGTACTTGTATGGGGTCTTGTTTTTTGCAGGACAAGTTATAGTTTTTAATGCACCATTTTAAGTACATGTACTGATTGATTAAAGCAAGCTGTTTTAGCTAAACCCTCCGTTGTTTAAGTCAGTAAAAGGCGTATTAATGGTCACTAAGGAGTTAAAATAAAATATTTAGTATATATAAGGGGGCAATATTGTTAACCACCCTTTTGTAGTTTCTCAGCAGGCTTCTCTTTAAGTTGCAGCACTTTGTCATATTAAAAAAAATAAAAAATAAAGAGGCTGAGGCTGTTTGTGTAGGTTAATCAGGATTTATTCTCAGTTTGGTACTATATTATAGTACTGCTACACAGCATGGTCTTACGCCGTATGATTCTTTGCACTAGGCTCAGTCGTACATGCAGCGCGTTTGTTCCACTCAGTTTACCGTAGTTACTTTTGGTTTCCGCATTACTATTGTTTCGTTTTAATTCCTGTTTACGCTTGTACACTGGTGTTTCATGATTTGATGTTTCTTTTCTAGGTCCGTGCTTCCCTTTTCTCGAGTATCGCCAGAGTTTTTCTTAAAAAAAGGAAAAATAAAAATATAAGTAAAAAATAAAATAAATAAATCATTGATTTGTCAGCCCCGCATGGGTCCCATGTAGCTAGTCTCGACTCCCTCATCCCATCGGAGGAGGTTAGCATGAAGTATTCCTCCATTGACCAAGCCATAGCTATCATCATGCACTTAGGTCCTGGAGCAGCGTTGTCTAAGGCGGATATATCCGACGCCTTTAAGCTTCTCCCGATCATGCCGGCCCTCTGGCAGTGGCATGGCATTAAGTGGAGAGACCAGTATTACTTCTCTTCGAAGCTCACGTTTGGCTCTAAAAGCAGCCCGTGGTTATTCGATCAGTTGGCACAGGCCCTCCACTGGGTGTTAGAGAACAAGGTACAGTGTGAGCATGTCATCCATTATTTAGACGACTTCTTGCTGATAGAGAGGCCAGGAGTTGCCCCAGTAGGTCTCAAGAAGCTTCTGAATTGTTTCTCTCGGTTAGACGTCCCAGTGTCCCCTAAGAAGGTTGAGGGTCCGTCCACTGTCATCACTTTCCTGGGCATTGTTTTAGACTCGCAAAACATGCTAGCGAAGTTACCCACAGATAAACTGGTCAGGATCAGGGAAGTGATGCACAGGTCCACGGTTACTACTGTGACCACTAAGGCGAGTTCCAATCACCGTTGGGCATGCTGACCTTCGCCATGCGTATAATCCCACAAGGCCGGTCCTTCATTTCTCGTCTGTTGACACTCCTCCCCTCTGCACCTTGTCAGCACAGCCCGGTGCACTTAGACAGTCTGGCTCTAGCGGATCTTCACATGTGGGATCACTTTCTCCACCAGTGGAATGGAATTTCCCTTTTTCATTCCCGCAATATGTAGTAGTTCTCCTGTAATTTTTTCTGACGCAGCTGCAAGTTCAGCGTTTGCAGCCATTTTTGGCACCCATTGGTTGGCAGGCGAGTGGCCAGTTGGAGTCAGACGAATCCCGGGTTTCTTGCAGACCTCAGCACTATTTGAGTTGTATCCCATGGTCGCGGCCGCCCGTGTTTGGGGTAGCAATTGGTCTAATTGCTCAGTTTTGTTTGTAACAGATAACGTAGCTGTTATCGATATTTTAACCAGCGGTTTGTCTAAGTCCTTACATATTATGAGTCTCCTGAGGCGTCTAGTACAACTTTCATTAATGCATCATTTCAGTTGTGCACACTTGCCTGGTACACAAAACATGGCAGCGGATGCCTTGTCACAAGCTAATACCTCCCTTTTCTTTCAGATCATGCCAGAAGCGGACATCACAGGTGCCATGATTCCTCCGCACGAGTCACTAGTCCTGGTCTAACCGAACACCTAGCTACTGCGCACATGTCGCTTGCTAAATCTCTCTCGCCTAATACGGCCAGAGCTTACCACACAGGGTGGAACACATATTGTAGGTTCCAGGAGCGGTTCCCTCAGGGGCAGTCCAGCTTTATAGAATATGTTCTTGCTTTCATAGGGTTTTGTCACTCCGAGTTGAAGTTATCCCATAATACGGTTAGGTCCTACCTAGCAGGGGTTCAGCACTTTCTGGCTGTGAGCTACCCGGATCGGGGTTCCTTATTCTCTGTCCACGCTGTTAAGGCCGCTTTGAGGGGTCTGGGTAAATGTAGCGTGAAAGGACGGGTCCGTAGACAGGCTATTTCAGGTCAGGTTTTCCGTGATCTCTCTGACGCCTTAGACAAGGGTCCTTATGGTTTCCTCCTTAGCCTAGTGCTCAAAGCTGCTATTTATTTAGCCTTTTATGTGTTTTGAGACCTGGTGAGTTCACGAGCTCCTCCAACAGCAGTAAGTTCGTAGCGATTAGCCAACTGGTTCCGAGTGTTGAGAGTTTCTCTTTTCTGTTGCCAGCGTCGAAACGTCACAGGTGGGTCCTCCGGCTCAGGTGTCATTCTTCCCCACAGAACACCGTTGGTGCCCCGTCCGTGTACTCAATCAGTTACTGGCAGCATTAGATGGCCTTGGGCCGAGTAGTCCATTATTGCCTTTTGGCCAATCGCCTCTCACAACCCACCAATTTGTGTCCCATATACGCCCTCTGTTGGCCAGCTTAGGTGTGGATCCAGCTTCGGTGTCGGGTCATTCATTCCGCATCGGGGCTGCATCCGCAGCTTCAAAAAATCAGGTGCCGACGCACGTCATCCAAAAGTTAGGTCGCTGGCGGTCATCGTGTTTTAGCAGGTATATTCCTCATTCTAAGGTCGAAATGTCGCTTGCTTTTCAGAATCTGGTTCTGTAATTCTGTGTTGTAATAAAGGAAAATCCTGCCTTTTAAGTTTGCTGTTTTTGCCCTCTATTCAGGCGTCCCTACATCGCCGCGGTTACGGCATAATTCTAGCCGCTTAAGAGTTGAGGGGGCCGCAGATGGGGTCAGTTCCTTCTCACCATCATTAACCCCGACCACAAGTGTAAAGGCCGATTTATTGGCCTGCATTTGTGGGAGGGGTGTAGCTGCCTTTATATCCGGCATACACCCCTCCCTCAATGAACGTCTCGTCTTGTTTCCCCCTCCCACCCTCCCTTTCATATTAGCACTCTTAAGGGGATGCCCTCTATTCAGGCGTCCCTACATCGCCGCGGTTACGGCATAATTCTAGCCGCTTAAGAGTTGAGGGGGCCGCAGATGGGGTCAGTTCCTTCTCGCCATCATTAACCCCGACCACAAATATATATATATATATGTATATATATATATATATATATATATATATATATATATACCTCAGTTCAGGCCTAGTTAGTCAGTAGAGAGGAGGAGTAGGAGTGGTAGGAGTGGAAGGAGTGAGAGTGCAGCTGCTTGCTGTGTTTAGTGGAAGATAGTTCAAGGGAGAAAGAGTGGATAATGACACAAAAGACAACAGCCATTTTACCAGGCTTTAAGGACCTTTGGATTCAAGGTGAAGGATCTATTAGCTTCAAGCAGCCTCACCATTAATAAGCTGGAGATACAGAACCAGATTAAGAGCTGAATATCAGTGAGTACATAACTAACTACCCTAGCCTGAGACATAACTACAAGTACAACCTGTTACTGGGATTCATCACATCCAACTTGCATGTGTATCAGACACTGCTTTATTACTGGATGTAAACTGTTATCAAGAGCCTGATTATAGTAAAGTTCTCAGTTTGATTTAGACCTCCCTACTTCTTCTAACTTCATACTACTACCACTCTCAACATTTTGCACCATCAAGGTGCTGGCGTCACACTACCTAAAGTCAGGGGCTCAGCAGCACAGGCACTCAGCAACCCAATCACCATCAAGGGCACCTCGATCACCACCTGGCCGGTGTCTCCTGTAATAGAGTGTGCCCCGTAGAATCCAGTGCTGTTCTCCCCTTCACTGCACTGCTGGCCCAGGGAGTCGTCTGCTAAACCGTGAGTAACCGATGAACTGTTTGTACCCTTCAGCCCACCGCGAACCTCACATGTTCTACCCCTGCGGACTGGCACGTTGCATTAAATTGGCGTCACAAAGAGAATCAATATGCTCTTATGTGAATGAGCCCCATTTGTTTGACTGTTTTATTGGGCTAAAGAACTGTTTAAACTACTTGAAGACTGCATGGATATGCTGTGCCAATTATCTACTTTGAAATCGCACTGTTAAAACTCAGAAAATCGCAGGTTTTTGTGTCACTAGAACTGCTTGCTGTGACTGAATTTACTTTCTCTTGCACCCACAATGGCCGCCTGAAGTATATATCCAAATTACTGCTGCGCAATCACTCTGCAAAATGCCCAGCTTGGCGGGAAAATTGAGTGCCACCCCATATGCAAAATAAATTGGACGGCCCCTTATACCTTCATTGTAGTGATCCGGGAAGGCCGGCCTTGTATGCAAAACATTGCACCGCCTTATCTGTATGTCAGACACACTGGAAAGCGGAGCCGTGCGCAAGAGGGGAGCATGACGTGACGCACAAAAGACTCGAGACTTGGCGTGTAAGCAAACGGGATGAAAGGGAAGGCAAATACCAGCCATCTTCCATGGAATCTGTATGTAACTGTGTTAGAGAAAAACTCTTGCCGGGACTGTGCTTATACACAAGCTGCCCTACTAAGTATCTAATTTGGCCAGCACCGCAACCTAACAAGTGTGTAAAGCCATGTGTAATCTATGTTTTATCTGCCGTTGGTGCAGGAAGATAATGTGCAGCCTGATCTAAACAGGTCCCCTTACTACTTTGGGGCACCCTGGTTCCCACGATTCTCTGGGGAAGCTCACAGTTTAAGAGACTTAAAAAAAAAGATTCCTGCTATATTCAAGTTGTACCCTGTGACAGTAGAGCAACAAATGGAAATTCTGCTTGCGAAATTGTAAGGAGCTGGCCTCAGAGAAGTGAAGTCCTGGCCAATATCAGAGAGGAAAATGCTGGAGCAGATATTTGAACGGCTCTACACTACCTTTGAACCTAAGACTGTGTTGGAGGTCAAGATGAGGTCCTTCAGCAAGAAACAGCAATTGAGTCACTCAGAGACTTTTCATTGTCATTACAGGAAGCCCTCAGAGCTGTGGTACAGTTAGACCTCCATGAAGCGGAAAAAATGAAGATAAGACGCTTAAGGAGAAATTCATTGAAGGTGTTAGTACAGAAGCCTTAAAAAGTCAGTTAAGGATGTTAGCGACTCAGCATCCAAGTTCCACTTTCCTAGACTTCAAAGAGTTAGCCATCAGTATTATGGGGACAAATACACAATCGGAGCCTACTAGACCTGTCAAAATATCTATGGATAAGCCAGTTGCATCTCCAAAATGTTATTCTATGGTCAGTCAAGCAACTCCAGCCCTGGTTCCTGATGCAATTGGCGCCTTGACAGAATAAGTCAACTTTCTGACCAAAAGTCTGGAGAAAGTATGTAAAAAGCTAGAACAGTGGGAAAAACCCCTTGGTGCTGGAGGATGAGACACCGTTCTTCCCTCCGGATTATAAAGAGAAATATCCCAGAAATTCTAGTAGATGCCCTCCTGACCGCTCCAGTGCTCGGAGACGACCCACTTGCACATACTGTCACAAGCCTGGCCATACAGAAATGATGTGCTGGCAGTTAAAAGGACAGCCCTCCAGGTCAAGGACCGCCCCTTGGGTGGTGAACCAGTAGGTCCAGAAGATCCCCGCTGGATGCCCAGATATGTAGGATCACGTCCAGAAGTGGTTCTTCAAATAAATAGGGTTCCCTTTGTTGCTTTATTGGACACCGGGTCTCAAGTCACAACTATTCAGCAGTCGGCATTTGAGAAATGTTGTGCAGGTCAGGGAAGAAAACAACCCTCCAGTAGTCCTAGGTATGAATGTCCTTAGGAAATGTTATGCTGAAATGCTTGAAGCTTTGCACAAATCCATTCCTACTGCCGCACCTGCCTCCAAAAAGGCGATACAACAGACTATCCGTGTTTTAAGTGCGCAACAGAAATTTACCAATGAGAAAGGAGAGATTTGCTGTGCCCGAGGTAACCAAACAATAATCCTTAAACCCAATACTGAAACACTCCTGTAGTGCAGAGCTGCTCTTGGGATCCAAGGCCAAGACTACTAGGCCCTGGTGGAACCCATCACGCTAGAAGACCATACTTTAGTCTGAGCTGCAAGAAGCCTAGTGACGGTATCTCAAGGTAAAGTGCCTATTCGTCTTCTGAATTTAAGTGATCATAGTATAACTTTGAACAAGCACTGCCCTGTGCCTCAACTGCTACAAGTCACTTTCCAAGATGTGATCAGCATACCTGCAGCTACCACTGAACAATCTGCTCAGAAGCTAAGTCCACAAAAACATCCTTCAGATACATTATGGTGGAAAGAACTCAATGTGGGGAATACCTCTACCCCTGAGGAACAAATTGAAGGAGTCTTAAAAGTTGTGCAAGAGTGTCATCATGCCTTCAGTAAACACCCTACAGATTAGGATAAAGTCAGCGCAATCAAGCACACCATCTCTACCAGCAAGACGTCATCACCATCAAAGGTAGAGAAGTTTTCCTATTCCAACAACAGACAGATCCAAAATCCCAAGTTGAAAAAAAAAGTTGGATCAAGTTACAATCGGAAAGCAGAGTTTTAGGTGAACTTCAAGACTTCTTCACCAGTGGATGAACCTCGGAAAGAATTTGCAGGAGAAATGCAGACCCAGAGTTACTCAAGCTATGGAGACACCAAAAGCAACTCTTCATGCAAAAGGGTCTAATGTTAAAGAGAACCCTAGATCCAGTCACCAACGATCGGCTGTATCAGATTCTAATTCCACGCCGAAATGCCAGAATCATACTTGAAACGTACCATGATAGATCTGGACACTTTGGGGTACAAAAAACTGAGGCTACTACCTGCAGAAGATTTTATTGGATTGGAATGAGAGGAGATATTGAGAGTTGGTGTCGAGAATATTCTACTTATGCCATTGGAAGAAATGAAAGACATGACCAGAGAGCACCATTGCATTCCATCGTAAGTAGGGATGAGCGAACTCGAACTGTATAGTTCGGGTTCGTACCGAATTTTGGGGTGTCCGTGACACGGACCCGAACCCGGACATTTTCGTAAAAGTCCGGGTTCGGGTTCGGTGTTCGTCGCTTTCTTCGCGCTTTTGTGACGCTTTCTTGGCGCTTTTTGAAAGGCTGCAAAGCAGCCAATCAACAAGCGTCATACTACTTGCCCCAAGAGGCCATCACAGCCATGCCTACTATTGGCATGGCTGTGATTGGCCAGAGCACCATGTGACCCAGCCTCTATTTAAGCTGGAGTCACATAGCGCCGCCCGTCACTCTGCTCTGATTAGCGTAGGGAGAGGTTGCGGCTGCGACAGTAGGGCGAGATTAGGCAGATTAACTCCTCCAAAGGACTTGATTAACTGATCGATCTGCAGCTGTGGATCATTGAGCTGCTGATCCTCAATTGCTCACTGTTTTTAGGCTGCCCAGACCGTTTGTCAGTCACATTTTTCTGGGGTGATCGGCGGCCATTTTGTGTCTTGTGGTGCGCCAGCACAAGCTGCGACCAAGTGCATTTAACCCTCAATGGTGTGGTTGTTTTTTGGCTAAAGCCTACATCAGGGTGAAGCTGTCACACCAAGTGCATTTAACCAGCAATAGTCTGTTTATTTTTTGGCCATATACTACATCAGGGGCAAGCTGCGCCTGTCACCAAGTGCATTTAACCCTCAATGGTGCGTTTGTTTTTTGGCTAAAGCCTACATCAGGGTGAAGCTGTCACACCAAGTGCATTTAACCAGCAATAGTCTGTTTATTTTTTGGCCATATACTACATCAGGGGCAAGCTGCGCCCGTCACCAAGTGCATTTAACCCTCAGTAGTGTGGTTGGTCAAGCTATCACACCAAGTGCATTTAACCAGCAATAGTCTGTTCATTTTTTGGCCATATACTAAATCAGGGGCAAGCTGCGCCCGTCACCAAGTGCATTTAACCAGCAATAGTCTGTTCATTTTTTGGCCATATACTACATCAGGGGCAAGCTGCGCCCGTCACCAAGTGCATTTAACCCTCAGTAGTGTGGTTGGTCAAGCTGTGACACCAAGTGCATTTAACCAGCAATAGTCTGTTCATTTTTTGGCCATATACTACATCAGGGGCAAGCTGCGCCCATCACCAAGTGCATTTAACCAGCAATAGTGTGGTTATTTTTTGGCCATATCCCAGTCTAATTCTGTCACTAAATCCATACCGGTCACCCAGCGCCTAAATACTAGGCCTCAAATTTATATCCCGCTAAATCTCTCGTTACCGCTGTCCTGTTGTGGCTGGGAAAGTTATTTAGTGTCCGTCAAAGCACATTTTTTGTTCTGGGTTGAAATACAATTCCCAATTTAGCAATTTAAAAATTTAGTGGTTTCTGCTGTATCAGAGCTATTTGAAATCTATCCCTAAAAGGGTATATAATATTCAAGGTGCACATAGGGTCATTCAGAATAACTTCACACACCCGCTACTGTGCATTTCCAAGTCTAATTCTGTCACTAAACCCATACCTGTCACCCAGCGCCTAAATACTAGGCCTCAAATTCATATCCAGCTAAATCTGTCGTTAGTGCTGTAGCTGGGCGAGTTATTTAGTGTCCGTTCAAGCACATTTCTTGTTCTGGGTTGAAATACAATTCCCAATTTAGCAATTTCATAATTTAGTGGTTTCTGCTATATCAGAGCTATTTGAAATCTATCCCTAAAAGGGTAGATCATATTGAAGGTGCACATAGGGACATTCAGAATAACTTCACACACCCGCTACTGTGCATTTCCAAGTCTAATTCTGTCACTAAACCCATACCTGTCACCCAGCGCCTAAATACTAGGCCTCAAATTTATATCCAGCTAAATCTGTCCTTAGTGCTGTAGCTGGGCGAGTTATTTAGTGTCCGTTCAAGCACATTTCTTGTTCTGGGTTGAAATACAATTCCCAATTTAGCAATTTCATAATTTAGTGGTTTCTGCTATATCAGAGCTATTTGAAATCTATCCCTAAAAGGGTAGATCATATTGAAGGTGCACATAGGGACATTCAGAATAACTTCACACACCCGCTACTGTGCATTTCCAAGTCTAATTCTGTCACTAAACCCATACCTATCACCCAGCGCCTAAATACTAGGCCTCAAATTTATATCCAGCTAAATCTGTCCTTAGTGCTGTAGCTGGGCGAGTTATTTAGTGTCCGTTCAAGCACATTTCTTGTTCTGGGTTGAAATACAATTCCCAATTTAGCAATTTCATAATTTAGTGGTTTCTGCTATATCAGAGCTATTTGAAATCTATCCCTAAAAGGGTATATAATATTCAAGGTGCACATTGGGTCATTCAGAATAACTTCACACACACCCGCTACTGTGTATTTCTAAGTCTAATTCTGTCACTAAACCCATACCTGTCACCCAGCGCCTAAATACTAGGCCTCAAATTCATATCCAGCTAAATCTGTCGTTAGTGCTGTAGCTGGGCGAGTTATTTAGTGTCCGTTCAAGCACATTTCTTGTTCTGGGTTGAAATACAATTCCCAATTTAGCAATTTCATAATTTAGTGGTTTCTGCTATATCAGAGCTATTTGAAATCTATCCCTAAAAGGGTAGATCATATTGAAGGTGCACATAGGGACATTCAGAATAACTTCACACACCCGCTACTGTGCATTTCCAAGTCTAATTCTGTCACTAAACCCATACCTGTCACCCAGCGCCTAAATACTAGGCCTCAAATTTATATCCAGCTAAATCTGTCCTTAGTGCTGTAGCTGGGCGAGTTATTTAGTGTCCGTTCAAGCACATTTCTTGTTCTGGGTTGAAATACAATTCCCAATTTAGCAATTTCATAATTTAGTGGTTTCTGCTATATCAGAGCTATTTGAAATCTATCCCTAAAAGGGTATATAATATTCAAGGTGCACATTGGGTCATTCAGAATAACTTCACACACACCCGCTACTGTGTATTTCCAAGTCTAATTCTGTCACTAAACCCATACCTGTCACCCAGCGCCTAAATACTAGGCCTCAAATTCATATCCAGCTAAATCTGTCGTTAGTGCTGTAGCTGGGCGAGTTATTTAGTGTCCGTTCAAGCACATTTCTTGTTCTGGGTTGAAATACAATTCCCAATTTAGCAATTTCATAATTTAGTGGTTTCTGCTATATCAGAGCTATTTGAAATCTATCCCTAAAAGGGTATATAATATTCAAGGTGCACATTGGGTCATTCAGAATAACTTCACACACACCCGCTACTGTGTATTTCTAAGTCTAATTCTGTCACTAAACCCATACCTGTCACCCAGCGCCTAAATACTAGGCCTCAAATTTATATCCTGCTAAATCTCTCGTTAACGCTGTCCTGTTGTGGCTGGGAAAGTTATTTAGTGTCCGTCAAAGCACATTTTTTGTTCTGGGTTGAAATACAATTCCCAATTTAGCAATTTCAGAATTTAGTGGTTTCTGCTATATCAGAGCTATTTGAAATCTATCCCTAAAAGGGTATATAATATTCAAGGTGCACATTGGGTCATTCAGAATAACTTCACACACACACGCTTCTGTGCATTTCCAAGTCTAATTCTGTCACTAAATCCATACCGGTCACCCAGCGCCTAAATACTAGGCCTCAAATTTATATCCCGCTGAATTTGAATACAATACATTGGGCCAAATAATATATTTGTTGTTGTGGTGAACCATAACAATGAGAAAAACATCTAGTAAGGGACGCGGACGTGGACATGGTCGTGGTGGTGTTAGTGGACCCTCTGGTGCTGGGAGAGGACGTGGCCGTTCTGCCACATCCACACGTCCTAGTGTACCAACTACCTCAGGTCCCAGTAGCCGCCAGAATTTACAGCGATATATGGTGGGGCCCAATGCCGTTCTAAGGATGGTAAGGCCTGAGCAGGTACAGGCATTAGTCAATTGGGTGGCCGACAGTGGATCCAGCACGTTCACATTATCTCCCACCCAGTCTTCTGCAGAAAGCGCACAGATGGCGCCTGAAAACCAACCCCATCAGTCTGTCACATCACCCCCATGCATACCAGGGAAACTGTCTCAGCCTCAAGTTATGCAGCAGTCTCTTATGCTGTTTGAAGACTCCGCTGGCAGGGTTTCCCAAGGGCATCCACCTAGCCCTTCCCCAGCGGTGAAAGACATAGAATGCACTGACGCACAACCACTTATGTTTCCTGATGATGAGGACATGGGAATACCACCTCAGCATGTCTCTGATGATGACGAAACACAGGTGCCAACTGCTGCGTCTTTCTGCAGTGTGCAGACTGAACAGGAGGTCAGGGATCAAGACTGGGTGGAAGACGATGCAGGGGACGATGAGGTCCTAGACCCCACATGGAATGAAGGTCGTGCCACTGACTTTCACAGTTCGGAGGAAGAGGCAGTGGTGAGACCGAGCCAACAGCGTAGCAAAAGAGGGAGCAGTGGGCAAAAGCAGAACACCCGCCGCCAAGAGACTCCGCCTGCTACTGACCGCCGCCATCTGGGACCGAGCACCCCAAAGGCAGCTTCAAGGAGTTCCCTGGCATGGCACTTCTTCAAACAATGTGCTGACGACAAGACCCGAGTGGTTTGCACGCTGTGCCATCAGAGCCTGAAGCGAGGCATTAACGTTCTGAACCTGAGCACAACCTGCATGACCAGGCACCTGCATGCAAAGCATGAACTGCAGTGGAGTAAACACCTTAAAACCAAGGAAGTCACTCAGGCTCCCCCTGCTACCTCTTCTGCTGCTGCCGCCTCGGCCTATTCTGCTGCTGCCGCCTCGGCCTCTTCCTCCGCCTCTGGAGGAACGTTGGCACCTGCCGCCCAGCAAACAGGGGATGTACCACCAACACCACCACCACCACCTCCGTCACCAAGCGTCTCAACCATGTCACACGCCAGCGTTCAGCTCTCCATCTCACAAACATTTGATAGAAAGCGTAAATTCCCACCTAGCCACCCTCGATCCCTGGCCCTGAATGCCAGCATTTCTAAACTACTGGCCTATGAAATGCTGTCATTTAGGCTGGTGGACACAGACAGCTTCAAACAGCTCATGTCGCTTGCTGTCCCACAGTATGTTGTTCCCAGCCGGCACTACTTCTCCAAGAGAGCCGTGCCTTCCCTGCACAACCAAGTATCCGATAAAATCAAGTGTGCACTGCGCAACGCCATCTGTAGCAAGGTCCACCTAACCACAGATACGTGGACCAGTAAGCACGGCCAGGGACGCTATATCTCCCTAACTGCACACTGGGTAAATGTAGTGGCAGCTGGGCCCCAGGCGGAGAGCTGTTTGGCGCACGTCCTTCCGCCGCCAAGGATCGCAGGGCAACATTCTTTGCCTCCTGTTGCCACCTCCTCCTTCTCGGCTTCCTCCTCCTCTTCTTCCACCTGCTCATCCAGTCAGCCACACACCTTCACCACCAACTTCAGCACAGCCCGGGGTAAACGTCAGCAGGCCATTCTGAAACTCATATGTTTGGGGGACAGGCCCCACACCGCACAGGAGTTGTGGCGGGGTATTGAACAACAGACCGACGAGTGGTTACTGCCGGTGAGCCTCAAGCCCGGCCTGGTGGTGTGTGATAATGGGCGAAATCTCGTTGCAGCTCTGGGACTAGCCAATTTGACGCACATCCCTTGCTTGGCGCATGTGCTGAATTTGGTGGTGCAGAAGTTCATTCACAACTACCCCGACATGTCAGAGCTGCTGCATAAAGTGCGGGCCGTCTGTTCGCGCTTCCGGCGTTCACATCCTGCTGCTGCTCGCCTGTCTGCGCTACAGCGTAACTTCGGCCTTCCCGCTCACCGCCTCATATGCGACGTGCCCACCAGGTGGAACTCCACCTTGCACATGCTGGACAGACTGTGCGAGCAGCAGCAGGCCATAGTGGAGTTTCAGCTGCAGCACGCACGGGTCAGTCGCACTACAGAACAGCACCACTTCACCACCAATGACTGGGCCTCCATGCGAGACCTGTGTGCCCTGTTGCGCTGTTTCGAGTACTCCACCAACATGGCCAGTGGCGATGACACCGTTATCAGCGTTACAATACCACTTCTATGTCTCCTTGAGAAAACACTTAGGGCGATGATGGAAGAGGAGGTGGCCCAGGAGGAGGAGGAGGAGGAGGAAGAGGGGTCATTTTTAGCACTTTCAGGCCAGTCTCTTCGAAGTGACTCAGAGGGAGGTTTTTGGCAACAGCAGAGGCCAGGTACAAATGTGGCCAGCCAGGGCCCACTACTGGAGGACGAGGAGGACGAGGATGAGGAGGAGGTGGAGGAGGATGAGGATGAAGCATGGTCACAGCGGGGTGGCACCCAACGCAGCTCGGGTCCATCACTGGTGCGTGGCTGGGGGGAAAGGCAGGACGATGACGATACGCCTCCCACAGAGGACAGCTTGTCCTTACCCCTGGGCAGCCTGGCACACATGAGCGACTACATGCTGCAGTGCCTGCGCAACGACAGCAGAGTTGCCCACATTTTAACCTGTGCGGACTACTGGGTTGCCACCCTGCTGGATCCACGCTACAAAGACAATGTGCCCACCTTACTTCCTGCACTGGAGCGTGATAGGAAGATGCGCGAGTACAAGCGCACGTTGGTAGACGCGCTACTGAGAGCATTCCCAAATGTCACAGGGGAACAAGTGGAAGCCCAAGGCCAAGGCAGAGGAGGAGCAAGAGGTCGCCAAGGCAGCTGTGTCACGGCCAGCTCCTCTGAGGGCAGGGTTAGCATGGCAGAGATGTGGAAAACTTTTGTCAACACGCCACAGCTAACTGCACCACCACCTGATACGCAACGTGTTAGCAGGAGGCAACATTTCACTAACATGGTGGAACAGTACGTGTGCACACCCCTCCACGTACTGACTGATGGTTCGGCCCCATTCAACTTCTGGGTCTCTAAATTGTCCACGTGGCCAGAGCTAGCCTTTTATGCCTTGGAGGTACTGGCCTGCCCGGCAGCCAGCGTTTTGTCTGAACGTGTATTCAGCACGGCAGGGGGCGTCATTACAGACAAACGCAGCCGCCTGTCTACAGCCAATGTGGACAAGCTGACGTTCATAAAAATGAACCAGGCATGGATCCCACAGGACCTGTCCGTCCCTTGTCCAGATTAGACATTAACTACCTCCCCATAACCATATATTATTGGACTCCAGGGCACTTCCTCATTCAATCCTATTTTTATTTTCATTTTACCATTATATTGCGAGGCTACCCAAAGTTGAATGAACCTCTCCTCTGCCTGTGTGCTAGGCCTAAATATATGCCAATGGACTGTTGCAGTGGTGGCTGACATGAAGCCTGATTCTCTGCTATGACATGCAGACTAATTCTCTGCTGACATGAAGCCAGATTGTCTGTTACGGGACCTCTCTCCTCTGCCTGGGTGCTGGGCCTAAATTTATGACAATGGACTGTTGCAGTGGTGGCTGACGTGAAGCCTGATTCTCTGCTATGACATGCAGACTGATTCTCTGCTGACATGAAGCCAGATTGTCTGTTACGGGACCTCTCTGCTCTGCCTGTGTGCTAGGCCTAAATATATGCCAATGGACTGTTGCAGTGGTGGGTGACGTGAAGCCTCATTCTCTGCTATGACATGCAGACTGATTCTCTGCTGACATGAAGCCAGATCGTCTGTTACGGGACCTCTCTGCTCTGCCTGTGTGCTAGGCCTAAATATATGCCAATGGACTGTTGCAGTGGTGGGTGACGTGAAGCCTCATTCTCTGCTATGACATGCAGACTGATTCTCTGCTGTCATGAAGCCAGATTGTCTGTTACGGGACCTCTCTGCTCTGCCTGTGTGCTAGGCCTAAATATATGCCAATGGACTGTTGCAGTGGTGGGTGACGTGAAGCCTCATTCTCTGCTATGACATGCAGACTGATTCTCTGCTGACATGAAGCCAGATTGTCTGTTACGGGACCTCTCTCCTCTGCCTGGGTGCTGGGCCTAAATTTATGACAATGGACTGTTGCAGTGGTGGCTGACGTGAAGCCTGATTCTCTGCTATGACATGCAGACTGATTCTCTGCTGACATGAAGCCAGATCCTCTGTTACGGGACCTCTCTCCTCTGCCTGTGTGTGTGCTGGGCCTAATTATATGCCAATGGACTGTTGCAGTGGTGGCTGACGTGAAGCCTCATTCTCTGCTATGACATGCAGACTGATTCTCTGCTGACATGAAGCCAGATTCTCTGTTACGGGACCTCTCTCCTCTGCCTGTGTGTGTGCTGGGCCTAAATATATGCCAATGGACTGTTGCAGTGGTGGCTGACGTGAAGCCTCATTCTCTGCTATGACATGCAGACTAATTCTCTGCTGACATGAAGACAGATTCTCTGTTACGGGACCTCCCTCCTCTGCCTGGGTGCTGGGCCTAAATATATGCCAATGGACTGTTGCAGTGGTGGCTGACGTGAAGCCTCATTCTCTGCTATGACATGCAGACTAATTCTCTGCTGACATGAAGACAGATTCTCTGTTACGGGACCTCTCTCCTCTGCCTGGGTGCCGGGGCCTAAATATCTGAGAATGGACTGTTCCAGTGGTGGGTGACGGGAAGCCAGATTCTCTGCTATGGAACCTCTCTCCAATTGATTTTGGTCAATTTTTATTTATTTAATTTTTATTTTAATTCATTTCCCTATCCACATTTGTTTGCAGGGGATTTACCTACATGTTGCTGCCTTTTGCAGCCCTCTAGCTCTTTCCTGGGCTGTTTTACAGCCTTTTTAGTGCCGAAAAGTTCGGGTCCCCATTGACTTCAATGGGGTTCAGGTTCGGGACGAAGTTCGGATCGGGTTCGGATCCCGAACCCGAACATTTCCGGGATGTTCGGCCGAACTTCTCGAACCCGAACATCCAGGTGTTCGCTCAACTCTAATCGTAAGTAAAACACCTCTAGAAATAGTGGCCATTGGCCATGTATAGTTAGAACCAAGTCGCTCAGGGTATACCTACAACATGACCACAATTGATCACTACACCAGATTTGTAGTAGCTGTACCTGTTAAAGACTTGACAGCCAAAACCACCGCAAATGTTTTCTGGAAAAACTTCCTGTTGCCCTATGGATGCCCTGAAAAGATTCTTACAGATCAAGGATCTGCCTTCAAGTCCATGAACTGTGTTCACTTCACAATTGTCAGAAGATCAGAACAAGAGCTTACCATCCTCAAGGTAACGGACTTTGTGAAAAAATAAATCCAACCTTAATTAAAATGTTGAGGGCTGTACCACCTGCTAAGAGAACCGAGTGGCCAACTTTACTACCTCAATTGATGTCCGACGTACTGTGGGACAGCAACCACCATCAGCTGTCTGAAACAGTCCGTCTCCACCAGACAGAATTACAGCATTTCAAAGGCCAGTAGTTTAGAAATGCTGGCATTCAGAGCCAGGGATTGAGGGTAGATAGGTGGGTACTTCCGCTTCCTCTTCAGGTTTTGGAAGATGGAGAGCTGAATGCTCCCGTGTGACATGGTGGAGATGCTTGGTGACGAAGGTGGTGGTGTTGGTGGCACATCCTGTGTTTGCTGGGCGGCAGGTGACAATGTAACTCCAGAGGTGGAGGAAGAGGCCGAGACAGCAGCAGAAGAGGGAGCAGGAGGGAGCCCTTTCTTGGTTTTTAAGGTGCTTACTCCACTGCAGCTTGTGTTTCGCATGTAGATGCCTGGCCATGCAGGTTGTGCTCAGGTTCAGAATGTTATTGCCTCGCTTCAGGCTCTGATGGCACAGCATGCAAACCACTCAGGTCTTGTCGTCAGCACATTGTGTGAAGAACTGCCATGCCAGGAAAACCCTTGGAGCTAGCTTTGGTGTGCTCAGTCCGTCCCTTGGTGCGGTGGGCAGTAGCAGGCGTACTGTCTTTGAGACGGCTGCTCTGCTTTTGCACCCTGCTCCCTCTTTTGCTGTGCTGTTGGCTTGGTGTGACCACTACCTCTTCCTCCGAACTATGAAAGTCACTGGCATGACCTTCATTCCATGTGGGGTCTAGGACCTAATCGTCCTACACATCATCTTTCACCAAGTCTTCACCCCTGCCCTCCTTGTCGGTCTGCACACTGCAGAAAGCCACAGCAGTTGGCACCTGTGTTTTGTCCTCATCAGAGACGTGCTGCAGTGGTATTCCCATATCCTCATACTGAAACATAAGTGGTTGGGCATCAGTGCATTCAATGTCTTCCACTTCTGGGGCAGGGCTGTGTGGATGACCTTGGGAAACCCTGCCAGCAGAGTCATCAAAAAGCATAAGAGACTGCTGCATGACTTGGGGCTCAGAATTCTTGGCTGATTTGCAAGGGTGTAAGGTGAAAAACTGATGGGCATGGGCTGCAGATGCCAATTCTGAGCTTTCTGCAGAGGACTGGGTGGGAGACAATGTGAAGGAACTTGATCCACTTGATCCACTAGCGCCTGTACTTGTTCTGGCCTCACCATCCGTAGAGCGGCATTGGGGCCTACCAAATAACGCTGCAGGTTCTGGCGCCTACTCGCACCTGAGGAAGGTGATTCACTTGGACGTGTAGCTGGTGCAGAACGGCCACGTCCTCTTCCTGAGTTCCACCAACACCACCACGACCATGTCCGCATCCCTTATTTGATGTTATCCTCATTATTTGCGTTAACAGTAAGGCAGTGCCCGTGTCATAAACAGAATAAATTTCTTTAGGTCACACAACAGTGTAACAGAGCAATTGAATACAATTACTTCACTATCACCAAAAGTTAGAATTTTCAAACCAACAATTTGACTGCAGAAGATAACGGTTTAATTTGTCAGAAACGCAGCGTACAGCGAAAATGTGCAATCTACTCTAGAAATGCAGCATTTCACAGGTAAATTCTAAAATAGCTAATGCTGCGTTGTACGCAAAAGTGCTCTGGGGCAATAGTACAGTGTTTTTTGGCAACCAACTGTGTAAATGCCGAGTTCCACTGGTTACTTCACATGAAAGAAATACAGGGTAGGTCTTAGATCAGCTATATAGGCCAAAACCAGTGTTTATTGCAAACAACTGTAGAAATGCAGTTTTCCACTGCTTAATTATAAAATAGGTAATACTGCGTTGTACGCAAAAGTGCTCTGGGGCAATAGTACAGTGTTTTTTTGGCAACCAACTGTGTAAATGTCGAGATTCACTGGTTACTTCACATGAAATAAATACAGGGTAGGCCTCAGATCAGCTATATAGGCCAAAACCAGTGTTTATTGCAAACAACTGTAGAAATGCAGTTTTTTACTGCTTAATTATCAAAAAGGTAATACTGCGTTGTACGCAAAAGTGCTCAGGGACACTAAAACACTTTTTTTGGCAACCAACTATAGAAATGCAGTATTTCACTGCTTAATTATGAAATAGGTAATACTGCGCTGTACGCAAATGTGCACTGTGGCACTAGAACACTTTTATAGGCAACCAACTATAGAAATGCAGTATTTTCCCTGCTTAATTAGAAAATAGGTATTAATACTGCGCTGTACGCAAATGTGCACTGTGGCACTAGAACACTTTTATTGGCAAGCAACTATAAAAATGCAGTATTTCACTGCTTAATTATAAAATAGGTAATAATACTGAGGTGTACGCAAAAGTGCACTGTGGCACTAAAACATTTTTTGGGGCAACCAACTATAGAAATGCAGTATTTCACTGCTTAATTATGAAATAGGTAATACTGCGCTGTATGCAAATGTGCACTGTGGCACTAGAACAGTTTTTGGGCAAACAACTTTAGAAATGCAGTATTTCACTGCTTAATTATAAAATAAGTAATACTGCGCTGTACGCAAAAGTGCTATCTAGCACAAAAATTGAGCTTTTTTACAGCAGCAAGGTAACATAGTAACATAGTAACATAGTACATAAGGCCGAAAAAAGACATTTGTCCATCCAGTTCGGCCTGTTATCCCGCAAGTTGATCCAGAGGAAGACCCCTCTCTAGTAGCTATAGCCTGTAATATTATTAAGCTCCAGAAATACGTCCAGGGCCCTCTTGAATTCCTTTATTGTACTCACCATCACCACCTCCTCAGGCAGAGAGTTCCATAGTCTCACTGCTCTTACCGTAAAGAATCCTTTTCTATGTTTGTGTACAAACCTTCTTTCCTCCAGACGCAGAGGATGTCCCCTCGTCACAGTCACAGTCCTGGGGATAAATAGCTGATGGGATAGATCTCTGTACTGACCCCTGATATATTTATACATATTAATTAGATCTCCCCTCAGTCGTCTTTTTTCTAAAGTGAATAACCCTAATTTTGATAATCTTTCAGGGTACTGTAGTTGCCCCATTCCAGTTATTACTTTAGATGCCCTCCTCTGGACCTTCTCCAGCTCTGCTATGTCTGCCTTGTTTACAGGAGCCCAGAACTGTACACAGTACTCCATGTGTGGTCTGACTAGCGATTTGTAAAGTGGTAGGACTATGTTCTCATCAAGGGCATCTATACCCCTTCTGATGCAACCCATTATCTTGTTGGCCTTGGCAGCAGCTGCCTGACACTGGTTTTTGCAGCTTAGGCTACTTTCACACTAGCGTTCGATCGGATCCGTTCTGAACGGATCCGATCATAATAATGCAGACGGAGGCTCCGTTCAGAACGGATCCGTCTGCATTATTTTTAGCATTTAACAGCTAAGTGTGAAAATAGCCTCGTACGGATCCGTCCAGACTTTCAATGTAAAGTCAATGGGGGACGCATCCGCCTGAAGATTGAGCCATATTGTGGCATCTTCAAACGGATCCGTCCCCATTGACTTACATTGTAAGTCTGGACGGATCCGCACGGATCCGCACGCCTCCGCACGGCCAGGCGGACACCCGAACGCTGCAAGCAGCGTTCAGCTGTCCGCCTGTCCGTGCGGAGGCGAGCGGAGCGGAGGCTGAACGCCGCCAGACTGATGCAGTCTGAGCGGATCCGCTCCATTCAGACTGCATCAGGGCTGGACGGCTGCGTTCGGGTCCGCTCGTGAGCCCCTTCAAACGGAGCTCACGAGCGGACCGACGAACGCTAGTGTGAAAGTAGCCTTAGTTTGCTGTTTATTAAAATTCCTAGATCCTTTTCCATGTCAGTGTTACCGAGTGTTTTACCATTTAGTATGTACGGTTGACTTGCATTTTTCCTTCCCATGTGCATAACTTTACATTTATCAGTGTTAAACCCCATCTGCCACTTATCTGCCCAAGCCTCCAGTCTATCCAGATCCCTCTGTAGTAGTATACTGTCCTCATCAGTGTAAATTACTTTACACAGTTTAGTGTCATCTGCGAAAATTGATACTTTACTATGCAAGCCTTCTACAAGATCATTAATAAATATATTGAAGAGAATAGGGCCCAATACTGACCCCTGAGGTACCCCACTAGTGACAGTGACCCAATCTGAGTGTGTACCATTAATAACCACCCTCTGTTTTCTATCACTGAGCCAGTTACTTACCCACATACAGATGTTTTCTCCCAGTCCGAGCATTCTCATTTTATATACTAACCTTTTATGTGGTACAGTGTCAAATGCTTAGTCCAGATATACGACATCCATTGATTCGCCGCTGTCAAGTCTAGAACTTACCTCCTCATAGAAACTGATTAAATTAGTCTGACATGACCGATCCCTCACGAAGCCATGCTGATATGGCGTTATTTGCTTATTTCTGTTGAGATGCTCTAATATAGCATCACTATTTAACGGTTTTATTGGACTGTCAGATATGCAAAGCCTGTGGCAGACAGATAAAAAAACTCGCTTTAGGTCACAAAAATATGTGACAGTCTGACAGACTAATGTAATTGAATAATTTTCAATGCCAGGTATGCACTGCTGGCTGTAGGGGTACTTGACCTGCCAAAAAAGGGAATTTCACCTCCACTGAGCTACCAGAATAGAAGTAGACTAATGTCCATGGCACACAGGCAGTTAACATGCAGTTTCAAGGTGACTGCATTTAACAAAATGGCCGCCAACGCCAACCCCACTAACAGATGTATTAAAAATTATTTTGGAGTATCAGTGGGCTCAGGGCTGGGTACAATATTGTAGCATAGTACCCTCAATTATCCCTGTAGTTTGCAGATTGTACAACCCCAGAATTGGTCAAAAACCAAATACTACAGTCCTGATCAAAAGTTTAAGACCACTTGAAAAATGTCAAAAAATCATATTTAGCATGGCTGGATCTTAGCAAGGTTCCAAGAAGAGCTTCAACAAGGTTCCAAGTAGAGCTTCAACATGCAAGAAGAAGAAATGGGAGTGAGACAAAACATTTTTTGAGCATTCAATTTAATGAAAACAACAAATAAACTGAAACAGGCTGTTTTTCAGCTGATCAAAAGTTTAGGACCACACCTCCAAAAAAAAACTAAACACCACCAGAACAGAAATCCAACTTCCAAACATGAACTCAGTAATGAGCAGCTCCGCCGTTATTGTTTATCACTTCCAAAATTCTTTCGGCATGCTTGATTCAAGCGTTTCCATCAAGTGAGTGGGAACATTTCTCCAAGTGGTGAAGACGGCCGCACGAAGGTCATCTACTGTCGGGAACTGTTGTCCATTTTTGAAAACTTCCCTTGCCATCCATCCCCAAAGGTTCTCAATTGGATTTAGATCAGGGAAACACACAGGAAGGGCCAAAAGAGTGATGTTATTCTCCTGGAAGAAGTCCCTTGTCCTGCGGGCATTGTGTACTGTAGCGTTGTCCTGTTGAAAAACCCAGTCGTTACCACACAGACGAGGGCCCGCAGTCATGAGGAATGCTCTCTACAACATCTGGACATAGCCAGTGGCCGTTTGACGCCCCTGCACTTCCTGAAGCTCCATTGTTCCTCTGAAGGAAAAAGCACCCCAGACCATTATGGCGCCCCCTCCACTGTGGAGCGTAGAAAACATCTCAGGTGGGATCTGCTTGTCATGTCAGTAACGTTGGAAACCATCAGGACCATCAAGGTAAAAAAAAATCTCATCAGAGAATAAAACTTTCTTTCACCTTTGAATGTCCCATGTTTGGTGCTCTCTTATAAAGTCCAAACAAGCAGTTCTGTGGCGTTCAAGGAGACGAGATCTTTGAAGACTTTTTTGTTTGTGAAGCCCTTCAGTCTCAGATGCCGTCTGATGGTTATGGGGCTGCAGTAAGCACCAGTAAGGACCTTAATTTGGGTCGAGGATCGGCCAGTGTCTTGACGGACAGCCAATTGGATCCTCCGGCTCAGTGCTGATGACATTTTTTTTGGTCTTCCACTTGACTTTTTTGTTCCATAGCCCTCAGGATCATTTAAGAAATTCCAAATGACTGTCTTACTGCGTACCACCTCAGTAGCAATGGCACGCTGTGAGAGACCCTGCTTATGCAGTTCAACAACCCAACCACGTTCAAAAAGGGAGAGTTTTTTTGCCTTTGCCATCACAACGTGTAACTACCTGATAGAAAATGACAATGAATCCACATCTTTGCACAGATTTGGCCTTTTAAAGGCATGTGGTCCTAAACACTGGATCAGGTGAAAAACAGCCTGTTTAATTGTTATTTTCATTAAATTGAATGCTCAAAAAATGTTTTGTCTCACTCTTATTTCTTCTTGTTGAATGTTGAAGCTCTACTTGGAACCTTGTTAAGATCCAACAATGTAAAATATGATTTTTTGCCATTTTTCAAGTGGTCTTAAACTTTTGATCAGGACTGTACATGAATTAATTATCAGTGAAATTAGTATCCTTAGTGTAAGGGATAGTGGCCTATGGTGCCTGAGGTTCACTCACCTGTACAACGCTCAAAGTCAGAATTCAACCAAGATGGCCACTTGGCGGGTGTAGAGACATACTGTGCATGTCAGCATGTCACACACTGCACATGTCAGCCACATAATCAATAAAATAGAATAAACATCATATCTCAAAAAAATAAACACAATAAATAAATAAATAATGGTAAATTGCAGGGATATTAGAATCCTGAAAACAGAATGTTTATCAAAGGGGGGGGGGGACTTAGGGACAGGGAATGCACTACAGTTACGCACACTCACCCATTCCTTGTGCGGATGTATACACACCACAGAGAGAGTTCATCTACTCGTCATGAATTGTACACATCAGTAATACCAATGACCCTGTGAGGATGAAATAAAGACCAAACCGGGACTCTGACATAAGAATACACAGAAGTATAGTAAATAAAGTATTCAAGTATGGAACCTATTCAGCACTTGCAGGAAAGTGAAACATGTGTCAGAGTCTCTAGGAGGTGCCACCAGCTGGGTCTGTATTGTGTATATGTTGTGAATCATGTTTTTTTATCTAGGTGATGGAGCCACATGGTTTGATTTTGTATTTATTTATACTTGTTTTTCCATCCCACGTTTTCCACTACTTGCAATGCTATAACTTGATGTCCTAATGTGTTTTGTGCACTCTCTATGTAGTTGTGTTTGTCTTTGCCAATTTATGCATGTATTTACTTGGTTTATCTATTTTAATGAAGATACATTTTTGGATATACATTTTTGCATTATATCTGTGTATATGCTGAAGCTATTCATTTTCGACACTTGCATTCTATTTGTGTTGTACAACCATATTCCAGTTTTGTGTTTTATTGCTCATTGCTATCTTGATGATTATATATGCAAATGTATTTGTACCCTTTAAATATGCACCACTATATTGTATTCACTTGCTTGAGAACGGTCCCAGTAAGTGGACTAAACTTTGCATGAGTAAATAAAGGACTACACATTTTTTTCACCTTATGAAAGTGCCGTGTTAATCCAAGAAAGAAGGATCTTACCTGCATTAGACTACCAATAAAAGCTGGGAACATTGAGACAACTAGGAGTATAGAATCACAGGTGAGATCATTGCATACATGCCCATAGCGGCTATAGTTGTTTAAACTTGGTGAATCTGTTACAGTGCTATAAGGGAGATGTCTTTTCCACAGCACGTGGATCCATTTAACCTGATATTCCCCATAAGGCAAATTACCCTTGTGCTGAGTCTAGGCAGGGCACAAAATTAGATACCCTGCAGTGGCTCCCTGGCTTGACACCAGAGTAGTATAAGACACAAAGGTCACCAATATTAGCGGCAGCACAGAGTACTCCTATTTCTTCTGTGCAACCAAATTTTTTCCTGTCTTGTACACCGTGCAGCATACCGCAAAAAAAAACAAAATAATAATAATAACAATAAAGACATGACAATCACAAACAAAGTAAGAATGAGTGAACTCTGGTTAGAACGCAAAAATAGAATTAGAAATGTCCAAATGTTTTTTAATCTACCCAAGAGAGATCACAATGCACATATACAAGAAGCAACCATAAATATAAAAAAATTTCAACGTCTACTAATAACAGAAATGCGGGACTTATGGGAAGTAGCATCATTAGAAAAATATTTGGACAGCGATATCATACCAAAGGGTTTAAAAATACATAAAACACTAGCAGGAGACGTGGGAAACATGGACACTCTGAATGAATGGAATGAGTTACTCCATAATTTCTCTAGAACAGCCATGTAATTTATTATAGAAAAAAGAAAAACGGGACTCATGAGACTCAACCATGAAATTGCCCATTTATTTGAGGCACTGAAGCCCTTTAGAGATCACCCTGAAATTATCAAAATTTCTAAATCTATAAAAGCACAAATTAAAATAAAAGAATAAGAAATTATAACAAAAAAGAAACACAAATTTGAAAGAGACCTAGTACTAGCAATAAATACAATTAGAGATTGAATATACAGCGAATGCGCTAAAAATATATCCTGTTTCAATGCAATAGATGAGACAGATTGTGAAGGGCATAATAACTATTCATAATACCACCATAGAAAGTATGAATGAAGAGGAGGACCAAATAAGTGGAATCATCCCAATACCACTTACACCAGAAATATACATACGATAAAATAGGGAAAATGGACCCACATAGGTGGCAAATAGATGTGAGATACTAAATTCAATAAATGAAGAGGGAGATATGAGAAACTATACAAATTTACTAAATATCACTGAACAAGAGAATGAGTAAAAATACAAATATAGACAAAATCATAAATAATAAAAAATATAAGAAAAAAAGACAGCTACAGTGCAATTGTTCAAAATGGAAACAAGAAAAGAGCAACCCCAAAACAAATGTCAAAAACAAATCAACCTATAATAGAGAACAAACATAAAAATGGCAAAAGAAAAACCGTGAGGAGGGATTTTTTTCTGCCAAAACCATCAAGAAAGCAACGCAAAGAGGAAAGAGGGGGAGAGGACTAGCAAAGAAAAAAGAAAAGAAAAATGCCACAATGAAGGGAGAGGGTATATACAGTCAGGTCCATAAATATTGGGACATTGACACAATTCTAACATTTTTGGCTCTATACACCACCACAATGGATTTGAAATGAAACAAACACGATTAACTGCAGACTGTCAGCTTTAATTTGAGGGTATTTACATCCAAATCAGGTGAAAGGTAGGAATTACAACAGTTTGCATATGTGCCTCCCACTTGTTAAGGGACCAAAAGTAATGGGACAGAATAATAATCATAATACTAGTACTGAGGGATCTGAGGAAAATTAATCCCATTAAGGGAAGACATACACAAAATGTAACAAATGAAGAAAAGAGGGGAATTGTGATTTTTGAACAAGACATATCATATAGAATCTTTGCGCCTACTTACTGATAAAAATAAAATAAAAAAACTCCCCTTTGATTCTACTGAGCAGTGCTAAAGAGAATTGATCAAATTAATTAAAAAGGGGAAAGAGAAGGGAATATTGTCAATTAAAGAAGCCTTTTACATTAATACACCTTAACCCTAGGATCCCAATATTTTATTATCTCCCTAAAATACATAAATGCAAGACCAATCCCCCTGGGAGACCAATAATATAGGGAATTGATGGCCTGACTGCCAATCTATCAAAATACACACAATGGATATAAAAAGTCTACACACCCCTGTTAACATGTCAGGTTTCTGTGATGAAAAAAAAAAAGAGACAAAGACAAATCATTTCAGAACTTTTTCCACCTTTAATGTGACCTATAAACTGTACCACTCAATTGAAAAATAAACTGAAATATTTTAGGATGAGGGAAGAAAACAAAACAAAATAATAATAATGTGGTTGCATAAGTGTGCACACCCTCTTATAACTGGGATGTAGCCATGTTCAGAATTAAGCAATCACATTCAAAATCATGTTAAATAGGAGTCAGCATACACCTGCCCACATTTAAAGTGCCTCTGATTAACCCCAAATAAAGTTCAGCTGCTCTAGTTGGTCTTTCCTGAAATTTTCTTAGTCGCATCCCACAGCAAAAGCCATGGTCCACAGAGAGCTTGCAAAGCATCAGAGGGATCTCATTGCTAAAAGGTATCAGTCAGGAGAAGGGTACAAAAGAATTTCCAAGGCATTAGATATACCATGGAACACAGTGAAGACAGTCATCATCAAGTGGAGAAAATATGGCACAACAGTGACATTACCAAGAACTGGACGTCCCTCCAAAATTGATGAAAAGACAAGAAGAAAACTGGTCTGGGAGGCTACCAAGAAGCTAATAGCAATATTAAAGTAGCTGCTGGAATATCTGGCAAGTACTAGCGCTGTGTGGTACAACAATCTCCCAAACTC
Source organism: Bufo gargarizans (assembly GCF_014858855.1). NCBI lineage: Eukaryota > Metazoa > Chordata > Amphibia > Anura > Bufonidae > Bufo > Bufo gargarizans. The sequence continues at coordinate 408,250,537 of NC_058080.1, read as the reverse complement.
TCCAAAAACTATATCCACTGTAGATGTTCTATTACAAGATTGTGTACAGCAGATTCCAGTGCACCTCAAAGACACAAAACATTTTCTACAACTATTGAATGACATAAAATTGCAGGACAATTATATCGTAGGCACCTTGGACGTCACTTCATTATATACAATAATAGAAAATAACAAAGGGAAAGAAGCCACAGAATATTTCCTTAATAAAGAAAATTGGATGCCTCAAGACCAGATAGGAGAGTGTATTATGTTCATCTTAAACCCCAATTATTTTAAATATGATAATTAATTTTATTTACAGACATGGGACCCGGTTGCCACAATATATCCCCAAGGCATTCTCGATGCGAACCTGGTCTTCTGGAAAAGATTAATTGATGATATTATATTTTTTTGAGAAACGTGATGAAGCCACCATGGAATGTTTTTTAACTGAGATAAGAAAAAATTAATTTTATCTACATTTTACCCCCAATTGGAGCCACCAAAAAATACACTTTTTAGACATCACCATTTTTATTCAGGATGGACAGATTTGCACTAAGACCTACCAGAAACCCACTGAACTGCAGCACTATAGAGTATTTTGATAAGGAGGCAGGTCAATTACATAGAAAATTTGAAGAAAAGGGATATGCAACATTAAGGAAAATGTGAAGATTATGGCCCGTGACACTCTATTAGAAAACAAACTACGAGGAATCAAAGCACATGATATAGATAAAAAAGACAAAGGAACTCTCTGAGTCCCCATAATAACGCAGTACAGTGAGAAAGAATGAGCCTTCAAACGGATTGTTAAAAGACACTGGGGCATCATCAAACAGTACAAAGTGATAGGAGAAAAAAATTCATTACACCCCACCTTTACTTTTAAAAAAGCACAAACTTTGGACAGTTTAGTGACACCCTCCATAGGCAGGAACCAAATAATAGCTAATGATATTAACAATAAAAATACTGAAAAAGTAGATTTCTTTCCCTGCACAATGTGCAAAAACTGCCGAATAGTGAAAAACACAAAGAGGATTGGAGAAATTAGGGAGGGTTCGGGGCTATATAAAATTGAGGATAATATCACATGTAATACAAAAGGAGTTATCTACTTTATAAAATATCCATGTGAGAAAATATATATAGGCCGTACTAAAAGGGCACTTAAAATAAGGTTTGGGGAGCATATTAAAAACACACAGAAAAAATACGAAGGCCATTCCCTATCACGCAGAATACCATGGGAGCCATTTGAAGGCTCCCTATTGGGAGGTATTGAAAAAGTTAAGAAGGATATGAGAGGCTAGGATTATATTAAAAAAAGTCTTGTTATAAAAGCCAATAGATATATAACCTGAATAGCTTGGCATCTAGGGGTCTAAACCAAGAATTTGAACTATTTGCCTTCTATTAAATACACTTCCCCCAATACAGTTCAAATTATCAATCTATAAGAATTATAACAATATCCATAAATAGAATATCCCACAAAAGTTAGTTATAACAACTATTAGTATGGTGGGTAACAGACAAAAGATCTGCCTTTGCTATGTGTATGAGTTGCCATAGGAACAGAATGCCAATTTAAGGAGGACAATCAACACACTTACCTATCCCTGACAAAGAAACACAAAGTTTTTTTTCCCCTGGAGGCACCCGTACTTACAGGTGTGATGTCACACAGGAACCGTTCTCGGACTAACTCTCACCAGCTACCCCGCACGCACGCCAGCTACCGGCCGGAGCGGCGTTCGCAGGGAAGTGAGGGCTAGAAGACAAAGCAATTGGATTAACATGACCACCAAAGAAAGAAGGATCTTACCTGCATTGGACTACCAATAAAAGCCAGGAACATTGAGGCAACTGGGAGTATAGAATCACAGGTGAGATCATTGCATACATACCCATAGCGGCTATAATTGTTTAAACTTGGTGAATCTGTTACAGTGCTATAAGGAAAGTGTCTTTTCCACAGCGTGGGGATCCATTTAACCTGATATTCTACATAAGGCAGATTATGCTGAGTCTAGGCAGGGCACTCAATCAGATACCCAGCAGTGACTCCCTGGTTTGACAACAGGGCAGTATAAGAAACACATGTCACCAATTATTACTATTACTATTACTTTAGTATGTGAATATATCTAGCAATCAGCATGTACAAGATAACTAGAAATGCAGAAAGAGTTAAGCAATATATCCATGGATACCCTCTCTGGGCTGATGCCAATCCTGGTGTGTATATCTGTGAGGCCTTCATTTTGAGCTGGGCCTTTATGTATTCAAATACCAGGGCTGAATGTTTGTCCCAGTCTGGACCTGATTGTTGTATTTAGGTGCAAGACCACTTAATATGGAGGAAATATTTGGCATTTTGTTCTGATATTTTCCATATTTAATTATTTTTCCAATTAACTGATAAAAATACGGACTGATGACATGTTAGCCCTAAGTAAAATGCCATATAGATAAAATCACAAATTCATGCTAGATTATTAATTGAAAAATGTTGGACAAACCCTGAAATACCATCTAAAAAAGAATGGCTGGATACAGTAGAATATAATAAAAATAAAAAAAATAACAAAAAAACAAGGGCATAGGATATATGTACGAATTTATGTGAAAACCATTGGGGAGGCATTAAAACAAATTCCCTCCCTCTCTCTCCTCTAAAGAGAAGGGTAGTTGGGTTGAATAGGGTTTAATGTTATTAGAAAATTAGGTTGTCCTTTTTGTTGAAACTTAATTGCCACTTTTATATCCTTATTGTCTTTTTGTATGGTGTTGTGAACAAATAAATAAAACATGTAAACGAAATACCAATATACCAATATACAGATACCCATTAACCCACAAATTGTCAATTGCTAGCAAGATATAGGAAGCAGGTTTAAGGATTCTATCAAGGTGGTACATAGTGCCAGTGGTGATGTACTGCCTCATTCAGAAGTGCTCCTGACAAATTCTTTAAATCTTGGCACCACTGGATATGGTTTTGAATGTCCACTGAATTTAGATCTCTTGTTCCCTATTTACTGGCAGTAAGAGTGTCACCTCAATCAACCCACCATCCTTTTTTCATTTCATGACTTCTTCTTCCCCACTCCTAGAAACTTTTTCCCTTCTCATCAGCCTCTACGAGGATTTTTCTGTGTTCTTTTGTCTTCTTCTTATGATAGGTATGTTAAGACTTTTCATGTACTTTGTTCATTCAAGTTCATTCAAGTGCCATTATTTTATACTGATTGATATTTAATTTACACAATTCTGGCTGTATATTTCAAATACATTCTAGCCTTTGAGTCAAAATATTACATTCTCTGTTTTGAATGTATATTGTCCTGCAGGTCAAGACTATTCTCTATTTTCTCATATTTTATTAAATAAATAGAACAAATATGTTATTTTGGTAGCTATCTTATATGGCTTGAGGGTTCTATGGATGTCACCCTCTCTCTAGACATTTGATGATTTATGTGTTGCTACTATTTAGGAGTGTGATTATACTCAACTCCTGCAGATAAATGGCAATATTCTGTTCCCCCCCCTCCATATTTGACATCTTTTTCGGGGGCATTGGTACCAGTGGTCAGTGATTCGGTACAGCTACATTACAGTGTCTTTGATGTTTTGTCCCATTTTTTTACTATCTTTTTATAATGTGTTTGATTATTTATTTCATTAACTGAGGCTATGTTTATAACATTTTTGGGCATAGTGTCTTTGTGCTCTTTTGTGATCATTTTTGTAGTTTTGGTTCTAGTGAATGGACATGCCCACACAATTGAGGCTTTGTGTTGTTGGATTATTTTTAACATTAGTCTGCTATTGTGGTACAGCAAAAGCAAATATAGTAATAATAGTGTTTGTCAAACATTAAATTTAAGAAAAAGTTATAAAATATAATATATTTTTATAAAGTTTTAAGGTAATATGTAAACATGTTTACAAATGTTATACAGATATATTGGATTTACTCAAGTTTCTAAGTTGTATGACCCTCTAAATAAATTACAGTAGGTCAACTACTTAGGATTTTATATACTGCAGTTATTTGGTATCCAATTATAAATTTAAACATGATTTATTATACTTCTCACAACACCCTTAACACTTTTCCGACTTGACTGAACATATTAAGGTCTATTTAAATGTGAGCGACATTTAAATTAATTTAGCAATGTATTTGATGTTTTACATCAAAGAAGGTAAGTATCATTTATTGCACTGGGAGTAGGGAAAATGTTCTAGTCTTAATCCTAAAGGCTGTTGTTTTAGTAGAAACTGTGATGTAAAGTGCATTTATAAGTTGTGGGTTATCAATTATTATTAAAAATGTTTTGATTCGTTTTGAGATATATGCTGTGTCATATTCAAATATATAGCATTTTTTAATCATTGTTTTACTTTGAATTTTACATAAAAATATATTTCACAAAAAAATGTAAAGATGTCAAATAAATTGTCTGATGATTGATAGGTATGAGTGCAGGGTACTGGACATGTTTTCACCTGAAAGCCCTTTGTTGAGTTCCAAAATCCCAAAGTTCTTCATTGTGAATAACCAGACTACTAAGTCTATGTTATGTAGACCTCCTAAATGTCACAAGTCCTTATTTAGTTTCCCACTGCTAACACTATATATATAACATCTGCTACCTAAATGTTTACCAGATGGTATTGGTTTCCCTGTCTTTCCTTTGCTGTTTAATCTATTAGACCCCCCACCTATCCTTTTTATGGGAATCAGTCATCTCCCACAGTACATTTACACCCTTTATATTTATTTGTGTGACTCGTGTTATGCATATATGAAAAATGTATGTAAATTTACATTAATTACATTGTTATGGTGTCATATGGTTTACACTGTTATGACATTATGTGGTTGGCACTCTGTTGGAAAACCTCAGTTTATACAATTTACTGCATACTAATTCTTGAAAACTGGAGGAGGGCATTTTGATTGGCTGTTAATTTTTTTAAATTGTGGCAGTAGTTGGTGCAATAATTTGGCATATAGTACAGTATTGTGTTTTTGCAGTACTGTGCCACTAAAGATTACATTCTTCACGAAGTTGAAAACTTTAGTGTCTCTTCACACTCAAGTCCTTATACTCAAGCATCACAATTAATCTTCTGATTGACAATGTGTAGTAAAATGCATTAAAATGTCAAAACTTTAGTGTGTTCAACGTAATTACTTGACAAAAGTTAAACTTACATCTGTATAGCTTTTAGAAAGTGTAGGTTGAACAATATATTTATGCACATAGGCTGAATCAGTAAGCAAAACTATCTTTCAGTATTCGCAAAACAATACACTTTAGTCATTTTTGATAACTGTATGTCAAATAAGATGTTTAGAGTTAAAAGTAAGTGGAAAACTATGCAATGCATTACTTAGAGTTGATATAGAAGCTGTTGTAGTAAATAGTTAGAGCAAGAGCATTTGATTGGAAAAGTAGTTCTGGTAACTTTTACAGAACAATAAAAAAAATTGCACTATTTTTACAAAGCCAACATAGCATTAATTCACAACAGAACCAAATGCTTGTATTCCCTATTGTAATGTTTACTTGGTTTAATAGAACCACATGAGAAAAATATGGTCATAGTGCTTTGGCTGCAATATGGACATTAACATGTGACTGCCTTAGGTCAATGTGAAAATGGCCCGGGTAGCATCTGACTACTGTGAAAAAACTAGGTCAAGTTTTATGGATCCATAAGGTGTCTTTCTTATGCATTTAACATACTGTATTCAAAGGCAATGCAAACATATTTTTTCATAGATTCCAAACAAATCTGTAAGAATAAAACTGTGGCATGATCCACACATTATATTACATTTAGTGTTCTCTTAAACAGCTATATGGGGACATCTGCAGTGACTACCTGAGGAGTTGGTGTAGAGGATAGGAGTGGAAGTGGCCATAATGAAGTGTTGTGTCATGGTGTACACCCTCAGGTCGTTGCTCCCTGGGGATCAGTGCAGTGGAATTATATAGATACAGCCAAGCTGCACTTGATGATTACTGCATTAAATAAAGAATGGCATGAAAAAAGTTAACTACATTTTCAATGTTTTTTTTTTTTTTTTCAATGTAAATTTTCAAGTTATAGTTTGGCTATATCTGTATTACTGAAGAATGAGGCCCAAAGTAAACATAACAAAGTCCTTTTTACTGAGTGCAATACATAATTTGAAATACATGCAGTAATGTAGTGGCCCAGAGGGACACTGCCACTCCTACATTCCTATTTCTAGCCTGTTTGCCACCATTGTATTGGCTTGCACCACCAAGTGTACCACCACCAGCAAAGTGCAATTTTGTTATATGCAAAAACTGTGCTTGGTTCACCAGCAGGTGGCAGTGTATCTGGTAGAGAGATCTTTAGTCAGAATGGAACTTATCATTCCATCCTCCCCCCTCTTTCCAAGGGAGGGATTGCAGGAAGCTGTAGTGGAGTTGAGAGTGAAGCAGCATAGTGCAGTGAGGGAACATTTTCCTCTCACTGCTGCAGGAGCTTTAGGAAAGTAGCTCAGAGAGCAGCTCACTCCTGATATATAAAAGGACTTACAGTAGTACCTCTGAGAGGATAAACAATGCCAAAGACATCCTACTTAGCAAAACGGGTCACAGGATACCTCACTCTTATAATAAACAGTAACTAAAGCTGATAGGAATCAGACTGAAGCCAAAAATTGGCACAGCAGCAGAGAGGGAAAGCAAAGAATTCAAGTTTACCTGCCAGTTTACTTCTAGCCTACTGGATCCAGGATAAAAATTTAACATTGTTTGGATGATGCAAGATTATTGCACATTTATTCAAGTAAAAACCATTAAAAGTCTGGACTCTACTTACTCCACCAACTACAACTCCTTTGTTGCTACAGAGCCTAACCCCAGGGAGCAACAGCATCCAGGTAGTAGCACCATGACAGAAATTATTAAGGCCTCATCACCACTCAGCATACCTAAACACCGGGACTCGATCACCCGTGTTGGGCAGCCCATTGTAACAGCAGCAGGGCTTAGTGCATTTCTTTTCTGGCACCAGCAAGGATATGGCAGCAGGTTGGCTGGTGGCAATTCAGCAGTTAGGTGATGCTGGCCTAGTGTTTGCTTGGTAAAGGTCAGCTTGTCTATATTCCCTCACTTCACATATAATAAAAATATATAATTTATTAAATATTACATACTGTAATTGAGGCCAGATGAAACAAAGCCCCATAAAACTGCTACAGAAACAGAACTAATACAAGGTAAATGTACTAGGCCAATATGTTTACACAGGTATATCTTATCATCAGGTATACCAGTATGCATCCTAACAAATGAAAATCGAATATTAACATAATGGATCCGATGTCACTCAAGCAGCCACCATATAAAATAGATAAACAATCCCAAAGAAGTCCGTTCTGTGTGCATTTAATAAATATAGTATGAAACACCCTTATTAGGAGGCAGCAATCTATGCAATAACATTACCTCACATGCATACCGACCAGATATATTGGGATTCAATAACCTTGAGCCATATAACAGTACAATATAAAAACAGTGTTAATGTAACATACAATACAAGGCAGCTCCACAAGTAAACAATGAGGTCAAAATGGAAAAACATAAAAGGTCATACATATGTGCATAAAGCCATAATGGCGTTGGTCCAGTCTACCCTGTATAGCAAACACACTTGATGCGTGTTTTGCGACAAGATTAGCTTTGTCAGGAGGCAATATGCATAAAACAGGTGGGGTAATATATAGGCCTCAAAATTAACTGCACCTGAGACTCATAATGGCGCATACCTAAAATAATGCGGCTGGGCCCAACATCACGGTGCTCAAGCCCACCCCCAGCTGGAGCGTGTCACATCACACGCAACCAGTCACTTGGAAACACTCAGCGCGCCGTAACCCGCCGTTACCATGGCACAGCAAGTTTCTTCCTTCCCACTCTGTAGCTACACAGGAACTCCGCCACTTGGCAGAAGAAAGACCATCCCACTCTTACCAAAAGGGGAGGAACAGGGTGGTTAACCCTGTTCCTTCCAACCTTTGCCATCCTTCCTTGCTGATAGTAACGGCTAGGAAAAAACTGTGAAATACATAACATAACTGATCTGGGGTACTACACATACACAATGCAAAACTGCACTATAGGGTCAAAACAATTGAACATCTACACATTTCCCCTACAGGAGATTTTATACATTCCTTTCTATATCCATTAATATGAAGTTGGTTTCTACTTTTGCAACAAAAATAGCTTCTAATCTTTTGGGAAGGCTTTCTGCAAAATTTCGGAGTGTGTCTGTGGGAATTTTTTCTCATTCAACAAAAAGAGCATTTGTGAGGTCAGGCAATGATGTTGGACAGGAGCGCTGGGATCACAATCTCTTTTCTAGTTCATACCAAAGGGGTTGAAGTCAGATCTCTGTTCAGGCCAGTCAAGTTTATCCGCACCAAACTTGCCAAACCATGTCTTCATGAACCTAACTACAGGTAAAGGCCTTCCCAAAATTGTTCCTACAAAGTTAGAAGCATATAATTGTCCAAAATGTCTTGGTGTGCGGAAGCCTTAAGATTATCCTTCCCTGGAACTCAGTGCTTGTGTTGAAGGCAGAGAGACAACTCTATAGACTCCTTTTCTGACTTTTTTTTTTAAGCCACTAGAGTGGAGCCAAGTCGCTGGTAAAATAGAATTTCTCAGCCCCTTCGAGACAATTTTATGTCTAATATATGTCTCAAATGTTTCAACTTCCAAACCAAGCACAGATATGATTTTTATGGATTTTTGATAGACTTTTTGAAAGAGATGGATATGCTGACATTTTGTGATTGTGGTGGGTATTGTTTTTCTGAAAAGGCCTCCAAAGGGTCTCCCATCTATTTGTCTCAGCTAATATCCCCAGATAAAAACCTGCCATCCCCTCCTAAAAAAAAAAAAATATACAGTGCCTTGCAAAAGTATTCATCCCCCTTGACTTTTTTCATATTTTGGTGCCTCACAACCTGAAATTAACATGGATTGTTCGAGTATTTGCATCATTTAATTTACAGAACATGCCCACAACTTTGAATATTTTATTTTTATTACATCTTACCACTGGGATTTTTGCCCATTCCTCCTTGCAAAACTGCTCCAGCGCCTTCAAGTTGGATGGTTTGTGCTTGTGAACAGCAATCTTTAAGTCTGACCACAGATTTTCTATTGGATTGAGATCTGGGCTTTGACTAGGCCATTCCAACACAATTACATGTTTCCACTGAAGCCTCAAATCACGCACAAAGTTGTACAGGTTTTGCTCAAGAATATCCCTGTATTTAGCACCATCCATCTTTCCCTCAACTCTGACCAGTTCCCCAGTCCCGGCTGCTGAAAAACATCCCCACAGCATGATGCTGCCACCACGATGTTTCACTGTGGGGATGGTGTTCTTTGGGAGATGTGAGGTGTTGGGTTTGCTCCAGACATAGCGTTTTCTTTGATGGCCCAAAAGTTCAATTTTAGTCTCATTGGACCAGAGCATCTTCCTCCATACATTTTGGGAGTCTCCCACATGCCTTTTTGCAAACTCACAACGTGCCTTTTTGTTTTTAGCTGAAAGTAATGGCTTTCTTCTGGCCACTCTGCCATAAAGCCCAACTCTCTGGAGTGTACGGCTTATTGTCGTCCTATGTACAGATACTCTAGTCTCTGCTGTGGAACTCTGCAGCTCCTCCAGGGTTACCTTTGGTCTCTGTGCTGCCTCTCTGATCAATTCCCTTTTTGCCCGATCCGTTAGCTTTGGTGGGTGGCCGTCTCTTGGCAGGTTTGCTGTTGCGCCATGTTCTTTCCATTTGGTTATGATAGATTTGATGGTGCTCCTGGGGATTATCTAAGATTTGGATATTTTTTTTATAACCTAACCCTGACTTATACTTCTCAACAACATTGTCCCTTACTTGTTTGGAGAGTTCCTTGGTCTTCATGGCAGTGTTTGGTTAGTGATGCCTCTTGCTTAGGTGTTGCAGGCTCTGGGGCTTTTCAAAAAAGGTGTGTATATGTAATGACAGATCGTGTGACACTTAGATTGCACACAGGTGGACATCATTTCACTAATTATGTGACTTCTAAAGGTAATTGGTTGCATCAGAGCTTTTTATGGGCTTCCTAACAAAGGGGGTGAATACATACGCACATGCCAATTTTCTGTTTTCTATTTCTAAACAATAGTTTTATTTATATATTTTTCTCATTTTGTAAAATGATGGTCAACCGCCCAGTCATTACAGGCATAAAGGGTGTTGTTTGCACTAGGAGCAGAACCAAATAACTACTATAGTGTCACTGATACATCAGGAGTGCTGTGTACGGAAACCTAAGTCTTCCAACATCCAACACTTAGTCAATGATCAGAATGACCTCTGAATAATGCTGACACCCTCAGTAAGAGCGTTGGACTATATACTCAACAACCTGAAAATATCCTGCTTGCCTCTAATCAGCACTGTAGGAAATAATCATTGCCACCCTCGCAGAAAATATAGAACAGTGTGGATAGGAAGCTGGTCCATTACTTGCTCATCTTGAGAGCCAGATAACATTTCCAGATATGCGCTCATTCAATTTCATTGGCAGGTGTTATCCCGCCACTCATCAGGAGCATTTGCAGGGGAGCAGTAAATGATTAGAGGAAATGGAAGAGTGCCAGCCGCAACTGGTGACGATGATGATGCAAGCAATTTGGCTCTGTAATGGTCAGCTAGAAATAGGGTGCTCATGCTCCAGAGGTGTACGTGCATGAGCGGCGAATAAGATAAGTGGGCGTGTAGCTAAGCACACCCCCTGTAGTGGCTCGTTGGGCAGTAGGAAAAGCACCCAAAAAAATCTCAAGCATAGCTTGGGCAGCAGTGTGATTGAAAGGAGAGCTACTTGTAATCGGAGGCAGCTCTTCCCTGTAAAGTTAAATTACACTTATAACTACTGCATGTTTGTGACTCACAGCAAATAAAAAAGTACCATGAATGAAATAGAGTAAACATAATAAGATAATATGCCAAGTTTTATGAAATGATTTCTTTGTTGCCTATAGCAACCACTCAACACAGCTTTCAGTTTCTACAGTGCTTTAGAAAATGAAATCTGTACTGTGGTTGCTATAGGCAACAGAGACCGTTTTTCTTTAGACATTCTCATGAATCTACTCCAATTTTTGTTAATTTCTCCTACTGGGACTAAGATAATCAAATCAACTTATTCGAAGTCACTCATTAATATGTAATACAAATATTAATACTTTTATTTTCAGAACAGCTTCTTAGTTTATCTCATAAGTGTAACTGAGAGGCAAAAACATTTGCAGTTGATTATTGAAGAGACATAAATATTGGTTTTCCGGCTCTTCCTGGTGAAATATAGAAATATTGCAGTACACCTCTGTCAATATTATTACCAGATTGTATTTTATCATAAAGTTATATTTATTTTACATTGAAGCAGCCAGTGCCTTGCTATTAATAACATAACTCTGTAAAAATGGTCATAAAACTGTCTTGCTAATAGGTACAGAAAAGCATCAAGGCTGTTTGTTATAAACCTTGCTAATGTACTCAATAAATAATGTCATTTTCCCTAAGGAAAAGGGCTTCAACATTTTACTGCATTAAAATTCTGCACTTCAACAAGCTATCTGTACCATGCTTTGGTTGCCATTGTAAGATGGAGAGCTTTATGAATAATACCTTCAGGTGTTTCTGTGAGATTGTCTTTGAAACCCGATGGTTATATATGCACCACTTCAATGAAGAGATTGTGCAGAAGAGAAGTCTTAAGTGAAAAAAGATTGCATCTCTGAGCCAGTTGCTGATTTTAGTACTTTTATTTTATGTATTGCAAGGGGAGGTGAGCTGTATGCAGAACTGTGTTAACAAGTGATTGCGTTGTTCAAAGATTACACGTGAGACTGAAGGTCAAAATGTTCTTCTTGAATCGGTTTCTGCAATGAAAAGTTTTGAGCTTATCTGGGTGAAGGCAATTATTTATAGACACTTAAGAAAACAGGGTAAACACAATTTTTCTATCCAGTGCTGACCATTTTAAGCAATATTTATACTTTTTTTTTCTATCTGGCTTATTATTCAAAGTTGGCAACCAGTGATCAAAAATAAAAACCTTCTAGGATATATTCCCACATGTAAAATAGGCTTCATTAAAGGGGTTGTCCCACAATGGAAATTTATCACCTATCCATAGCAGGGACCAGGATGACTAGAACAGGTGTCCTGATGCACCTCTGCTTCCTCTCACCACAATAAATAAAGTGACAATAAGACATATGCCTGGTGCCCCTCAATTCAAAGTCTATGGGGCGGACAGAGACAGGAAAGTGAAATGCTTGTCTCTATTCTTTAGCCCCATAAACATTGAACAGAGTAACCAATCACCTGCCCAACCACTGCCCTATTCAAACTCCGCATGACTGAAGAAACAAGAGCTCATGATTAGGGATGAGCGAACTCGAACTGTATAGTTCGGGTTCGTACCGAATTTTGGGGTGTCCGTGACACGGACCCGAACCCGGACATTTCCGTAAAAGTCCGGGTTCGGGTTCGGTGTTCGTCGCTTTCTTGGCGCTTTTTGACGCTTTCTTGGCGCTTTTTGAAAGGCTGCAAAGCAGCCAATCAACAAGCGTCATACTACTTGCCCCAAGAGGCCCTCACAGCCATGCCTACTATTGGCATGGCTGTGATTGGCCAGAGCACCATGTGACCCAGCCTCTATTTAAGCTGGAGTCACATGGCGTCGCCCGTCACTCTGCTCTGATTAGCGTAGGGAGAGGTTGCGGCTGCGACAGTAGGGCGAAATTAGGCAGATTAACTCCTCCAAAGGACTTGATTATTGATCGATCTGCAGCTGTGGGTCATTGAGCTGCTGATACTCAATTGCTCACTGTTTTTAGGCTGCCCAGACCGTTTGTCAGTCACTTTTTTCTGGGGTGATCGGCGGCCATTTTGTGTCTTGTAGTGCGCCAGCACAAGCTGCGACCAAGTGCATTTAACCCTCAATGGTGTGGTTGTTTTTTGGCTAAAGCCTACATCAGGGTGAAGCTGTCACACCAAGTGCATTTAACCAGCAATAGTGTGGTTATTTTTTGGCCATATCCCAGTCTAATTCTGTCAGTAAATCTATACCGGTCACCCAGCGCCTCAAATTTATATCCCGCTAAATCTGTCGTTACCGCTGTACTGTTGTGGCTGGGCAAGTTATTTAGTGTCCGTCAAAGCACATTTTTTGTTCTGGGTTGAAATACATTTCCCAATTTAGCAATTTCATAATTTAGTGGTTTCTGCTATATCAGAGCTATTTGAAATCTATCCCTAAAAGGGTATATAATATTCAAGATGCACATAGGGTCATTCTGAATAACTTCACACACACGCTACTGTGCATTTCCAAGTCTAATTCTGTCAGTAAATCTATACCGGTCACCCAGCGCCTAAATACTAGGCCTCAAATTTATATCCCGCTAAATCTGTCGTTACCGCTGTACTGTTCTGGCTGGGCAAGTTATTTAGTGTCCGTCAAAGCACATTTTTTGTTCTGGGTTGAAATACAATTCCCAATTTAGCAATTTCATAATTTAGTGGTTTCTGCTATATCAGAACTATTTGAAATCTATCCCTAAAAGGGTATATAATATTCAAGGTGCACATAGGGTCATTCAGAATAACATCACACACACGCTACTGTGCATTTCCAAGTCTAATTCTGTCAGTAAATCCATACCGGTCACCCAGCGCCTAAATACTAGGCCTCAAATTTATATCCCGCTAAATCTGTCGTTACCGCTGTACTGTTGTGGCTGGGCAAGTTATTTAGTGTCCGTCAAAGCACATTTTTTGTTCTGGGTTGAAATACAATTCCCAATTTATCAATTTCATAATTTAGTGGTTTCTGCTATATCAGAGCTATTTGAAATCTATCCCTAAAAGGGTATATAATATTCAAGGTGCACATAGGGTCATTCTGAATAACTTCACACACACGCTACTGTGCATTTCCAAGTCTAATTCTGTCAGTAAATCCTATACCGGTCACCCAGCGCCTAAATACTAGGCCTCAAATTTATATCCCGCTAAATCTGTCGTTACCGCTGTACTGTTGTGGCTGGGCAAGTTATTTAGTGTCCGTCAAAGCACATTTTTTGTTCTGGGTTGAAATACAATTCCCAATTTAGCAATTTCATAATTTAGTGGTTTCTGCTATATCAGAGCTATTTGAAATCTATCCCTAAAAGGGTATATAATATTCAAGGTGCACATAGGGTCATTCTGAATAACTTCACACACACGCTACTGTGCATTTCCAAGTCTAATTCTGTCAGTAAATCTATACCGGTCACCCAGCGCCTAAATACTAGGCCTCAAATTTATATCCCGCTAAATCTGTCGTTACCGCTGTACTGTTCTGGCTGGGCAAGTTATTTAGTGTCCGTCAAAGCACATTTTTTGTTCTGGGTTGAAATACAATTCCCAATTTAGCAATTTCATAATTTAGTGGTTTCTGCTATATCAGAGCTATTTGAAATCTATCCCTAAAAGGGTATATAATATTCAAGGTGCACATAGGGTCATTCAGAATAACTTCACACACACGCTACTGTGCATTTCCAAGTCTAATTCTGTCAGTAAATCCATACCGGTCACCCAGCGCCTAAATACTAGGCCTCAAATTTATATCCCGCTAAATCTGTCGTTACCGCTGTACTGTTCTGGCTGGGCAAGTTATTTAGTGTCCGTCAAAGCACATTTTTTGTTCTGGGTTGAAATACAATTCCCAATTTAGCAATTTCATAATTTAGTGGTTTCTGCTGTATCAGAGCTATTTGAAATCTATCCCTAAAAGGGTATATAATATTCAAGGTGCACATAGGGTCATTCAGAATAACTTCACACACACGCTACTGTGCATTTCCAAGTCTAATTCTGTCAGTAAATCCATACCGGTCACCCAGCGCCTAAATACTAGGCCTCAAATTTATATTCAGCTGAATTTGAATACAATACATTGGGCCAAATAATATTTTTGTTGTTGTGGTGAACAATAACAATGAGGAAAACATCTAGTAAGGGACGCGGACGTGGACATGGTCGTGGTGGTGTTAGTGGACCCTCTGGTGCTGGGAGAGGACGTGGCCGTTCTGCCACATCCACACGTCCTAGTGTACCAACTACCTCAGGTCCCAGTAGCCGCCAGAATTTACAGCGATATATGGTGGGGCCCAATGCCGTTCTAAGGATGGTAAGGCCTGAGCAGGTACAGGCATTAGTCAATTGGGTGGCCGACAGTGGATCCAGCACGTTCACATTATCTCCCACCCAGTCTTCTGCAGAAAGCGCACAGATGGCGCCTGAAAACCAACCCCATCAGTCTGTCACATCACCCCCATGCATACCAGGGAAACTGTCTCAGCCTCAAGTTATGCAGCAGTCTCTTATGCTGTTTGAAGACTCCGCTGGCAGGGTTTCCCAAGGGCATCCACCTAGCCCTTCCCCAGCGGTGAAAGACATAGAATGCACTGACGCACAACCACTTATGTTTCCTGATGATGAGGACATGGGAATACCACCTCAGCATGTCTCTGATGATGACGAAACACAGGTGCCAACTGCTGCGTCTTTCTGCAGTGTGCAGACTGAACAGGAGGTCAGGGATCAAGACTGGGTGGAAGACGATGCAGGGGACGATGAGGTCCTAGACCCCACATGGAATGAAGGTCGTGCCACTGACTTTCACAGTTCGGAGGAAGAGGCAGTGGTGAGACCGAGCCAACAGCGTAGCAAAAGAGGGAGCAGTGGGCAAAAGCAGAACACCCGCCGCCAAGAGACTCCGCCTGCTACTGACCGCCGCCATCTGGGACCGAGCACCCCAAAGGCAGCTTCAAGGAGTTCCCTGGCATGGCACTTCTTCAAACAATGTGCTGACGACAAGACCCGAGTGGTTTGCACGCTGTGCCATCAGAGCCTGAAGCGAGGCATTAACGTTCTGAACCTGAGCACAACCTGCATGACCAGGCACCTGCATGCAAAGCATGGACTGCAGTGGAGTAAACACCTTAAAACCAAGGAAGTCACTCAGGCTCCCCCTGCTACCTCTTCTGCTGCTGCCGCCTCGGCCTCTTCTGCTGCTGCCGCCTCGGCCTCTTCCTCCGCCTCTGGAGGAACGTTGGCACCTGCCGCCCAGCAAACAGGGGATGTACCACCAACACCACCACCACCTCCGTCACCAAGCATCTCAACCATGTCACACGGCAGCGTTCAGCTCTCCATCTCACAAACATTTGAGAGAAAGCGTAAATTCCCACCTAGCCACCCTCGATCCCTGGCTCTGAATGCCAGCATTTCTAAACTACTGGCCTATGAAATGCTGTCATTTAGGCTGGTGGACACAGACAGCTTCAAACAGCTCATGTCGCTTGCTGTCCCACAGTATGTTGTTCCCAGCCGGCACTACTTCTCCAAGAGAGCCGTGCCTTCCCTGCACAACCAAGTATCCGATAAAATCAAGTGTGCACTGCGCAACGCCATCTGTGGCAAGGTCCACCTAACCACAGATACGTGGACCAGTAAACACGGCCAGGGACGCTATATCTCCCTAACTGCACACTGGGTAAATGTAGTGGCAGCTGGGCCCCAGGCGGAGAGCTGTTTGGCGCACGTCCTTCCGCCGCCAAGGATCACAGGGCAACATTCTTTGCCTCCTGTTGCCACCTCCTCCTACTCGGCTTCCTCCTCCTCTTCTTCCACCTGCTCATCCAGTCAGCCACACACCTTCACCACCAACTTCAGCACAGCCCGGGGTAAACGTCAGCAGGCCATTCTGAAACTCATATGTTTGGGGGACAGGCCCCACACCGCACAGGAGTTGTGGCAGGGGTATAGAACAACAGACCGACGAGTGGTTGCTGCCGGTGAGCCTCAAGCCCGGCCTGGTGGTGTGTGATAATGGGCGAAATCTCGTTGCAGCTCTGGGACTAGCCGGTTTGACGCACATCCCTTGCTTGGTGCATGTGCTGAATTTGGTGGTGCAGAAGTTCATTCACAACTACCCCGACATGTCAGAGCTGCTGCATAAAGTGCGGGCCGTCTGTTCGCGCTTCCGGCGTTCACATCCTGCTGCTGCTCACCTGTCTGCGCTACAGCGTAACTTCGGCCTTCCCGCTCACCGCCTCATATGCGACGTGCCCACCAGGTGGAACTCCACCTTGCACATGCTGGACAGACTGTGCGAGCAGCAGCAGGCCATAGTGGAGTTTCAGCTGCAGCACGCACGGGTCAGTCGCACTACAGAACAGCACCACTTCACCACCAATGACTGGGCCTCCATGCGAGACCTGTGTGCCCTGTTGCGCTGTTTCGAGTACTCCACCAACATGGCCAATGGCGATGACGCTGTTATCAGCGTTACAATACTACTTCTATGTCTCCGTGAGAAAACACTTAGGGCGATGATGGAAGAGGAGGTGGCCCAGGAGGAGGAGGAGGAGGAAGAGGGGTCATTTTTAGCACTTTCAGGCCAGTCTCTTCGAAGTGACTCAGAGGGAGGTGTTTGGCAACAGCAGAGGCCAGGTACAAATGTGGCCAGCCAGGGCCCACTATTGGAGGACGAGGAGGACGAGGATGAGGAGGAGGTGGAGGAGGATGAGGATGAAGCATGGTCACAGCGGGGTGGCACCCAACGCAGCTCGGGTCCATCACTGGTGCGTGGCTGGGGGGAAAGGCAGGACGATGACGATACGCCTCCCACAGAGGACAGCTTGTCCTTACCCCTGGGCAGCCTGGCACACATGAGCGACTACATGCTGCAGTGCCTGCGCAACGACAGCAGAGTTGCCCACATTTTAACGTGTGCGGACTACTGGGTTGCCACCCTGCTGGATCCACGCTACAAAGACAATGTGCCCACCTTACTTCCTGCACTGGAGCGTGATAGGAAGATGCGCGAGTACAAGCGCACAGTTGGTAGACGCGCTACTGAGAGAATTCCCAAATGTCACAGGGGAACAAGTGGAAGCCCAAGGCCAAGGCAGAGGAGGAGCAAGAGGTCGCCAAGGCAGCTGTGTCATGGCCAGCTCCTCTGAGGGCAGGGTTAGCATGGCAGAGATGTGGAAAAGTTTTGTCAACACGCCACAGCTAACTGCACCACCACCTGATACGCAACGTGTTAGCAGGAGGCAACATTTCACTAACATGGTGGAACAGTACGTGTGCACACCCCTCCACGTACTGACTGATGGTTCGGCCCCATTCAACTACTGGGTCTCTAAATTGTCCACGTGGCCAGAGCTAGCCTTTTATGCCTTGGAGGTGCTGGCCTGCCCGGCGGCCAGCGTTTTGTCTGAACGTGTATTCAGCACGGCAGGGGGTGTAATTACAGACAAACGCAGCCGCCTGTCTACAGCCAATGTGGACAAGCTGACGTTCATAAAAATGAACCAGGCATGGATCCCACAGGACCTGTCCGTCCCTTGTCCAGATTAGACATTAACTACCTCCCCTTAACCATATATTATTGTACTCCAGGGCACTTCCTCATTCAATCCTATTTTTATTTTCATTTTACCATTATATTGCGAGGCTACCCAAATTTGAATGAACCTCTCCTCTGTCTGGGTGCCGGGGCCTAAATATATGCCAATGGACTGTTCCAATGTTGGGTGACGTGAAGCCTGATTCTCTGCTATGACATGCAGACTAATTCTCTGCTGACATGAAGCCAGATTCTCTGTTACGGGACCTCTCTCCTCTGCCTGGGTGCTGGGCCTAAATATATGCCAATGGACTGTTGCACTGGTGGCTGACGTGAAGCCTGATTGTCTTTTACGGGACCTCTCTCCTCTGCCTGGGTGCTGGGCCTAAATATCTGACAATGGACTGTTGCATTGGTGGCTGACGTGAAGCCTGATTCTCTGCTATGACATGCAGACTGATTCTCTTCTGACATGAAGCCAGATTCTCTGTTAAGGGACCTCTCTCCTCTGCCTCGGTGCTGGGCCTAAATATATGACAATGGACTGTTGCAGTGGTGGCTGACGTGAAGCCTGATTCTCTGCTATGATATGAAGACTGATTCTCTGCTGACATGATGTCACGAGGGTATCGAGAACCACGCCTGACTCCGTTATACCCGGGGTCAGGAAGTCGCAGCGGTTGGCTGCACGCTCTATTTAAGATAGGGCTGTTTTCCTTATGGTAGCTTTCTGAGTTTGCTTTGCAAACCCTTTTGGCTCACTCAGGGATCCGTAGCTCCTTCTCCTCAGCTGTTCCTTGTCCAGCACTCCCAAACCTCCTTATATTCCCCTCTCACACTTCTCTGGTTGCCAGAGATAGAGCTTCCTGCCTGGACATCTATCCTGACCCACTGGAGCTGTGTTGCTGCGTTCTCTGACTGTTGATTCAGAACGCTACCCTCCGGATCCCTGTTGGACCTTTGTGGACTGCTGTGGTCGTCCACCTGGGTGTTTGTGTTTGTCTGTATTATTCTGTCCTCTCCCTAGTGTTTCCCTCTTAGTGCAGTGGTGCGGACTAGCGATCCCACCGGCCCGTTCACTATCTAGGGCTCATTTCAGGGAAAGCCAGGGTTTAGGCACGTGATCGCCGCACGGGTGAGGAACCCGTCTAGGGACGTCAGGGCAGTCAGGTGCCAGCCGCAAGGTGAGTTAGGGGTCACCACCTTTCCCTCTCCCTTGGGCAGGGCTTTCCCTGTTTTCCTCCCTGTGCGTGACACCGGTCATTACATTATCTCTGGCCTTTATTTTGTGTAGGTAAAAAAAAAAAAAAAAAAAAAAAAAATATATATAATTTTTTACCTACTTAGAATCCAGTATGGATCAAATTGCTGCTCTGTCCAAACAATTTCATGGCCTGTCTTTGGAGGTGGTAGGATTGAAGGCGTCGGTCCTCCAGCAACAGCAGCAATTACAACTGACCGCAAGCCCAGCGGTTGCTACTGGTAACCAGGTTGTTGCGGAACCCAAGGTCCCTCTCCCTGACAGATTTTCTGGGGGAAGGGACAAGTTTTTGACATTCCGTGAGGCCTGTAAGTTATATTTTAAACTGCGCCCTTACTCCTCTGGTAATGAAGATCAGCGGGTGGGGGTTGTTATTTCCCTGCTGCAGGGGGACCCGCAGTCCTGGGCGTTCTCTTTACCTACTGATTCCCAGGCTCTTCGGTCAGTGGATGAGTTTTTCGGGGCCTTGGGTCTCATATATGACGACCCTGACCGAGTAGCACTGGCTGAATCAAGATTACGAGACTCTTACAAGGAGAACGGCCGGTAGAGGAGTATTGCTCTGAATTCCGTAGGTGGGCTACGGATACCCAATGGAACGACCCGGCTCTCAGGAGTCAGTTCTGCTCTGGGTTATCCGAAAGGGTTAAGGATGCGCTTGCATTATATGAGACCCCCTTTTCCCTTGATTCGGTTATGTCCCTTTCTATCCGTATAGAGAGACGCCTTAGGGACAGGTTGAAAGAACCGGAGAAATTGGTAACTCCTCCCAAGCAGCAGTTAGTCTGTATGGACTAAGACGAGCCTATGCAGCTAGGAGGAACTACTCGTCAGGTCCGTCCTCCTGAGGCTCGCCGTAGGCGTGGGGTTTGTTTTTTTTGTGGGGAGAGGGGTCATTTCATTAATGTCTGTCCTTCTTTCCTCAGAAACAAAAGACCGTCGGAAAAACTACTAACCCCAGGCTGTGTGGAGGATGTCAGCCGGGGGGTATACGTCTCCTCCATACGTACATCGCAATTTGTGTTGCCAGCGGTTATTATTTTTGGTGATAAGACGGAGACTATTTCTTTCTTTTTAGACAGTGGAGCAGGGGTAAATTTGATAGATGCCCATTTTGCCCGCACTTTGGGTTTGTCTCTCTGTACGTTACAGAGACCCATTCCCATATTCGCTATTGATTCTGCTCCCCTGTCTCAGAGAAACCTCACCCACATTGTTCATAATTTACACCTTCGGGTAGGGGACCACCATAACGAGATGCTTTCAGGTTATGTTCTGGAGGGGCTTCCCACTCCGGTGGTGCTGGGTCTTCCCTGGTTGGTAGCGCACAATCCAGTAGTGGATTGGCAGGCCAGGGAGATATTGGAGTGGAGTGAGCAGTGCAGAGAAAATTGCTTAAATAGCAATTGCTTAGTCGCCTCCATAACTACCCTACCTACATTTATTTCTGATTTTGAGGATGTTTTTTCTGAAAAGGGTTGTCAGAAGTTACCACCTCATCGTCCTTATGATTGCCCGGTTAACCTTATTCCCGGCGCAAAATTACCCAAGACCAGGTTATAAAATCTTTCGGGTCCAGAGAGACAAGCCATGAAAGATTATATCTCCGAGAGCTTGGCTAAGGGACACATCAGGCCCTCTTCTTCACCCGTGGCTGCAGGGTTTTTCTTTGTTAAAAAGAAAGATGGGGGCCTGTGTCCTTGTTTGGATTTTCGCGAATTAGATCGGATAACCATCTGAGACCCATACCCTCTTCCTCTCATTCCTGACCTGTTTAATCAGATTGCGGGTGCTAGGTGGTTCTCCAAACTTGATCTTAGGGGGGCCTACAATCTGATTCGTATTAAGGAGGGGGATGAGTGGAAGACAGCGTTTAACACCCCTGAGGGGCATTATGAAAATCTAGTTATGCCTTTCGGTCTGACCAATGCTCCTGCCGTCTTTCAACATTTCGTTAATGACATTTTTAGTCATCTAATCGGCAGGTTTGTGGTAATATACCTAGATGATATTTTAATTTATTCGTCTGATCTGAAAACACATGAGGTGCATGTCAGACAAGTACTGCAGGTCCTACGGACGAATGAATTATATGCTAAGATTGAAAAATGTGTCTTCGCCGTTCAGGAAATACAATTCCTGGGTTATTTTTTATCTGCTTCAGGTTTCCGTATGGATCCTAGGAAGGTCCAGGCAATTTTAGATTGGGATCTTCCTGAGAACCTCAAAGCACTACAACGGTTCTTGGGCTTCGCGAATTTCTATAGGAAATTCATTAAAAATTATTCACTTATTGTAAAACCGCTTACTGACATGACTAGGAAGGGGTCTGATTTTTCTAAATGGTCTGACGCCGCTAAAGTTGCTTTTTCCTCTCTAAAAGAGAGGTTTACCTCAGCACCTGTACTAGTCCAACCTGATGTCTCTCAGCCTTTTATTGTTGAAGTCGATGCGTCAGAGGTGGGAGTGGGGGCGGTGCTGTCTCAGGGTCCGTCTCCTGGCAAATGGCGTCCTTGTGCTTTCTTTTTGAAAAAACTATCTGCAGCAGAAAAGAACTACGATATTGGCAATAGGGAACTATTAGCTATTAAACTTGCGTTTGAGGAGTGGCGTCACTTCTTAGAGGGGGCAGTCCACCCCGTCACTGTGATTACGGACCACAAAAATCTCCTGTACCTCGAATCAGCTAAGCGTCTCACCCCTAGACAGGCTAGGTGGTCGCTATTTTTTACCAGGTTTAACTTTGTGATTACCTATCGTCCTGGGGCAAAAAACACCAAGGCTGATGCACTATCTCGTTGTTTCCCTGGAGGGGGTAATGTGAGTGATCCGGTGCCCATTCTACAAAGAGGAGTGGTTGTCTCTGCGGTACACTCTGTTTTGGAGGGGAAGGTGTTAGAGGCCCAGGGGGACGCCCCGGTCTCTTGCCCCTCAGAGAAATTGTTTGTACCGTTGAACCTACGTTTCGAATTATTAAAGGAACATCATAATTCGGCACTTGCTGGGCACCCGGGTAGTAAAGCAACCTTGGAGCTATTGTCTCGTCGTTTTTGGTGGCCAAGGTTGCTTCAGGATGTATTGGATTTTGTGTCTTCTTGTTCTACCTGTGCGCGCGCAAAAGTTTCACATACACGTCCTGCAGGGTCTCTATTACCACTCGTCATTCCCAATAGACCGTGGACACATCTGTCAATGGATTTTATCACTGACTTACCTTTGTCTGCGGGTAAAACAGTTATTTTGGTAGTAGTGGACAGGTTTAGCAAAATGGTACACTTCATTGCGTTACCCGCACTACCTAATGCTAAGACTCTTGCTCAGGTATTCGTCAGTGAAATCGTGAAGCTTCACGGGGTCCCCTCCGATGTTGTTTCGGATCGGGGTACCCAGTTTATTTCTAAATTTTGGAAAGCTTTTTGTTCCCGTTTGGGGGTACACTTGTCCTTTTCCTCAGCTTTCCATCCTCAGTCGAATGGACAGACTGAGCGTACCAACCAAAACCTTGAGACATATCTAAGATGTTTTGTGTCTGAAAACCAAGAGTTGTGGTCATCATATTTACCGTTAGCTGAGTTTGCCATAAATAATCGTCGTCAGGAATCCACTGGCAAGTCACCATTTCTTGGTGCATATGGTTTTCATCCCCAATTCTGTACTTTCAAAGAGGGGGGGTCTTCTGGGGTTCCCGAAGAGGAACGTTTTTCGTCATCTCTTTCATCGGTATGGCAGAAGGTGCAAGCTAACTTGAAAAATATGGGAGGTAAATACAAATGCATGGCTGATAAGAGACGGTCGCCAGGTCCGGACCTAGGAGTGAATGACTATGTGTGGTTGTCTACTAGGAATATTAAATTGAAGGTTCCCTCTTGGAAACTGGGTCCTAGGTTTATTGGCCCTTACAAAATTGTAGCCATCATCAACCCCGTGGCTTTTCGCCTGGAGTTACCTCAGACTTTTAAAATTCATAATGTTTTTCATAAGTCGTTACTCAAAAAATATGTTCCACCTCTAGAACCATCACCGCTGCCACCCCCTCCTGTTGTCGTGGATGGTAATCTAGAATTTCAGATATCCAAAATTGTTAATTCTCGTCGGGTCCGCCGCTCTCTTCAATATCTGGCGCATTGGAGAGGTTACGGTCCCGAGGAAAGAATGTGGGTTCCTGCGTCTGAGGTAAACGCCGACAGGTTAGTTCGGGTTTTTCATGCCTCTCATCCTGAGAGACCTGGTCCTGAGTGTCCGGAGGCCCCTTGTAGAGAGGGGGGTACTGTCACGAGGGTATCGAGAACCACGCCTGACTCCGTTATACCCGGGGTCAGGAAGTCGCAGCGGTTGGCTGCACGCTCTATTTAAGATAGGGCTGTTTTCCTTATGGTAGCTTTCTGAGTTTGCTTTGCAAACCCTTTTGGCTCACTCAGGGATCCGTAGCTCCTTCTCCTCAGCTGTTCCTTGTCCAGCACTCCCAAACCTCCTTATATTCCCCTCTCACACTTCTCTGGTTGCCAGAGATAGAGCTTCCTGCCTGGACATCTATCCTGACCCACTGGAGCTGTGTTGCTGCGTTCTCTGACTGTTGATTCAGAACGCTACCCTCCGGATCCCTGTTGGACCTTTGTGGACTGCTGTGGTCGTCCACCTGGGTGTTTGTGTTTGTCTGTATTTGTCTGTCCTCTCCCTGGTGTTTCCCTCTTAGTGCAGTGGTGCGGACTAGCGATCCCACCGGCCCGTTCACTATCTAGGGCTCATTTCAGGGAAAGCCAGGGTTTAGGCACGTGATCGCCGCACGGGTGAGGAACCCGTCTAGGGACGTCAGGGCAGTCAGGTGCCAGCCGCAAGGTGAGTTAGGGGTCACCACCTTTCCCTCTCCCTTGGGCAGGGCTTTCCCTGTTTTCCTCCCTGTGCGTGACACCGGTCATTACACATGAAGCCAGATTGTCTGTTACGGGACCTCTCTCCTCTGCCTGGGTGCTGGGCCTAAATTTATGAAAATGGACTCTTACAGTGGTGGGTGACGTGAAGCCTAATTCTCTGCTATGATATGAAGACTGATTCTCTGCTGACATAAAGCCAGATTGTCTGTTACGGGGCCTCTCTCCTCTGCCTGGGTGCTTGGCCTAAATTTATGAAAATGGACTGTTGCAGTGGTGGCTGACGTGAAGCCTGATTCTCTGCTATGACATGCAGACTGATTCTCTGCTGACATGAAGCCAGATTCTCTGTTACGGGACCTCTCTCCTCTGCCTGGGAGCTGGGCCTAAATATATGCCAATGGACTGTTGCACTGGTGGCCGACGTGAAGCCTGATTGTCTGTTACGGGACCTCTCTCCTCTGCCTGGGTGCTGGGCCTAAATATCTGACAATGGACTGTTGCATTGGTGGCTGACGTGAAGCCTGATTCTCTGCTATGATATGAAGACTGATTCTCTGCTGACATGAAGCCAGATTTCTGTTACGGGACCTCTCTCCTCTGCCTGGGTGCTGGGCCTAAATTTATGAAAATGGACTCTTACAGTGGTGGGTGACGTGAAGCCTGATTCTCTGCTATGATATGAAGACTGATTCTCTGCTGACTTGAAGCCAGATTGTCTGTTACGGGACCTCTCTCCTCTGCCTGGGTGCTTGGCCTAAATTTATGAAAATAGACTGTTGCAGTGGTGGCTGACGTGAAGCCTGATTCTCTGCTATGACATGCAGACTGATTTTTTGCTGACATGAAGCCAGATTCTCTGTTACGGGACCTCTCTCCTCTGCCTGGGTGCTGGGCCTAAATATCTGACAATGGACTGTTGCATTGGTGGCTGACGTGAAGCCTGATTCTCTGCTATGATATGAAGACTGATTCTCTGCTGACATGAAGCCAGATTGTCTGTTACGGGACCTCTCTCCTCTGCCTGGGTGCTTGGCCTAAATTTATGACAATGGACTGTTGCAGTGGTGGCTGACGTGAAGCCTGATTCTCTGCTATGACATGCAGACTGATTCTCTGCTGACATGAAGACAGATTCTCTGTTACGGACCCTCTCTCCTCTGCCTGGGTGCCGGGGCCTAAATATCTGAGAATGCACTGTTCCAGTGGTGCGTGACGTGAAGCCAGATTCTCTGCTATGGGACCTCTCTCCAATTGATTTTGGTTAATTTTTATTTATTTAATTTTTATTTTAATTCATTTACCTATCCACATTTGTTTGCAGGGGATTTACCTACATGTTGCTGCCTTTTGCAGCCCTCTAGCCCTTTCCTGGGCTGTTTTACAGCCTTTTTAGTACCGAAAAGTTCGGGTCCCCATTGACTTCAATGGGGTTCGGGACGAAGTTCGGATCGGGTTCGGATACCGAACCCGAACATTTCCGGGAAGTTCGGCCGAACTTCTCGAACCCGAACATCCAGGTGTTCGCTCAACTCTACTCATGATCCTTCTTGAGTGTTCCATGGGAGTACCAGCACTAGGGATCCCAAAGACCATTTATCACCTGCTATATGGGCTCAGTCTAGTAAGTAGTATTTCCTGCCTTAAGGAGGGTCTATCACCTCTCCAGTTATAGTAACTACTTGTAATCCTCGTGCAATAAAAATTCTGGTGCATTTTTTACATATAGCTGTATGCACTTTATACAAAAAAGGTTCAACTGGGTGCTACCAGTTAGAGGTGTGTCACTGTACAGTCTAACATTATCCAGTCAGTGTTACCAGTATCAGACTATGCAGGGACCTTCAACTGGTACCACCCAGTTTGACCTTTTTGCAGACTGCTGGCATTTCATCCATAAACTTCTTGCAGGAATAATAGATGAATGCACAAAAAAATAGTTATACCATATGAAAAGATGCTCCAGAATTGTTATTACATGGGGATTGCAAGTATTAACTAAAACAGAAATGTCGGGACAGGTCTTAAAAAAAAAAAGATTGATATTAATCACCACATACTGTTTTTGTGATCAGAAAAGTGCTATTTTAAATTAGAAAATGGGTGAATTTGCATCTCTTCACAACTTAAAGAGTCACTGTACTTTTCACACAATTTCATTTCATTTAATAGAGAATGGTGTAAAATATGCCTGTACCCACCTGACAAAAAAGCTGTAAAGTCATGGCCACTAGGGTCCTCACTTCCACCTAATTTGCAGTCCGCTACCTTTTGCTAGGCTAGATCCATCCCTAGTCTCATCAGACCAGAGCACCTTCCTCCATACATTATGGGAGTCTCCCACATGCCTTTTCACAAACTCACAACGTGCCTTTTTGTTTTTAGCTGAAAGTAATGGCTTCCTTCTGGCCACTCTGCCATAAAGCCCAACTCTCTGGAGCGTATGGCTTATTGTCGTCCTATGTACAGATACTCCAGTCTCTGCTGTGGAACTCTGCAGCTCCTCTAGGTTTACCCTAGGTCTCTGTGCTGCCTCTCTGATTAATGCCCTCCTTGCCCGTTCCGTGAGTTTTGGTGGGCGTCCGTCTCTTGGAAGGTTTGGTGTTGTGCCATGTTCTTTCCATTTGGTTATGATAGATTTGATGGTGCTCCTAGGGATCATCAAAGATTTTGATATATTTTTATAACCTAACCCCTTCTCAACAACATTGTCCCTTACTTGTTTGGAGAATTCCTTGGTCTTCATGGCAGTGTTTGGTTAGTGATGCCTCTTGCTTAGAAGTTGCAGCCTCTGGGGCCTTTCAGAAAAGGTGTGTATATGTAATTACAGATCATGTAACACTTAGATTGCACACAGGGGGACATCATTTCACTAATCATGTGACTTCTGAAGGTAATTGGTTGCACCAGAGCTTTTTATGGGCTTCCTAACAAAGGGGGTGAATGCATACGCACATTCGAATTTCACAACTTAAAGAGACACTGTACTTTGACACAATTTCATTTCATTTAATAGAGAATGGTGTAAAATATGCCTGCACCCATCTGACAAAAAAGCTGTAAAGTCATGGCCACTAGGGGCCTCACTTCCACCTAATTTGCAGTCCGCTACCTTTTGCCAGGCAAGATCCATCCCTAGTATCAGAGACTCAGAATACAGCTCTCAGGAAATGGGGGCATGTCAAAGCTACATAAGCTCCTAGGCCCGATTAAACAACTGCTTTTACATTGCTTCTGGACGTCACTGGACAATCCGAGGGGCGCCCAATTGTCGGGAAGGAAGCACTCCTTCCTAACAACTGGTTGATAGTTCAGTGGGGGTGAAGCGCTTACATGCAGCGATCGCCTCCACACTATGAGGATAAAGGATCATTACTGCTATTTGTCATTCTCCTACAGACACATTGTTTCTGGGCAGCAGAGTGCTGTTTAGACAGCACAATCTGCTGCCTAAAAATAATAATGTACTTGCTTGCATGAACCATCGTTGAACGAGATTTTCTCTTGTCTACCCTGTGATTGGCTACATTTTTAGATGGGCAGATTATCAGGAATGACTGTTTATAGGAATGTTTGTCCCCTATACAGTAATCTGCCCAACAGTTGAGTTGTGTAAACCTGCCATTAGGGAAAGGATATGTACAGTGCTGGCAGATTCCATAGGAGGGAGATCACCTGCATCTGATAGAAATGCATCTAACTGTGCAGCTGAAGAGAGGAACCCTCTTGATGTTAGCGCCAAGAGGCAGCGCACTCTTTTTACACCATCGTTAGCTGATTCCACATAGAGGTCTACAAAACCTGTTTTATTAAACGCTTATACAAGTAGAGCCCCCTGACAGAGTGGAGAGGGTGTCAGTAGTACATTTGTGTTGACGTCACTGATTATTTTGCCCTTCCTCTGATCCATCAGAACAATATCCAACAAAAAAACAGATCCTGGCTGTTCAGCATCCGCCTTCACTCGGTTAGCATTTGGTTAGTAATCGATTAGTATTGCTAATGCCCAAAAAACAGGAGTGTATCCAAAACAGAGATGACACATTAATGGAATATTTGCATGTCTTCTGTGTTTTGTACCCACTCCTGTTTTGGCTACCGATTCAAAAGTCAATTCTGATGTGACCATACAGGCCTTACAGCTGCTACACAGACAGGATCCTAAAGGCAAAATAGTGGCCCAGTCATGAAGTGTGTGTGTGTGTGTGTGTGTGTAGTGTGTGTGTGTGTGTGGGGGGGGGGGGGGGTAACAGCATTAGAAGTCCACAGAGTGGCCCTATGACATATTTGTGAGATAGAAGCAGCAGCAGTGGAGGTGGCAACAGCATCAGGAGGCCACATAGCAGCACAATGACAGAGTGTGGAGGTTGCGGCAGCATCAGAGGCAAGGTGACATAGTGTGGAGGTGGAAGCATCCTCAGGGGGCCACAGAGTGACCCGTTGACAGAGTAGGGAGGTGGGTGGAAATACCATTACCAGCTAAAAATAGTGGGTGAAATATTGAGCTCTTGGCATCAGATGTGTGGCATCAGGCGGGTGGAAGCATCAGAATAGTAGCTGAGGCAGGTACCCAGAAGAAACTGGTCTCTTTGCCAAAGTGTTGGTATGGCACCATGGATAATCTAGTCTGATGCATCAGGCATTGGTGGGTGGAAATCCTGGCTGATCCATGCCTGATTCATCTTGACAAAGGTCAATCTCCACACATTTTGGGTGGACAGGCAAGTTCTTCATAGGATTACTATGGCCCCGCCGCTGTAAACACCTGCTCTGATGCCACACTACTGGCCGGGCAGGATATCTTTTCTAGGGCAAACTTGGCCAGTTGCAGCCATAAATCCAGTTTGGCTGCCCAGTAGTCCAGCGGATCCTCAATGATGGCTGGCAGGGTGTACTCCAAGTATTCTACCACCTGCTGGTTCAGGTTCTGCTCTATGTCTAGCTGCTGATGAGTAGTTTCTTCACTAGGCGGGTGAAGAAAGCAGCTCATTAGCAACTCTAGCCTCAGGCTGCTACTGATGGAGCTGGTACTGCACCTGCAACCCCACCCCTCCCCCGCAGCCATGGAAGTATAACTTGAGCGCAGAGGTCCCCTCCGGTCAAACCTGCGAGAGGATGGACGATGGCGCAGATAGGCAGTGGCCAACTGACTACATAGGATGTCTCTATAGTAGTTCAGTTTATCCTCCCTCTCAGCGGGTGTAAGGCCCCCATTTTGGACCGGTAGCGAGGGTCCAACAAGGCGGAGAGCCAGAAGTCATTCCTCTCCTGAATTGTGACAATTCGAATGTCACTAAGCAAGCAAGTGAGCATGCATCGGGCCATTTGTGCAAGTGATTCTGAGGGACTCTCTGCCTCACTGCATACTCCCACGGTGTGTCTGGGTCCTTTGCCTGTCTTCCTCATCACCCTATATCTCCTATGGCTGCTCCTCCTCCTCCTTACCTTCACCTGTGTATGAAAACCACCCATTTCACTATACATTGCTAGTGCTCCAATGTCCTCTTCCTCCAGTTCAGCCCCCACAGGGCTCATGTGTCCATGAGATGTAGGCGCCATGTCTCCAGTCCCCTGACCAGATAAATTTACCCACATCTGTTCCAGTACATGAAGGAGTGGATTGACATTGTTCATTTTGTAGTCCTGAAAATTGACAAATAATGTGGCCTCCTCAAAGGCCTAAACAAACAGCAGGTGTCACGCATGAGCTGCCACTGGCTGACATCAAAGTTACACAGGGGAGTACTCCTGTCTGCTTGGATTATCAAGAAATCGGTTACATTGTCTGTTCGTAGAATTGGTCCAACATATGGAGGGTGGAATTCCAACGGTTGGAAACAGCTTATGTTAGGGGATGCCATTCTGCTGCTGCAGCTCAAGGAGGTTGTGATTTGCGGTGTACGAGTGTCTGGAGTGCATGCAAAGTATACTGGCCATTTTTAGGATGTCTTGCAGATAGGTGGAAGACTTCAGGAACCACTTGACAACCAGATTGAACACATGTGCCTTGCAGGGCGTATGGCTCAGTCCTCTTTGACACAGTGCCAACACCATGTTCTCCCCGTTGTCTGCCACCATAGGTTAGATTTTCAGTTGTCATGGAGAAAGCCAGGATTCAATTTCTTGATGAAGGACAAGGAGCAGTTCCTCCCTTGTGTGACTCAGTTCGCCCAGGCAAACAAGGTGCAGAGCTGCATGACACCTCCATGCCCTGCACATATGGTATGCAGGAGAGGCACTGTGAATTGCCCCTGCAGTGGAGGCTAAAGGTGTGGTGGAGGATCAGGAGGCAGCGGCGGATATTGTCACAGGACCAACGTCATGAAAATTTGGAGGCGGAATAAGAGTCATATGGCCAAGTTGCTGGTGTGGTTGTGCAGGAACCACATTCACCCATGGGCTGTAATGGACATGCACTATCCCTGACTGTAGTTAAAGCTCCACACATGCCCTTTGGCCGACACCGACAGGCTCAAGGACTGGCCCACCTTCTGTTCTACATAGGTGTGCAGGGCTGGTACTTTTGGATGAAAAATGACGGCTTGAGACTCTCCAACTTGGCTCGGCACAAGCCATCAGTTCTCTGAAAAGTGCAGAGTCCACCACTTGGAAAGAGAGAGACTGTAGCACCAGTAACTTGCACAGGAGCACGTTCATCTTCTGCGCCGTTGGATGAGTGCACACATAGTGCTGTCTCTTGGAAATCGCTTTGGTAATCGATTGCTGACGGAATGACTGATGAGGAATAGGAGGAGGAGGAGCAGGAGCGTCAGGACCAGCAGATGATAGGAAGGACAGAAAGCTCCCTTCGGCTGAGTTGGTAGAGCCTTGACTGCCTGAAAAAGGCTGCGTGCCACTGGGTGATGCAGCTGTTGCTGTGGCAGGCTGGATCACCACATCAGAGCCATGGTTATCCCAGGCCACTTTAGGGTGACGCTGCATATTTTGACACAGGGCAGTTGTTCTAACATTGACACCTTGGCCACGCTTCACCTTCTGCCCATAGATTCTACATATGGCCATGTTCACCTCCTCTTGCGGCTTAACAAAAAAACTGCCACACTGCTGAGTAGGTGATTTTACCCCCAACACTACACATGACTGACTACTATAATCACTGCCTACATGAACCCATGCAAGACTACTTCCCGGGCAGGTAGGCACCTGCGAAGCGGGTGGTCTACCCCAGGCACGTTTGGCTATTGACCTCCCACTGCTGCCACCCTGCTGACTCCCGGCCACGCTAGCTACTTGCTGGCTCTGCTGCTGCCTCATGAGCAAGCTGCCATCCTCTTCTCCCGATGATGATAAAGCCCCTTCATCACCCGGCACCCAAGTGCGATCAGCTTCATCATCATTATCGAGTACTGTCTGCACGTCACTGATGTCCTCCTCAACCGTCTCTTGGTCAGGAGCGTGACCGCTCGCAACACCAGTTCCATCGCCACTCTCCTCATCACTACTTGCCTGCCTAGTGGGGGAAGCAGCGGATGTGTCCTTCACATTTTGGCTTGGCAGTAGCTGCTGATTGCCATTTAGTAGCTTGTCCTCACTGTAAAGTGAAGCTGAGCCCACAGCATACAATACTTCTCTGGCTCAGGTAACAGAAAAGGACAGAGGCAGGTTGAGGACAGGTGAGGGCACAGGGCCTGCTCCCGGGCCATGCCAACTAAGGGTTGTGTCTGACAAACCCACTGACTCTTGGCTGGGGCTGTGATATGGCTCTGATTCTGAATCTGACTCCAATAGCCAGAAAAGAGTTGATGTACTGCTCCGAATGGTATAAAATGATTGGCATACGTACGCCTTGAGAGAGATCACACACAGACTGTCACAGAGAAGTCAGTCAATGCTAGATGTCCTGTTTATTAATCAGATTACATGATTTCTTATAGCAGAAAAAGAGGAACTTTATGACTCGGCTAATTTGATGATCTAATTGTCACATTACTAAGTCCCATGACAACGTATCACATTATCACTCCATATTTTAGCAAATGTCAGCACTATGTCAGCAATATGTCAGCAATTTCAATATCATAAAGTGATTAGTAAGGGATTATTAAGGGAGCTGGCTGCTACTTCAGGGGCCATTTTGTTAAGCAAACTGTTAGATATAATACAAGCAAGTATACATTTGATACTAGATATATGATTCCACAACAGTCCCCCCTTGTAGACTTGATTGTAGACTTTCCCTAAACCTAGCGAATCCCCTGGCATACCATTCGTATCCTCTTCACCCACAGTGGCGACAACTTATCCCTTGTGAATAAGTTCCCGATTGAGCGGACTTCTGGTAATACCCTGGGATTCATTTGTCCCTAATTCTCATAATCTCTTGGATCTTCAGGCCTGGGTAGAGGAGGAGCTTCATCAGCGGGAGTTGGAGAAGGCGGGGGTGTCGGGAATGCAGGAATCACATCCACATCTATTGCGGTGCTAGCCATTTGTTCATAGAGAAGTAGTATGGTTTCCTCAGCAGGTTTCTTTCTGTTGGTGATGCGGTTAATGCAGGAAACAACAACTTTGATAAATATGTAGATTACCATCAATATTAGGGCTATCTGTAATATTCCCTGAATTATTCCCATCGTCCATCCACTAATTCCCTTGAACCAGTTACTGGGATTAAGGAATGAGAAAGTGTCAGACCACCATGTTGACTTATCTGCACTGTGAGCCTCTAGCCATTCATCACGTATCTCACTCATCTTTTCCAAACCAGCTTTTACCTGTAGATTACCTTGTGGATCGATATAATGGCAGCATGCAGTACCTACTACCTGACACATACCTCCATCCTTTGCAGTCAAATAGTCTAATACTAAAGTGTGTTGATTAGTGACTATGATGAGCTGATTCTGAACAACATTAGATGTATTCATCAGTTTCATAATTTCCCAAATCTGATCATCCAAGTAGTCGGTAGCCATTACTAGCTTGTCATATGTTTGTGTAAGCATAGGATAGATTAATAGAGTACTAAAGAACTTGTTGGCACCACTCATTTCTACAAGATGGGGTTTTCCATTTGGTCTAGGAATGTTATCTGCGGCTCTTTTATATAAGGTGTGTTTGGGGATGGCATTGACATTTAATTTTCCATGAGGCAGTGTAAAAGTGGCTGGTGTGAGCCTAGCAATTGTACATAAACCTTTGAAATCCGAAGGGAGCCATTTATATGCCCTGTGTCCACATACTAGGTATATATTTTTTGGGACCGAAACCACTGTACTATTGAACAACCGAGTGATTAAGTGGGCTAATTTGATACCTTCTGCTAGTTTTTGCCCCTTTTCTTGACCCTCTGTGGTTTTACTAGTTATCCCTATTGTCAAGTCCTTTACACTGCGCCGGGCGCAGGCCAGATCACCACTTGCTTCAGCATATATACCAATGCACTGTACTGGACTGTCTGGGTTGGAATCATTGCAGCCTGATCTGTTATGGGAACTGAAAACCATACCATGGGTTTGTACCTGTAGGCAGTAACAGTGGGTCCAATTTGGGAAGCAGGATACATTGCTCCACATATAGTCATTCCAGGGCATATTGCTATTCTGAGCTGAGGGTCCTGTTCTGTTTATCATTAGCCATGGGGACCCATCCCATGCTACTACTATTAGGGAAGCTTTTCTGTTGCCATTTTTGGTATCAACCTCATTTATGCTAGAAAGGAAAACAGCTGATCCTGCCAAATCTTTTATCTCTTGGAAGGTTAGGGGCACAGCTAAATAAGGCATAGCTCTAGCATTTACTGGGCCATGTGTACATATCCAACAATCTTTTAGTGAAGAGGTGGTGGTGTCAGAATCACCTTCCTTCAGGCTTTTATACAACACTTGATGATGTTTGACAAACTTATTGTCCCACCCGTCATCATCCATTTCTGCCGGGGGAGGAATGTATGCACTGGTGAGTGTCACCAGTGCTAGCAGATAAAAGAAAATCATTTTGTTATTTCTGAATCTGGCGGGTTCCTTATCCTTTTGCAGTGAGAGGCGTGGATCCAGGTGGATCTCCCTTCGAGCTTTACAGAAGTTGGAGTGGTCAGTAGTACTTGGTAAGGCCCCTCGAAGCGTGGTTCTAGGGTACTTCTGACGTGTTTCTTGACCACTACCCACTCTCCTGGTTTCAGAGTGTGGCTGCCTTCTAGGGAGTCAGGATCTGGAATGGAAGAAAAGACTTGTACATGGATGTTAGACAACTGTTTGCTCAAAGCTATCACATACTTTGCAACAGATTCATAATGCATTTGCAACTGTTGAGGGAAGTACAGCCCCATCCGGGGTCCCGACCCAAACAATATCTCATGTGGAGTCAGCTTATGGGGAGGTTTGGGAGTGTGTCTGACTGCAAAGAGTGCTATTGGTAAACACTGAACCCAATTGAGCCCTGTCTCCCTAGTCATTTTCAGCATTTTTGACTTTAATACCCCATTCAGTCTCTCGACTTTGCCGCTACTTTGGGGTCTGTAAGGGGTGTGGAATGCCAGGTGTGACCCTACCATCTTCCAGACCTCTTGGGTTAGGTTAGCAGTGAATGCTGGGCCCTGATCACTCTCAATGACCTCAGGTACCCCGTACCTACAGACAGTTTCCTGTATCAATTTTTTAGCAGTAGTTGTTGCTGTCTGATTCCTGACGGGGTAGGCTTCTGGCCACCCAGAGAACATGTCTACCACTACTAACACGTATTGAAACCCTTGGCACATTGGCATCTGGATATGATCAATCTGGATCCTCTGGAAGGGGTATAAGGCTTTTGGGAGACATTTTTTGGGCGTGGGCTCAGTCCTACCTGGATTGCATTGGGCACAGATTAAACATGACTGGACATATTTCACTAGTACAGGAGTGATTCCTGGGGCTACCCATATTTTATTGATGAGTTCTTTCATTATTGTCTTAGATTGATGAGTGGGCCCATGGGCCACAGAGGCTATTACAGGATAGAGTGCTCTAGGCAAGCACACTTTCTTCCCTTGTGTCCAAAGTCCGGATTCTTCTTCCAGGGCTGACTCTTTTAGCCAGGTTTCCTTTTCTGAGCGGGTGGCTTGCTTCTGCATCTGTTTCAGTAGTTCCCATGATACTTCTTGTTGCTTGACATCCGGTTGTGCTAACATGATTTTATCTGGCTGTGCTCTTTCCTCTTCCATTGCTGCCTGTTTGGCTGCTTGGTCAGCCAATGCATTTCCTTTGGCTTCTGGTGTGTCAGCACGGGTATGTGCCTTTACTTTGATTACTGCTACTTTGGTGGGCAGGAGTACTGCAGTCATCAAAGCCTCCACTGCTAAAGCATGTTTAATTGGGGTTCCTGCTGCTGTAATGTAATCTCTGGCCTTCCATATTATTCCGAAATCATGAACTACTCCAAAAGCATATCTGGAGTCTGTGTAGATGTTAGCAGTGGAGTCTTTTGCTATGAGGCAGGCCTCAGTAAGGGCTATGAGTTCAGCCTCTTGTGCTGACTGGTCTGGGCGCAATTGCCTTGCACACAGTACTTCATACTCACTAGTAACTGCCATGCCTGTATGGAATTTCCCTTTGTCATCGGCATACCTTGAACCGTCTACAAAGAGTGTCCAGTGTGGGTTTTGCAAAGGAGTATCCTGTATTGATGGTGGAGTTCCTACTTCAGCTTCCATCATTGTAATGCAATCATGTTCTTGTTCCTTGTAAAGAGAGTCGGTTGAGGCCCATAGTTCTTCTTCCTGAAGATCTTCTTCAGCACGTAGATCAATAAAATCTTCAGAATCTCCATCTGCAGTATACTCCCCCCTTGGGAGAGGAAGGAGTGCAGCAGGATTGAGGATGTGGCATCTCTGGATGGTGACATTATCTGGTAGAAGCAGACTACACTGGAGCCTGAGGTGGCGTTGTGCAGTGAGGTGTTTAGGTTGTGTTTGTTGCAGGATAGCTGAGATGTCATGGGGAGCCATGATGGTGAGTGGGTGTCCCAGGACGATGTCAGCGGTAGCGTTCAGGAGAGAACTAGCAGCATGAACGGCCCTGACACAGGAAGGGGTGGCTCTGGCTACAGGGTCTAGACGTTTTGAGAAGTAGCCTAGAGGTCTACTACGACCCCCATGGCTCTGGGTGAGAACTCCAGTGGCATGACCCTGACGTTCCATGACATAAAGGCGAAAGGGAAGCTGATAGTTAGGGATGCCAAGAGCTGGGGCAGTGACAATGATTTGTTTGAGGGATTGGAATGCTTTTATGGCTTCTGCAGTCATTTGGAAAGGGACAGTAGCAATACGGGGTATGCAATCAAACAGTGGCTGCATCAGAACGGATGCATCAGGGATCCATGGTCTACAGTATGAAATGAGTCCCAGAAAGGTTTGCAGTTGGTGAGGGGTATCTGGCAGTGGGATGTCTGAGACTGCTTTTTTCCTGGCATCCGTAAGATGTTTACTGCCTTGTGAGATACAGTGACCTAGGAAAACAACTTTTGGAAGACACAATTGTAATTTAGAACGTGAGACTCTGCACCCAGCATCCGCCAGGTAGGCAAGAAGTGAGGCAGATGAGTTCAGGCAGACGGGGTGTGAGTTAGCACAGAGGAGTAAATCATCCACATATTGTAAGAGTTCCACCTCTGGGTGATCTGCTTGCCATGGTTGTAAGATGGATGCCATTGCTTTGCTAAAGCAGGAAGGACTATTATGAGCTCCTTGAGGCAACACCGTCCAGGTGTATTGTTTTCCATCATGTGTAAAAGCAAAGAGAAATTGGGAGTCTTCATGTAATGGGACAGAGAAAAAGGCATTTGCTAGATCAATGACAGTAAAGATAGCAGCCACAGGAGGAATGCTAGCAAGCAAAGTGTGGGGATTTGGTACAATGGGGGTTTCAAAGACCGTAGCCTCATTAATTGCTCTGAGGTCTTGTACCATGCGATATACAGGAGGTTGTCCCTTCACACTCTTCTTTTTAATTGGGTATAAGGGAGTGTTACATGGTGAGGTGGTAATTTTAATAGCTCCATTTGCAAGAAGAGCCTGTATCTGGAGGGTGATAGCATCTCTCTGGGAAATGGAGAGAGGGTATTGTGCTTTATAAGGCAGTAAGTTAGGATTCTTCAAGGTTACAGTGACTGGCGGGACTTTGAGACGCCCTATGTCTTGGGGACCTTTGGTCCAAAGGGTATCAGGGATGAGGTGCAAAATGCTTTGCAGCGAATCCCCTTGTTCATGTGATTCAAGTGACTGGGATTTTAATGCCATTAGGAGGCAGGTTTCTTCAGGACTCAATGCCGTACCTAAAACAACTGTACCATTTTCCTTGAACTGGATGTTGGCACGTATTTTCTGAAGAAAATCTGAGCCTAATAGGTTATAAGGACATGTCTGGCTTACAACAAATTGTGACATTACTCCAGTGGGCAGATGTAACTGTGGAGATTGGCTTTGGGACTTAGTGGAGGGAGTAATCAAGAGAGGCTTAGTAACAGGGTTGTGCTGGGTGACCCCTTCTAAACCAGAGCAGGGTAAATGCATATCTGTGAGCCAGGAAGGGAGTATGGCGTTCTCACATAACACACTGCGGGCTGCACCAGTGTCTACAAGGAATGAGAGTTCCTTCCCTGCCACATCGAGGGTGATTCGAGGGGCGGGGCCTGCAGGAGGGGCAGAGACTGCCATACATGGGGTGTCCCCTCCCAGCAACACTGGTTTGCCAACGTCCTAGTGGGATGGAGCTGGCCATGGAGGAGGAGTTCCTCTTTGGCTCTGATCTGCTGGCCACAGATGTTTGGAGCGACAGTTTCTCTTAATGTGCCCTGGTTTGCCGCACCCATAACAGACACGGGGCGGGGGTCTTTCCTCTCCTCCTTCTCCCGTCATGACTGCCATGACTGATATGCGGGATTTCTTTGTACTACTCTCCAGCCCTTTTGCAACTTGTTCTAAAATTTCCAATGTTAATGATTTCCATTCTGGGCGACAGGTTACAAGAGCTTTGTTCAGATCTGGCCTAAGGCCATCTACAAATGACCGTGCTAGGAGTCTTAGGTGCACAGGTTCATTTGGACTGAATCCCATATCTTTATAGTTTTGTTTAACTCTTTGTACAAACTTTTCTACTGACTCTGCTTTATCCTGTACCATGTCTTGCAGGGTTGTGGACTGCTCTGCTAGTCTGTCTTTCGCCCACTTATATAATTGCTGAATGAAATCACGGCCAGATTCTGAATCACGAGTGTCATAATTTGCTCCAGGGAGTTCTGGTTGGCGTATGTGATCCATTATAAGTGAAGAAAATTCACCAGTTTTATTTTGTACAATACTTTGCAAGTCTGACCAAGTACACCCGTAGGTTTGATATACTTGTGCCAATTTTCTGTAAAAGGGCATAGGGTGAGTATCTGGGTCAGGCATGAGGTTCACTATGGTGAACAACTGCTGGGGGGTAAAGGACACATACTTAGGTGGCCCGACTGGGCGAGTGTTCAAGTATATTTCCCTTAAGGCTTCAAGATTTCCTTGTCCTATGTTATGGATCTCTCTTTGCAGCTCTGTAATTTGGTTTTGAAAAGACTCATTCATTGCTCTTGCTGCACCCTGCTGGCTACTTAGGGTAATATCAGAAAATTGTCCAAGGTGCGGTGGGGGGCTGCGATATCCTGGGGTTTGTGCTGCAGTACCAGGTGCATAGTCCACTGTCTGCTGTGAGTCTTCCCCTGCATCTTCCTTTTGTTTCTCCCCATCCTCATCTTCCTGATCTACAGCACCACTACCTCCTACCATTATATGAGCTGGAGCTATGGGCTGACTGGGTAGCATGTAGGTGCCGTCAGGATTTACAAGTGGGTATATAGTAGTGACCTGTGGCATGACAGAAAGAGCAGGGTTTGGGGAGATTACAAGTCCAGCCTTGGGCGTTGGCTGAGGACAAGATGGCGTCATTGCTGGGACTGGTGAGACGTGCTGGGGGGCTAAAAGAGCATGATTATGTGGGCGTGGAGCACCACCACAGGCTAAGCACGTATCACGGGGGGCAGGGTTCTGCTGACCACAATGTGTACAAGTCCAACTTCCCCTTTTTCTTTCAGCTGCGCCATTGTTATAGGGCGGTGGCTGTTCCTGTACTAAGGCTGGGCCAGGCCGATAGTAATGGAGTCCTGATTTTTCATCAAACATTGTTTCTCCTTTTGTCTGTTCAAATTCTTTGCTACAGTCCAGCCATACCCTAACGGTATCTATCAACTTATCATCATTCAATTTGCCTCTCTTCTCAGTCAACAATGTCTGCCATATAGCAGAACACAATACACCTCCTTTTGCAATACCATAACTCTTTTCTAACTTGCTTAATCCTTTAACATAACCTTTTCCTCTCCGGTCCGCCACGTACTGTTCAGGTGAACAATAGCCCTTCGGGACACTATTTCGG
Source organism: Bufo gargarizans (assembly GCF_014858855.1). Lineage (NCBI taxonomy): Eukaryota > Metazoa > Chordata > Amphibia > Anura > Bufonidae > Bufo > Bufo gargarizans. The sequence goes on along the minus strand of NC_058080.1, from coordinate 408,210,480 downwards.
TTACCCATTTTTTTTCAAAACACCACGTTCTGGAGCCTTCAACACGTTCTGGAGCCTTCACTTACTGTCTCTGATAGTTGGATTAGCACAGACACTGACAAACAAACACCTTGAGCTTGAGATTAACACACCACTGGGTTATCAGCAAGCCGTCTCCTTCCCTTCTACTATTTCTTGGGGTCACACACCAGGGTTACCCCTCAATGTAGGCACTTTAGGAGACTTCTATTGTTCTGTCAGTCTATGCCTCTCCTTTCTCCCAGAGAAACCAACCATACACAAAAATAATAAAACACAATACATCAAGCTTATCAATACAATGGGGTTCTTACTTTCATGCCCCTGAGGATGCCTCACTGTCGGTGCACCCCTCCCTAGAACAAATATGGATAGACTAAGCCAAGGGACACAGAATAGGTAAGATGAATATATTTTCTCACCTCTTATTACGGGCTGCGCAGTCCCGGTGTCCGTTGGCTTGTCTCTCTGGATCCAGTCTCTGGGGGTACGCCAGCAGGAGGTCCAATCCTCAGGCCCCACGTTGGGCGCCAACTGATATGGCTCTGATTCTGAATCTGACTCCAATAGCCAGGAAAGAGTTGATGTACTGCTCCGAATGGTATAAAATGATTGGCATACGTACGCCTTGAGAGAGATCACACACAGACTGTCACAGAGAAGTCAGTCAATGCTAGATGTCCTGTTTATTAATCAGATTACATGATTTCTTATAGCAGAAAAAGAGGAACTTTATGACTCGGCTAATTTGATGATCTAATTGTCACATTACTAAGTCCCATGACAACGTATCACATTATCACTCCATATTTTAGCAAATGTCAGCACTATGTCAGCAATATGTCAGCAATTTCAATATCATAAAGTGATTAGTAAGGGATTATTAAGGGAGCTGGCTGCTACTTCAGGGGCCATTTTGTTAAGCAAACTGTTAGATATAATACAAGCAAGTATACATTTGATACTAGATATATGATTCCACAACAGCTGTCTGATGTCACTTGCGACGAAGTCAAAGATCGAGTCAACCATTCAAGAACCTCTGGGTTGCTAGTCAAGACACGATGGCTAACTGACACTGGGAGCTCAGGCCTCTAGAAGTGACCCCTGCTGCTATGGCCTCTTACTCTGCTGCGACATCTGCCTGCGCCAGAAACATTTAGGCCTCTGCCACTCCCCTGTGCAGGGCCTGGCACTTCTCTGACTGACATACTGTTAGATCAAATAAATAAATGAAAAGAAAATTAAACCCCCCAAAAAAGTCTTTAATTTTTTCACTTAACTACACAACGGATAATAAGCCCTTTTTGTCACACTAATACACACAAAAAAAAGCTTTATAATGCACCCTGAACAGCAAATATATTTGTCTTTTTCCACTTATACATGCCACGAAAGATCTTTAAAACATATAACTGCATCGCTGAACAGCAAATATATTTTTATTTTTCCACTTATACACACCGCAAAAGGATTTCAAACATATAACTGCACAGCTGAACAGCAAATTTATTTTTATTTTGCCACTAATACACTCCACAAAACTCTTTAGAACACATAACTAAACAGCTAAACGGCAAATATATTTTACTTTTGCCAGTAATACCCACCACAAAAGGCTTTAGAACATATAGTTGCACTGCTGAAGGGCAAATACATTGTTCTTTTTCCAATGATACACTCCACAAAAGGCTTTTGAATGTATAACTGTACCACTGAACGGCAAATATATTTTTCTTTTGCCACTAACACATGCCACAAAAGGATTTAGAACTAGAGTTGAGCGGACACCTGGATGTTCGGGTTCGAGAAGTTCGGCCGAACTTCCCGAAAATGTTCGGGTTCGGGATCCGAACCCGATCCGAACTTCATCCCGAACCCGAACCCCATTGAAGTCAATGGGGACCCGAACTTTTCGACACTAAAAAGGCTGTAAAACAGCCCAGGAAAGGGCTAGAGGGCTGCAAAAGGCAGCAACATGTAGGTAAATCCCCTGCAAACAAATGTGGATAGGGAAATGAATTAAAATAAAAATTAAATAAATAAAAATTAACCAAAATCAATTGGAGAGAGGTCCCATAGCAGAGAATCAGGCTTCACGTCACCCACCACTGGAACAGTCCATTTTCATAAATTTAGGCCCAGCACACAGGCAGAGGAGAGAGGTTCCGTAACACAGAATCTGGCTTCATGTCACCAGAGAATCAGTCTTCATGTCATAGCAGAGAATCAGACTTCACGTCACCCACCACTGTAACAGTCCATTTTCATAAATTTAGGCCCAGCACCCAGGCAGAGGAGAGAGGTCCCGTAACAGACAATCTGGCTTCATGTCAGCAGAGAATCAGTCTTCATATCATAGCAGAGAATCAGGCTTCACGGCAGCCACCACTGCAACAGCCCATTGTCATATATTTAGGCCCAGAACCCAGGCAGAGGAGAGAGGTCCCTTAACAGAGAATTTGGCTTCATGTCAGCAGAGAATCAGTCTGCATGTCATAGCAGAGAATCAGGCTTCACGTCACCCACCACTGTAACAGTCCATTGTCATAAATTTAGGCCCAGCACCCAGGCAGAGGAGAGAGGTTCAGTAACACAGAATCTGGCTTCATGTCACCAGAGAATCAGTCTTCATGTCATAGCAGAGAATCAGGCTTCACGTCAGCCACCACTGCAACAGTCCATTTTCATAAATTTAGGCCTAGCACCCAGGCAGAGGAGAGAGGTTCCGTAACACAGAATCTGGCTTCATGTCACCAGAGAATCAGTCTTCATGTCATAACAGAGAATCAGGCTTCACGCCACCCACCACTGTAACAGTCCATTTTCATAAATTTAGGCCCAGCACCCAGGCAGAGGAGAGAGGTCCCGTAACAGACAATCTGGCTTCATGTCAGCAGAGAATCAGTCTTCATATCATAGCAGAGAATCAGGCTTCACGTCAGCCACCACTGCAACAGTCCATTGTCATATATTTAGGCCCAGAACCCAGGCAGAGGAGAGAGGTCCCTTAACAGAGAATTTGGCTTCATGTCAGCAGAGAATCAGTCTGCATGTCATAGCAGCGAATCAGGCTTCACGTCACCCACCACTGTAACAGTCCATTGTCATAAATTTAGGCCCTGGCACCCAGGCAGAGGAGAGAGGTCCCGTAACAGACAATCTGGCTTCATGTCAGCAGAGAATCAGTCTGCATGTCATAGCAGAGAATCAGGCTTCACGTCACCCACCACTGTAACCAGTGTCGGACTGGGGTGCCTAGGGCCCACCAGTGGGAGTCATTCTAGGGGCCCACCCTACAGCTGCTATAAACGGAAATATTACTTGTTCATTTTTTTGGGCTTACATACATGAATCTTTGCAGTTTAGTACACAATACAGTTTGCAAAACAGAATGGTATTGTGCACTGCACGATATCAAAGTGTTTATCATTAAGCAACTTATTGTAGTTGATAATTTATCTGTTATTTACAGTCAGTAGTAGTTTGGATAACACTCACACATGGAAATTCCTTATCCTTGATAAACCACCCTTTCCCTCATCCTAAACAATATCCTAAGTAAAGGTAATGTTTGTCGGCATCTTCAAATAGAAAAGTGTACTGTAGTGAATAGGCCACCATGTAACCATCCCTTATAGGGTCTTTCTCAAGTGTCTTGACCACTTGAGTAAGACCCTATAGGAGTCGATACATGGTGGTGAACGCCGTATTCACTCCAGTAAACTTTTTCATTTGAAGATGCCGACAAACATTTACTTTACTTTAGGCTGACAGTTATTTTTTTTTCTGTCTTTGCTATCATGGTGGTATCCATGTATGATACAGATCCAAAATAGGGTCATGTGCATGAACATCCGTACACAAACCATATAATATTCTAGACATATAGCAAAAGAAAAATGTGAGAAACTATTTTTATTGCACAAACAAATGCACTGAATAAATAACATTAAATATTAAACTCAAATATTAAATAATATTAAACCACTCAAACCACTTACTGCACATAGTAATTGCACAGTACCGTACAAATACAGTAGTAACATTAAAATGGTATTAATGCTATAACTTACAAACAGTTAAAGAATGCCATATTACACAACCAGTTTACAGCAGCATTTTTTGGAGAACAGAAGACGAGTTTGCAAATCTGTCAACAATGTCATCATAATCTAAAGTCATGGAAATATCCCTCTCGATGTTCATTATAATGAGGGATTCCAACAGTTCCTGTCCAATCAACGATCTCAGTCTATTCTTTACAATTTTTAGTTTTGAAAACACACGCTCACAAGAAACCTGAGTGCACGCAAGTGTAAGGAGTGCTTTATAAACGGCAAAAAGATTTGTATATGCAGCTGAATGTAAGTTATGATCGTATAAAAGTCTATAACAGCAAGTCAGGCAGTTTTCACAAGCTGCATGTGTTCCCTCACTGATGTCATCCTCACCATCATTATCATCATCCACATCAAATACATCCCTGGTAGCAGGGAACGGTTTTTTCAAAGCAGCATAGTTCTCTTGGAAACTTAGTAGCTCAAGTTTAAGTTGTACAATATCTACATTGGCCAACTGAGCTACTGTTTTCAAAGACTCAGATGGAATGTCTTTTTGTGTTAATTGGCCAAATCTTCTTGGGTCTAATTGTGATATATCTCGGATAAGGGTTTCATTTTTGGAAAATTTTGCCTCAAGTGCTGGTTATTGCCTGGTCTATGACCACATTAAATATTTGATACTGAAAACCTTTAATGGGGTCAGGAGGAGGCTCATGTTTGGCTAATTCACCAGGCATAGTTTTTTTCTTTGGTTGTCTCTTTTGTGGTAAATTGTGCTCAATCACAGCCTTTACAGATTGCTCATCAAGAACTGTTTCAATCTGTTCAATGAATTGATTTACCAACATAGTTAGATTTGAAAATGAATCCCTAAGGGAAACAATCTGTCTTTTGGCATTCTCGATCATTCGCCATGCCTGTAGAATGTCCAGGCCACGGGTTTGAAGATAGTCAGAAACTGGACTTGCAATTTCAAAAATCTGCATGAATAGAAACGATATCAGCAAGGTTTCATACCTTGTCCATCCATGAAGTAAACTGTTTGCCTCAGTTTACAGCCTTACTGTCGAATCTAGGAGAATCTGCAATGTGTTCCAAGCAGTACAACAGAGTACTATAGAGCTGTTTAGAATAATCATGAGATAAGCCAAAAATGGTGCTCAGTGCCCTTGGCTTACTCCACCAGCGAGTGTCTCCTATTTAGCCTAGTTAGTTTTGCTGGGCCCTCAGCATGAGATGATACCTGTTCTGTCCAAACAGATGATCTCTTGTAGGATTCAGAGAAAAAAACTGCAGTTTTTTCTAACAGGCCAAAAAATGATTTGACTGAAGTGGCACATTGAGTCACATCAATGATCACTAAATTGAGAACATGTGCGTAACACCAAGTGTATATGGAATTGCACGCTATGGCTTTTATGTGGGCCTGAACTCCATTGTAGCAACCACTCATATTTGCAGCACCATCAAATGAACAGCCAATGATGTTATTGACACTTAGGGAGAACTTTTCTAACTCCTCTTTCAGCTTTGTAAAAAGCTCTTCTCCTGTTGTGCTGCTGACATTAATTAGAGAAAACAAACGCTCATACACGTTTCTATCCTTGACGTAGCGCAAAATTATGCTACACTGCTCTTTAATGGCAACATCTTGAGTACTATCCATTTCTACACTAAATTGTACAGCTTTTTTCACGTCTTCGGTTATTTTTTGTTTCACCATACTGCCCATTATTAAAATTAGTCGGTTTATAGATGTTTTGCTTAAGAAAGTAACAAGACTACCTCTCCCTTTACTTTCTGGATTTTTGCTTTTTCGTTTTTTGCTAATGGCTATTACCTCGTCAACATGTTTTTTGAATGTGGGATCACATTTGCTGCAAAGTATTGCCAACTCCAGAAAATTGCCATGATTTAATTCGGCATTCAGTAAAGTGTGAGCTGCCTCATCCTTCCCTCTGTAGGCAAGAGCCAGTTTTGAAATACAAAGAATAATATCAATTATTCTTTTAAGAACAGTACGATTTTGCTGAACCTTTTCTTTCCGTCTTTTAACTAAGTTGACATTGATCAATGTTTCAATATCTCCTTTCTTTTCTGCAGCTAAATAAGCAGATACAGAGGCTTGATGCAAGTTTGACTCCTCATGTTCTTTAATGCGTGTATAAACATGTGCCTTGATGGCCTTCCACCCAGCAATGAAAAAACTTCGCCTGTTAGGGCAAAAAGCCATACATGTTGAGCAAAAAAGTTCCTGTGTTTCTATACGATAGGACAACCATTTCCTCTGAATTGCACTGCCCCCGGGTACAGACCTTAGATAAGCCTTGTGTGCTTTGAAAGGCAGTGTATAAGTAGCGTCTGACAATGGCTGGATTGGGTGCAGTTTCATAAAATTTAGTTTAGCAGTCAAATTACACACAGGGTCTGGTGCCTCAAAAGCATTGCTTACTGCAGATGTGGATGGTATTTCTGACATTATGTCATAGTCTGAACTTTCTGAATCTCCCTCTTTCTCAAGTTCATCTAAATTACCAGTCAAGTCTTGCGTGTATATGTCTTTTATCACTTCAGGTAAAGATG